>NW_022900917.1:1265908-1312502 GCF_012274545.1 Fukomys damarensis
GGCAAGGACACGGCCGGGGCAGCTGCGCAGTCTTCGCCGGCTCAGGTCCGCGGACGCTTGGACCCAGTCGGAAATGGGCCGGAGCTGAGTGGCCACCATGCGGGACGAGTGTGGGTGAGCACCCTCGTCTAGTGACGGCCGTAGCGCAGAACATCGCAGTCCCCGCGCACCCAGCCGCTGCGCCTCGGCCTCTGTGCTGAGCTGTGTTTAATGTCCGTTTTATTAGCCCACATTTGCAATGCGTGACGATTGCAGTCTTCTGGGGTTAGGGTCCGAGTCCTGAGCACAGCTTCGTCCTTAGCACACCCTTTCCCTCTCCTCCGTCCGCTTCTGCATCCCCTGCTCCCCTTCTCACTTGCAAAAGATACCTTTGTTATCCTTTTTGGGTTTCTCCCGTAACAGAAAGCGAGCAGCATTCAAACTCGTCTGACTCATCTCACAGCATTAGGGTGCACAGGTGCTCACGCGCCTCGCGTTCATCCTCCTTTATGGCGCTGTGTAAACGCATCGGTGCCTCGGTTCACGGACTCACTTCTTTCCTTGAGTCTGGTCCCAGAACCCGTTCCAGACCCTGGTTATAGCCGAATGCAGCTGTAAACGTATGACGTGTGTGCGGGGAACACTTCCTGGCCGGGTGATCTGTGGGCTGCTGAGCGGCCGGGCTGGACCCAGGTTCTCTTCGGCCCTGCAAGCCTGTCTCGCTGCCCTCCAGCTCTGCCCCCAACCCCTCTGTCCCCACCAACTTCAGCTCCACACTTCACTTGCCTGCCATCTGCAATCCCCGCTGTTCTGAAAAAGGCTATTTTCTGACTCACTTGTGTTCCCCACACTCCGGAAGAGCTTCCTTATCTGCCAGATGGAATCTGCTCTGAAGACTAAAATCCTTTTGTATCGATACAAAACTGAGCACTCACCTTTGACCACTAGCTTATCACTTATTTTCAAATATTACATTTAGCCCATTTGCTTCTAGAAAAATGCCCGAGTTTATCGTTTCACTCATCTCAGAGATTACCCACTTTAAGCGGAGGGAGACCCGTTCGCCTCTTCATTTTAAGTGTGCCAGTGCAGTTTTGCGTTGCTTAGTGACAGAGACACAGTGTGGGAGGTGTGTAGGCGGATGGCTGGTCGTGAGCACATGCCCGCTTGCACAGCTGATGTCCTTCAGTGGCCGTGACGTCACCACATGCCATGATCTCCCAGGGACAGTGACTTGGACAAAAACATTGTGCAGTGCATGACTGGATAGGGGGTGTATTTTCCAATGGCAGTTATGCAGTTTTCTTTGCGTGCTTATCGTTATGCTAATGTAGGAATGGGCAGCTTTAGGGTATAAAGTTCCACTGTAGCCTTTTTCCTAGTTGATCTGGGCTTTTTCATAGAAGTAGCTTCCTCTTAACCAAGGTCTTCTTCCTTGTGTTCTCTGGTCGTTGCTGTGCCCCTTGCTTGCTACATGTGCTTCAGCCACGAAGTTGTGAGAGGGAGCAGCGGAAGGGGACTCCTAGGAAGAGCTGGCGTTCACAAGTCGCTACCTCTGTGATTCTCAAAAGACAGGGTGAACTACGCCCTACTGCAAAATTTGATGGAATGTGAGACTTCCAAGGAGCATGTAAGCAAAGGACTAGGTGAAGAGCAGAAAACCAATGGGACCCCAGCATCAAGAACCAGGGGCATCTGCCAGTGACTCTTAGAGTTGTCATTCGGGAACCATGGAGGCTTCTAAGAGCATAAGGCTGAAAATCCAGATGACAGGAGGGTCAGGGACACAGGAGAGGAGGAGAGGAGTTCAGGACTTCTGTGCTTAGAATGATCTCCAGAGCAGCAGACCTTGGGTCCCACCCAGACCACTGAATTCACTCTAACAGGTACCTCAAGTGACCTACAAGCTCTAAAGTTTGAGAAGCTTGGGTTAAAATTATACTTTCACGATGGAGGACACAGGAGGGAGATCAGGCAGGAGGGAGAGAGCCAGAGCAAGGGTCCGGACGGTCCTGAGAGTGACAGGCATTTGAAGGCTTTCAGGCTAAGGAAAAGGAGCCCTGGGAAGAGGTGAGGCCAAGAGGAGACCAGACCCTGGGTGGGACAGTCCCTGAGAGACGAGACCAGGAACGGAGGCGCAGGGAGGCTGCTCTGAGTGAGAGGAGAAGCAGCGTGGAGTGACAGGGAAGGGCCGGAAACTCGGTGAGCGCAGTTCACATCAGCGGTGCTCAAAGCAGTTTAGGTAACCAGGTAAGGAAACGGGGACCAAGCATCCAGAGCTGTCTCTGTACCATGTTCTGCCGTCATGAAATTGGAAATCATACATGTAGGCGCTCACCTGCTTTCTTCCCTAGTGAGTTCGTGTGTGTGAAAATAAGGAAATAAGTAGCACCCTCACCTTTAAGAGCTTCACTCTGTCACACGTAGGTGACTTCCCACACTTACTGTGTGGCTCAGCCCAGGCCTGCGTCTGCAGATGTGAACTCCAGGGACCACCGCCTCCTCTCTGAAGTCTTCCATTCCCCTGTGCTCAGATCCAGGTTGGCCTTGGAGTCGTGGTGGCCTTGGCTCCAGATGGCCACATAAAGAGAATAGCACAATAAATGAGTCACACTGATGACCTTGGTTTCTGAGTGTGTATAAAACACTATATGCATTCATTAAGTGTGAAATCGCAGGTCTAAGCAGAGTTTACTCACTTGCATTGAGAACATTTTATTGCTAACAAGCGCTGGCCACCATCTGCGTGCAGGGAGACCTCACCTTTGCGCTGGTGGAGAATCTCTCCTCTGCCTTGGTGGCCGCTGGCTGACAGGGCAGTGTGCGCTAAAGGATCACGAAACCACAGAAGTTCCTTAAAACAGCAGTGAGGCTTGCTGGGTCGAGTGGCCCATCGACTTCTTCCCAGAGAGACTTCTCTGTAGCATGCAGCACCTCAGGTAGCATTTTACACACAGAACTTCATCCAGAATCTGAGTCGATCCTCTCAAAGCCCACGTCGGCTTTCCCGATTAAGACTGTGTGGTCTTGTAAGTCCCTCTCTCCTTTCAGCAGTTCTCACAGCATCTTCTGGGAGCAGAGGCTGTCTCAGGAGCCACTTTCATCCCGTCCCGAGGACCCCATGGCTCCTCGTGCTGGACCACGGCCCTCAGCAGCACTCCGGGCAGCAGAAGCCACAGCGTGCCTCGGCGTTTGGCAGGAGAGGCCTTGATGCCTTCCACACTAGTCTCCATCATTGCTGGCTTTTGGTTGAAAGCAAAAGGTGAATGACACTTGCTTTCACTCAGGCCCATCAGGGGTTACCAGTGGGCCTAATTTCAGTGCTGATCCATCTCATGGAGTACAGGGGAGATGAGCACAGAGAGCAGCCTCTCAGTGGTGCGGTTGGAATGCTCACCATTCACCAATTTCAGTGTCACCCAGCAGTGACAGAGGAACACCAGAGGCCACGGGTCATAGAGCACCATCCTTCCAGACACCCTCGTAATGAATGCATTGGAAATATTGTGACAGTCGCCAGAGGAACAGCAATGGGCGGTGAGCAGTGCCTCAGGACGAGGTTGGCACGAACACTGCCTGCAAAGCCCACTGAAGTGCAGTGCGGAGGGTTTTGCCGGTGCTCAGCCCTCTCCCACGCAGACACTGCTGGACGACATCACAGCGTCTCTGTGTGACTTGGGTTCTAGTCAGTTCTTGATGCCCTCATTCTCTCGCTGAAGGATGAGCTCTCTGTGTCCAGGACCACATTTAACTAGTCCTCGTGTCCCTGAAACCTACTGTCGTGCTTAGGACGTTCTTGTGTCAAGTGATTTGCATTGTCCCTTTCCGTTCCAGACTATAAACTTGTCATTGTTGCTGTGTGTGCTGTGCTTTCTTTGTGTTTTCAGGTTCTTGGACAATATTGAGGTGACAAATAGTTTGTTGTTTGGTTGTTTGGTTGGTTGGTTAGTTGATTGGCTGGTTGGTTAGTTAGTTGGTTGCTTGGTTGCTTGATTAGTTGGTCATTTGGTTGCTTGGTCTGTTACTTGGTTGCTTGATTGGTTGGTAGGATGGATAGACCCAACACATGAATTAAAACCAGCAGGCACTCAAAATGGTCCACCAAGTCATTTTTTTCTGAGAGTTTGTATTTCAAGAACAATGCTTTCCTGCTTTTAAAGAACAGATTATAAAGACAGATTTCCCCAAAACATCAAAGAGCTCATGTAAAAAGAACATCAGACTATTTATGTGCTAATGAGAATCATGTGGATTACATTTCCTCAAAATTAAAGATTTTTTTAATATGCAGAAAAACAACCATAAACAAGCACTGGATTGCAGTATAACGGAACCATTTGATATTTGAGATCCTCTGTCCAAACCAGGGATTAACAAGGGAAGTCTGATATTCAGAGGGCAGTGACACTGTGAGCCACCCCTCCCCATGCCCCAGGAGGGGACATCTCAGGCCAGGAAAACAACAACATTTGGGGAGTGGAGTGGGAAAAGGAAAACCCAGGAATGTCCATTGTTAGAAGAAAAAGTTTCTGCTGCAGTCTTTTTTGGACTCGTACTGCTTTGGATGGCTGTGGGTTAGGCTAGGAATGAGCTACTTGGGGTGTGGTGTGTAGGCAGTTGGGGGCCTTGTGCTGGCTGACCTGGGGCAATTTGTCAAGGTTCTGAGGAGTCGAGAAGCCGATGTTCCTGGAGAACCTGCACAGTGCCCAGAGCTACAAAGAACTACTCCTCTTCCCTGGTCTTCCCCCGTCCTCCGTCCTCCGCCCTCCTCTGCTCCCCTCTCTTCCCCTATTCACCTTTTTTTTTTGCCAGGAGAGCACTCTCGGTCCCTAAACACAGCAAGTTGCAGTGCTGAATACATTAGTGCCTCTGGAAACAGTCTCCTCACCCCTCTTTCCCTGTGGTGAAGTGATTCCCAGGCCCCCGCCAGAAAGTTCCCATGCACACTGGCAAAGGCCCCACTGCCTGCTGCCGTTGCCCCATGTCCTGCCCTCTACCAGCATTTCTGGGGAAGCCACTTGCCCTGAATCTTCACAAGCTCCGCTCTGGAAAAATCCAAGGGGACAGGGTCCTCTGCCATGTGTACCAAGCACTGCAGCCGGCATGGCCTCTGCCAGGTGATGGCGGCGGTGAGCACTGTCCTGGAGCAGCCCCTCTGACGGAGGCACCTCCCAGCACCCGCTCGAATCCCAGTCACAAACCACATTTCACTCCTAGCAGCGCAATGCCTCCCAGAATAAAGTTTTGTTACAGGAACCAAGCTGGACTCAAGAACAGTACAGCTGAGAGAAGGTATATGTGCCACCCTTTGCCATGGCCAGGCCCTTCTGCCGGGCTGTCCTGCCACGGGCCTGACACCATGGACTGAAAACATGGACCAAAGTGGGCACTCCTTCAGTCGTGGTCAAGTCCCGTGTCCCGCGAGAAGGAAGTGGCCAACACACCTGCCAGCCATCTCCCTGCAGCGTGAATGGTGCCCGCCTGCACACACAGGCCCCTCACAGCATGGCCCGCACACCACCCACAAATCCCGTGACCCTCGGTCCTGAGGTGAGTCACAGAGTCCGGCCAGGGGTGGGGTGGTGGCACCGAGCAGCCAACAGGGACACCAGAACCACAGCAGCCATGGTCAAAGTCAATCCCTGGTACCAAAAAAAGAGAGAGAAATGCTTTCCTGGGAGTGTTTTTCAGGGCTGGAGCTGGAAGCCATCAACGTGAGTGAACCTGCGGGGTCCAGCAGAGGGAAGCAGGGGGACACATCCCGCTCCGCAGCTTCTCTTCCCAGTAACCGAGCCGTCCACACGTCGGCTCCCTCTTTCCTCTCTCCACCCTGTGCCGTCTTCTCTGCAGACCACCAGGTCCTTCCGGTTTTGCCCTTGGAATTGTTCTGTGAGGCAGCCCTTCCTCACCCGTCCGGCCTTCGTCGCCCACCCCTCGTGGACTGCAGCAACCCCAGCGGTTCTCAGAGCTCCACCCTTGCCCTTTTCAGCTTGGCGCTGCCGTCGCTTCAAAAGGAAGGACCTGAAGACTCCTCCCCTCCCCTTCCTGCTCCTCCCCTCCCGCTCCTCTCCCTTTCTCTCCCCTGCCCTCCCCTGCCCTCCTCTCCCCTCCCTTCCCCTCCTCTCTCCTCTCCCCTCCCCCTCCTCTTCTTCAAACCTCGCAGGGCCTCCAATGGCTCCGGTGGGTCCACCATCTCAGCCCAGCCCGCAAGGCCAGCCCCAGTTGGGCACCTGTCCACCTTCTGATTTCCTCTGTTTGGATTTAATGTTCCGGTGATGTGAGATATGATTTCTCCTCCAACCGTGACGGTTCACAATACCATGAGTCTCCTTCGGGTGAACTACATTTCATCGTGGGTTTTAACAAGTCTCTCCCAAGTGTCTGAAATCTTGTGTAGAGTGCTGTAGGTGCTCCATCTGCTCAGAAGGTGGCTCCGGCCCTAATGAGCTTGCTGCACTGTTCTCAGAGCCACTTCCTACACCAAGAAAGCAGGAGTCCTGCCTCAAATCACTAGTGAGCCATGGTTTGAGCTTCTCTTGGATGTTTAATGCCTACGACCAGAATAAATGATATCTCTTGATCTCCACTTAATTAGTCTCTGAAAACATGCCTGTAATTCAAGACCTCTCCATTATTAACCACTACTTATTGGCCTTAAATGATGGACTTGGAGCCATAAACAGGGTAATTTCTGCCTCTAAGATTCACTGTGCAATTTAGATCAGAGCTGAGTGGCAACGTGTGAGAGTCGAACTGTGTCTGCAGTTCACAGAGGAGACTGCAAGAAGCCAATAACCCAAAGTTATGATCCTCAAAACTCCAGATTCCCATCAGTCCATATTTACAGAGCATGCACGAGTGGAAGGTGGCACCATGGCTCTGCACAGGAAACAAATGAGCATTTTCTCACAAGGAAGGAGCAACACGCTAGGGACACCCTTGCATCCATGCTTGGGGCTGTGCTAATCCCTCCCTGGCTGGTGAGCCTTCTTAGTGTCCTGTTCCTGACAGGCACACATGATGGACACAAGGAGGGCAGATGGCCTGTACTGGACACCCATGTCAGGCTCCTTCATCTTACCGGCAGTGGCCTGGAGCCTCACGTCTGTGTGGCAGCCTTCTGGGGGCGTCAGGCTGGGTCCTGCAGGAGGAACGATTATAGCCTCATTTTGCTGGAGTCCTTAGGAATGTGTCCGTCATAAACAAATGAGGACAGGAAAGTCCACTCTAGAGCGGGTATCAATGACCCTGAGGATGAGGGAAAATAGTGGCAAGACGGAAAAGTCTGGGATGTGTGGTGGTGGATACCCTGCGTGGCCCTGCATTGTGTCATGTAGGCCAAGGACAGGCACCTGTGCCAGACCTGGGGAGGAAGGCACAAGGCTGAGATGCCCTTTCTTGCTGGGGCCTTGACAATGAAGTCTGGGGGCATCGGAGGCTCCTGGGGCTGCAATGGGAGGGATGGAGCCAGAAGCCACCCAGCAGGATGAACTCTGATTATAAAGGCACAAATGCTGGGCCCTACATGCTGGCCTGAGCTGGGAACGAGACTGACCTATTTTCTACACCACTGAGTCTGCAGTTTTGTGCCAGAGACTTAGTGCGTGAAGAAGTCAGTTGCATAGCTTCCAAAAACTGAAGGTTCTGCTAGGAAGACAGCACAGTGGGACTCGGGAACAACAGAGTGGGGACAAGCAGCCCTCGCAGACCATGGTCACGTGATGGTGAAGAGGCCTGTCACATGCTGGGGTTGTGTAGAGACCAAAGCGGGAACGTGGCAGGAAGGGAAGATCGTAACTGGTGGGGCGGTGGGCCTGGGGAGGGGTGGCCAGGGAGCCTGGGGGAGGGCAGCGAGGCTCCCGGCTGTGCTGTGCTGGTTTGGAGCAGAGAAGTGGGGTCTGACCCCGTCTGCAGTGCCAGGAGGCCATAGCTGGACCTGCCACGGTCCTCCTCCCCATACAGCTGTGTGACACTGGGAAGGCTGCCTCGCCTGTGTGGCCCTCAGATGCCTCATGGGAAAGGTTTCTATGTCTTAAGGCTACTTTTTGGGGGAGTGAAAGAAAAATGTGTGTAACATTATTTCATGGTGTGCATCCTGCGTGGGGCTGCTGTGGTGATGGCACAGCAGGGCACAGGGTTCTGGTCTGAACCCACCCTGGACTGGCTTCTGGTTCAGAGCTGCCTCTGCAGAAGCAGTGGGCACTGGGAGGGGCTCAGAGCGAGGTGCAGAAGCTGTTTAACACGTGATCAATTTACATTCAGCTTACATAAATTCTCCACAGACTTCCAGATGCAGGCCATAAGAGCGGAAAATGTTAAATAATGAGAGAAAATGTTATTCAACATTTGTAAAAGAGAGCGACTCTGGAGTGACGCCTGGGGGGGGGTCACACTTCTGCAGAACCCTAGGAAATACAAGTGGTTATTTTTCCACAGGCTGGCATCCACAGCATTTAAAAATGTCATTTCTCTCCTTGGCCTTGAGTGAATGTGTCTTGATCGTCCTCCAGTTTGGCTCCTTGCTGTGTTGGCTCCTTGAGGGTGGCCCTGTCTAACTGCCTACAAGATATCTAATTAACTTACCTATCTGTAGTATTCCTCCCTCTGAAGAAGTACCCTAACTGCTGTGAGGGGGCAAAGAGTGAAGACAGGTCTGGCTACTTCCAGCTGAAGAGGGTCATAGTTGTGAACAGCAGTTACAGTTACTCTTCAGAGGGTCTATCTGGAGGCCTTCCGTAGGCACCTGGCATTGTCATCTTGGTAGCTGCATAGCTTTTAAGTCTGGGGGAGACAAAGCCAAAGAAACAGTTAAGAATGCATGGGCCATTTATAAGGTCAGCAGGACTGCTATGAATATAGCCCACAAAGAGGATAGGGAGAAAGCCCAGGAGACTTCAGAATCCAATATGAAAGTCTTATTGTATAATTTAGCAGTTCTGAGCTATTTACAAGGTCAATCCGGTGGATCCAGGTAAAAGAAGTCTAGCATAGTTGTCATTGGTTCCATTTGTGTGACTGTTTGGAGGTTGGCAGCTTCTGGTCAAGAATAAACAAAACTTTTAAGAAATTAGAGAATGCATCATCTAAGCATGAGCACACTAGAATGAAAAGACAGGTTGGGGAGAAAGTCACACTTAGAAATTGAAATAGTGCCTGAACCTGCTGGACTTGGATTTTTTCACTGACAGAAGTTATCAATACGTCTGATTGATACTTTACTCTCTAGTTTTAGCTGTAAGATAAGAGACAATTTACAGAACAAATTTTGCTAAGAAATATAAAACTCAGAGCTCATAGATTTTACTGTAGTTTTTTCCTAATGATCCATAACCATGGTCAGCTACTGTTAGAGTTGGAAACTGCCGGAAGGGGTCAGTGACTGGAGCCCTTTTGATATCTAGCTTTATTACTATGGCGTTATTTTATACCTCTATGTCCTCGCGCTTCCCCTGGGGATGAATAGCAGTGATTGATATTCTAAATAGGTTTCAATCACCCGGGTGGGGGCCAAGGTCTTAACCCAGCCTATCCAGGGACTATCCCTGACCCCCCCCTTACTGAAAATCCTCGTATGCTTGCTGTGTGACTTGCTCCCCCACTTAATCAATATTATCTGGGTGACTGTACTCGTCATCTTATTGGTTGGTCATGGTCTTGCCCCAGCTCGTGCCCACCTTGTAATTTTCAAACCAGTCTCATAGTTTCGTCCCACTCTGTACCCACCTCACCACGTGGCTTGGCTGTATATATCATCTTGGAGAAGTAAGGTGATCAGGCAACCCACTTTCCGGTCCCCCTTCTGTCTCTCTTAGACAGAAGCTTTCTTTCCCTCGATAAATTTTTTCTACTCTTAAAAAAATAAAAATAAAAATGACATTTCTTGTTTTTAGAAAGAGAAGTGCTTTTTCATCCAAAGGAGGATGGCAGTTTCTTGGCCTTGCCTTCTGAACCTCACCTTTCCGAAGGGCACCCCCCACACAACCCAGCTCCTCACAGAATGGCATAATGCAGCACAGGGGAAAGTATCGATCGACTCCACTGTCACTGACGACTGCATGGTGGCTGGGAAAGCTGATGACTCACAAGAAAATCCGACAAGAATGCTTGCAGATCAGAGGGAAATTGCAAAACCCCTGGCCCTGCCCCAGATAGGCAAACTTCTGCAATATCCTGTAATAAACACCAGGAGAAAATTGCTAGGTATGCAGTGATTTATTGGGACAGTATTTAAAAGGTTTCCATTGGACAAACTGGCCTTTTCGTGTCTCATTTAATCTCGAGCGCCTGCTTGTGTTTAGGACTCTTCACAGTGAGCTACTAATTAGAACCAGGCTTCCCAGCGTCTCCGAAACTCTCCTCAGTTAACTGCTGACCGGTGACCCTCAGGATTCCTCCTGCATGGCTGTTATGCAAGGACTTGCTTTGGGGGGAAATCCACATAAGACACAGGAGGTTGGAACTGAAAATGAGTTTTTCCTAACGTGGGTTTAGCAGAGCGCATGCCGTGCCCCGCGGAGACGCCGGGTGCCGTCAGTGCCACAGTGGAAGCTGGAACCCCATTTCAGGGGCTCATCCTTCCCTTAGTAGCTGGGGGAGCTCGAAATTCACATAAAGTGCCTAAGTAGTATCTCGTAAATCCTGTGCATAACTGTATTCTTTTACCGACTTGTAAATTCTTAAGAAAGAAATGTTGGTATTGTTGATAGACATGGAACCAGATAGGCAGCCAGATTAACAATTTTAATTACGTTATAATTTAGTTTAACTAAAAAATTAATCTCCTTTAGCAAATATTGGTTAGTTTTAATGTATAAAATATAAGTGAATTTGGTTTGCTTCAGTCACAATGGCTGGCCCAATTTTGTCTTTAAACATTATCTCAGATTTACTTGATTCTCAGATCGTGTGGCTTCCTTTCTGCTTCTGAAGCCTCATTCATTGTTACCAGGACCTCAGAAGTAGCATAAGAGGTAGAAATCTTTCCCGTGAGGAACCGTGGGAAAAATGTGTGCATAAATATTCAGGGTTCATTTTATTTGGGCCCCTTGTATCTTACATTTCTACATACTCTGACCAGTTTGTGCCTCCCTGAAGCTGTGAAATGTTACCAGAGTTACGATGTCCTAAGAAGGCACCCTCAGCCTTTCAGGAACTCAGTTCTTTTCACAATTCTGGTCACAAATGGAGTTAGACGAGAATCAAATCCAGTGGTCAGGTTCAGTGTGGACCTTGTAGGGAAATGTGGTTCGGTTCTAGTCCGGTGCAGTGTTCGACCAGAACTGTGGAAAGAACTGAATTCCGAGTTCTGCACTGAGGTATCACTGGATACAGAGTCCGCCAAAAAAAGTATCCACACATCAGCAGTCCACATGCTGGCTGTCTGGAAGCAAATGGCCACCACCTGAGCACCTTTCGCAGTCGTGGGGGCAAAGGTAACGTGCATTAATGTCCCAATAAATTTGGTATCAAAATGTGCATTCAGTGTGTTTCCCTGATGTTGCATACATTTTTGGCAGACTCTGTATTTACATGTGTACACACACACACACACACGTGCACCAACAAGCAAACACAAACACACTTCTAGAGAGCAGACTCATGGCCTGAGACGCTCCTGTGACCGCAACCCAGGGGTGTGAAGCTCCCCCACCTTTCCGAGGTGGTTAGGCCTGGGGGTCCCGGGAGCCATCCGGAAGGGTGTGGAGGAGCAGACTGCTGCCTGCCAGGAGGAGCTGCAGGAGCAGGATGCACAGTTGCCCAGCACATTCGCACAGTGCCTAGGGAGCCAGAGAAACAAGAGGCTGCTGTGCTGACCTCGCTGCGCTGCGCTCCAGCTCCAGGAGCTGACTGCGAGGACGTGGGAGCCCGAGCTTCCGGCTGGCTTTGCGGGCCTGCTGCAGAAGCCACGGGCGCAGATGGGCAGCAGCTGACGGATGTTTGCCCGAGGCCTCGGCACGTTACATCGGGAGAGCAGGGGAGGCTCTGCGGCGAGGACCTGTTCTCCTGATCACAGCTTCCAGGTGGAGGTTTCCGAGGGGAACTAGTTCTCCCACCTGGCCAGGCCACGGTCCGGAAGCCCTGTCCGGCGAGGTTCCTCTGGCCTGCGGCCCACCTCCCAGAACCAGAACCACTGGCAATGCGCAGAGAAGAAGTGGGCAGTGAGCCGAAGAAGGGCTTCAAACTGTGCCTTAAATAGAGACGTGAATATAGAAAATGATTTCAGAAAAATCCCGCGGAAAAGAAGCTTACAAGGTAAAAATTGTTAAGGTTATTTTTTTGTCACTTCCTAGACTCCTACACATTCCTCAAATGTGATCACTTTTCAGTGTTTCTTGCCTGTCTTTTAGACATTTTTAGTAGTATACACGCATATTTATGTGCATTTGTACATCTTTCATTGTGTTCCCTAAAGTTATGTAAATCGATCAAGCTTTAGGTACTGTTTAACAATTGTCTTCACTTAACATCCCTTGAATATGTTTGTGTAAAATTTGAAAGTCAGGTGTACATATAATTCTGAAATAAGTATCAATATATAATTGATGTGCAATTCCTTATGCTCTTACATGTATTTTCAGGAATGAAATCATTGGAGTAAATTGTAAAACTACACATAAACTTTCATTGTAACAGATCCCTAGAAATGACAAATTCAAACTCAGCTCAAAAATAAATCTAAATGCAAGAAGTACTGTATGTAGATCTGAATAAAACACTCAGAATATAACATAACACAAATATAGAGATCCTGAAACATGAAGAAAATAATTCATAATTACATCTAAGCCTATAACCACAAAACTGAGAACACTAAAAATACACTTTAAAAGCAAGTGAAGAGAAAATACAGAATATAAAAAGGAAGGAAGATTAAGCAGACAGAGCATCCAAAGAACAACATTGGAAGTAACATTTGAACAGAAACATAATATAGGTTAAAAAAAATCATGGGTTTGAAGTGGGAATAAACTCAGTTTCAGCCAATAAGAAGAGCTGACATCTAGAGATGGCAGGGTGGTACACATCTGAAACACCAGGATTCTGGGAGGCTGAGGCAGGAGGATCACAATTTCTAGCTCAATCTGGGCAATTTAGTGATAGGAGATCCTGTTTCCATGGGAAAAAAGGCTGGGGATGTGGCTCAGTGTGAAAACCCCCAGTACTCCACCAAAAGCCACTTCCAAACCAAACTTATATGAACTTACAGTTTATGTACAGAAACATACTGACTCTATTAGAGTAAGAGGAAGGGAGTTGAGGATTGGTTTATTAGTTACTCGTACAGTTAAAATTCTATCATATTTACATTATGGGGCTAAGTTCTAGACACCATCTTTGTTCAGGTAAGGATCTCAAAGGTCTGTTGCCTTGGGAGCAGGTGAAGAAACTGGAGATATTTACAAGAAGTAATTGAGATTGAGATAACTTTTTAAATAGTCACATTTGGCTGGCAGCTCAATAAATAGCACATAAGAGCGTTTTGCACAGTTTAATTTGGGTGCCTGTCACATAAAATAGAAAGCAAGTATGTTCTATATTTAGGAATTACATGTCCATTATTGAATTTTATAGAAAAATTAGCTGATTAGTAGAAATATTAAAAAATGGGCTATGGGCTGGGGCAGGGCTCAGCGGTAAAGCACTTGCCTGGCACACGTAGGGCCCTGGGTGACATCCCTAGCACAGCAGAAACAGATGGAGGGCATGGCAGGGAGAAGCTCTTGCAGAAAAAGTAGAGAGCATTTTGTTGCTGGGGAACATTCAGAAGGCCAGAGGGTACTTAAAAGGTAGAGAGAGAATTTAGGATGAAAGGGTACAGAGAGCTGTAAGTTCCACAGCAGTTGGCCTTGTTGGGGACCCCGGGGCAGGAGTAGCAATGAGTAGCAATTTATCTATCTATCTATCTATCTATCTATTTATTTATTTATTTATTTTGAGACACCGTCTCACTATGTAGTTGAGACTGGTCTGGAACTCCCTATGTAGCCCAGGTTGGTCTCGAACTCACAGTGATCCTCCTGCCTCAGCGTCCCACGGGCTAGGATTAAAGGTGTGCGCCACCACGCCCGGCTCCCAAGGACCCCTCTTATCCAGAGAACTCAGTCTGCTTTCAATAGCGAATGACCAAAACAATGAACGTGTGACAGTTAAGCACCTGCCTCCTTTTTAGACTTAAATTTTAAAAACTCCTATTCATGAGTATCTTTAGCTTTAAATAAATTTGGTAAATTCATTTGCTTAGTCTTTAACCCTTCGAGAAGAGTCAAAAAATTAACAAACCTTTTGGGACCAGTGAAGACTGTGAGGGCCAAGCTTCTGCCTTGGCAGGCTGAGGTCAGAGTTGGGTAGGGATGGGCGAGTGGGGTGGGAGAAAGGGCTTCGACGAGGCCAACAAATGCGCTCTCCTCGGAGATGCTTGGAAGCCCACCACTGCCAGACTTGGGTCGGCTCTGCCCTTACTGACTCGCTGACTGCGGCTGCAGTACGTTCTCCACCACTCTGAGCCCGGGTCGGCTCTGCCGCCTGTGAAGTGCGCACAGTGCTCGCCTACCTTGCAGAGTTGCTAGAAAGTTTATGAAAGAGAGGAGATCAGCTCAGGCTGTGGCAGTGCTCGGGATGTGTGAGCTTTCTTCTCTTCAGCTAATTGATTCTGGCGTTTTTGTTCATTTGCTTTTAAGCAATAAACAAAATATTTTCCTGAGACTAAGCTAAATGTATAGACAGAAGTGAAGGCCAAATTTGGTTGCTTATCATCATAATTCCAGAACATGGCCCGAAATAAGCACTCAAAACCGAATTGCTGATGTTAGAATCTATAACATCTCTCCCGGAATGAAGTGAAAAGAACTCAGAGTAAAATGTCCCCTTTACCTGCGCTGCTTTCTGATGTGCACTGCTACGCTGAAGCATGGATGATGCCCTACGATTTGGGGAAGATGAGCTGGCCTCACCGTTCGGACGCTGCATCTCAGCAGGAGCTGGATCTCCCAGTCTTCGAGCGCGGGCCGTGCCCTGCAGGACAGCACCCTGGGAGCTGGCTCTCTGTGACCAGGCGAGCTGCCCTGAGTGTGCTCCTGGATGTCACTTAAAAAGGCCAACTCCTGTTCCAGCGCAAGAGTCGGGAGCCCAGCTGATGTGCATCTCGTGTCGGATGGGAGGCCAGAGTCTCTGCTGTGTCCATAGCCTCAGAGAGGGACGGTGCAGAGGTGCAGAGACTTGTAGTGTCTTAAGAAAGCTGCTGAAGGAGGTGCTGGCCTCGTGCGGCTGGAGCACAACTTCTCCCCTCTTGCTGAGACTCTCCTTGCCGCATTGCAGGCTGAGTTAAAAGTGTCTTTCCAGTGGCAGCTGTGGGGTGGAAGGCAGTGATCTGAGGAACTCACTGAGATCACAGATGCTCATAAATAAATACTGTGCATACTCGATCCGAATTTAGAAACCAGACAAAACAAGAGACAGAGAGGAAGGTGGGGGATGAGGGGTAGCCCGAGAAAGTGACCCTTCATGAACATCTTGATCAAATAATTAGCGGTCACTGGGAAACGTGGCTCAGTTTCTGTGATGGTGTGAAATTGAAACAGGAGAATAATTATTACACAAGTTATGGAAACCAAGCTGTCTTTGGGGAAATTTTTTTTGAGAAATGAAAGGTGATTTCATCTCCTTGTATATGGAATGCTAGAAAATGATTTCCTTGGAGAGAATGAGTCTACTTTTAATGTAAAGAGAGCCCGCGCCATGAATCCCCAGTCATCGGAGCATCCCAAGCATGTACAGCTGGCTCTCCTGGTGCTCACAAAGGGCACAGTCCACTATGCCAAAGAGGTAAACACCCAGCACCAAACAGAGATTGCTGATTCTGTAGAATCACCGAAACCAAGAAACTGATTTTTCTTACTGAAGTTGGTCAGCCACTATTCTTCCTGAATGCCCTTAGCCAGAAGTTGGCATGGACTCGAGAAGACAACTGTATGTGCGGAGTCAGAATACTAATGTCAAGGCTGCACGAAACACTTGGCTAGTTATGTAACAGTGTACACTGGAAAGTCTGAAAGTGTAGCTCGTTGTTAGGTAACAACCTAAACCATCCCTGCAGATTTGCCTGGACCTGCGCAACCTGCATTCAGGTGAATTTCCAAGAAGCAGAGCCGCAGCGGGAATCGCAGGCTCTTTGTCCCCTTGGTCAGGACGCCATTCTCAGAGTCCAAGACAGAGGTGGACTTGGTGAGTGCGGCGGTTGCCATAGCTTCCCCTCCATTAGTCCTGTGAGCAGAGTGGGCTGGGAGCCTGCCTGCCACGAATGCACAGGCCCTTCCTGAGGGGGACTCTGGCTATGGTGTGCAGGATGGGAACCCCTCTGTGCACCACACAGCTGAGGGTGCTGCGTGCTTGTCCACATTCAGTCCCATGAGTGAGGACTCCAGTACTGGGCATGGCACCCAGACCACCAGGGCCATGCCAGCCCCGAGCTTCAGGGATGACTCTAAGTGGGGCCAGACCCGTGCCCAGCCTGCAGCCTGGTCCTGAGCAGGCACTCACTGGTCAGGTTCAAAGGTCCTGGCTGTCGTCCTTGCAGTTGCTTCCATTAGCTTGAGTCTGGAGAGGATGGCGGCTCACAGAGGTTTATCAGTCAGGTCGGGAAGAGGGTCGCCACCAACAAAGTCAGACATTCAGGCGATGTTGAAACTGTAGAATAAAGAAACACACTCCTACACACTAATTAAGATTAAGAACCACATTTTGCCCTAAGAAAAGCAGAAATAAATTGGGCTTTTCTTCCTATCCCAGGTTAAAGGCTATAAGCTTTATTAAAAGCACAGCAAATAATGGTTTTTCATTAATTTGATTTATTTAGCTGTAAAGAAGCTGAGAGATCAACATCCTGAACTTATTAGGTACCCCAAACTCCCAACCTGCCCAAATGGTGAAGAAGCACACATATTCCACAGAAAGCCAGCTCTCGGAGGTTAAAGCCATTTCACATAGTCTAGCCACAGAAGGGATGCTTTCCCACACAAACTGCGAAGAAGATGAGAAAATAAAGATAGATCGCAAAAATGCAGCGTGACCTCAAGGTGAACCTGGTGGTGATGTGAGACCCAAGAGGTTAGAGTTGTTTTCTGATGACTCCTCCCCCAACTCAGGGCCTTTGGGACCCTCAGTGCAGGAGCCACCAATGGGCAGTGCCAAGGTGACCACCGGCCTGACAGAGTGTCCTCTACAGACCCGGGTGCAAGGGGGTGGAGGTGCTTCTGCCAGTGCCTCCTGTAGAGCTGGCTGGGAGGGTGCTCCAGTTGGCCCAGCAGACAGAGAACCTGACGCTGGGCCAGGGAGCGACCTGGGCTCAGGCGTCTGGCCGGAAGCTTGGAGGACAGCAGTTACACCAGGTTCATGAGATGTGCTGTCCACATGGAGGATGCGAGCTGACCTGCACCGAGGGGCTGAGGTTTTTCCAAGCGCCTGGGAGCTCAGAGGCCGGAGGAAGCTGCCTTCTCCTCATGGTCGAGGAGCCTGCGTGAACCGCTGGTGGGAGACTGTGGGCTGGGCGGCGTGTATTATCGTTTGGAAGTAGTGTCCAAATTCCACAAGAAGGAGGCCAGTCATGGAGACCAGTTAAGGAGACCAGGCTTTGCAGATTCCAGAAAGGGGTGCAGGGCTCCCTGAGGTGCACAGGAGGATGGACTGGAGAAGAGAGAAAGTCTCTCATGGAACTTGTAAGTCCAGGGGCCGCTTCACCAGTCCCTGAGTTGCCACACCTCTGAGAGAACCAGAGAAGTGGGCTGGAGACGGGGGTGAGCCGGGCATCGGCGTTGGCATCGGTGTCCTGAGTCCAGGACGCACGAGGCGCCCCAGGGTGTGCGGCGGTGTCCAGGATGACAGACGGAGACACGGCGGGGCCTGGGACGCGGGCAGCAGCAGGGCACTGCCGACACACAGGTCCTGATCTCCCAGGGGGATGGAGGATGCAGCAGAGGGAGAAGCCCAGGAACTTCATCTCAGGGTCACAGATGCTGTCTGTGGCGGCCAGGGATGTGTCTGGGGTGGCTCTGGGCTATCTGCTGTCTGTCCCACGGCTCCAGTCTGGGTCATGTTGCACTGAGTAGACGTGACTTCACCCATGGACATGACACTTGCGTTCAGGTAGTTTTTATGTTATGAAATATTAATATTTAACTTTGTCCCATCATTTAAAAATAAATATCACTCTTCCCTGAAATACTTACAAAAAAAATATGAGTGGCTAAAGTTGGATCACAGGTCATAGATCAGCAACCCTTGACCTATTTTAATGGAAGTCCTTAACCAGTTAAGAAAACTGAAAGCTTTAAGCAAAACATCCAGATATTTAATTTAATTTTCTCTTGGAGAGATAGATTTAGGAAACTCAAGGTTTTTTAAAACAATCTAATTTTTTTGTATCATTAAATCACAATGACTGAAAACTAAAAAATCCTTGGGGTACTCAAAATTGCAATTCTTTTTTTTTTCACATTGGTGCTAAAACAACATAAATGCTTCACATGAATGTGTTATACTAAAATACCCTCGTTCTATTAAAGTAAGAAGACAGCTTTTTGTATTTGAACTTGTTTTTACACAAACATAGGCCGGCTGCAAAGTTAAAGCTGTTTCCTGGCTCTGTAGAAGTGTGTCAAGCATAATTACATAATCTCTTGTCCGATCATCAGAGCTAGCCCCAGAGTGCCTTGTTTTTTATATTTTACAGAAAAATGAAAGCCTAAGCACTCTGTCTATGTATTTCTTTCCCTAGTGCCTCAAAAGCCAGTTTACAAAGCTATCAGTTGCCATGGAAGCAAAAGTGCATGAGTTGTAATACACAAAATATGTCAAAACATGGTATGGATTATCAGATCAACCTAGCACAGAAGAAAGACCTCCGTAGCCTTTCCAGCTGATCATGGGATTTAGGCTGCGTGCAGGGCAAGCCCGGAATTCCACCAGGAAATATTGTGTTACAGTGCCGACTCCACTGTGTTTATCTTCAGCCAGTGCTCTGGGCAGTGTTACCAGAGACAACAATGTGGAAAGCAGGGTTCCCATCTTTTAGCAAAAGTCAGACTAAAAAGCCAAGAAGAATTTTCTCTAAGGTGAACTGGAGTATAATTTCATCTTTATTCCTAGGGAGGAAGAAAATGCTCTTTTAAGTTTATTTTAAATTTTTCTTTGTGTATAGCTCTGCATTCCATATTTATGATTTTCACTTTAAAGAATATATCATGAATAATTTTCCAAATAACTCAATTATAGTATAAAAACTATAGAGTAAAATATTCATATTAATTTGTATTATTTCACCCCATTCAGGCTTGCCTAAGTCACTTTCAAGTTGTCTTACACTCACTGTGTCTTGATTCTTTAGTATTTTCTTATTGAAGGTGTCCCACACCTATGAAGGTGGTAGTGATGAACAAATATTATTATTATTCACCTCTTGTTTTCATTGGAAACAAACCACACAAATATCAGTCAGAACTGAACAATGCATAGACAAAAGAATAAAAGGCCTTACAGTACTGTAAAACCTGGATCTAAAAAAAATACATCAGAGGGGTGTTCAAAGTGTTTTAAAGTTGAAAGAAAGTGACTGATGATGTGCTGAAAAATATATCTCTTCAATTCGTGGATGGGACTCTTCAACCTACTCATTAAAAATGAACTAAAAGTGAAGTTGTCAATAAAATGCAGATCTTAATGGCACTCCAAATTCCTTATTATCCCAGAAGTCGTGAAAGCTATGTACAAATTCACCACCAAATGTAATGTGTGTTCATTAGTATCTCTTAAAATGTGAGATAATGAAAAGATGGAAATAAAGTGTTTTTAGATGGGGAGGGGAGGAGGGGGTGAAGGGAGGGCAGGGGTAAGGGGAAAAAATGAGAATCAAGACTTGTCATGTAGAGGTACAAGATCCCAACAGTGAATGTAACTACTGTATCCCTAAAATGTACCAATAAACTCAATTAAAGCTGAAAAAAAAAAGAGTAATGGGAACTGGAGAGTGAAAGTTCTTTTGGAAAGCACACTTGATGTACAAGGCAAGAAGTCACTGAGCCTGCTCTTCACAGACGCGTCTAGGACACCATTCCCAGTGTGTGACCACTCCAGGTGCCAGCTTTCCTTCTGCTAACTGTCAGAAAGTGACAGTCTTTTCTGTTCATAGAAAACTTAGTCGCCGTGTAAGTGTTTTTGCTCTAAAGGCTTTGGTGTCTTACTACCTCTACCTAAATCAATTTGCTTATACAACGATGATAAGAACGTCTAACTCATGATGCCTTGGGGAGAAGCCAGTGCAACCATACACCCAGAAAAGTGCGTGGGGTAAATCACGTAATATTCACGGTCTCCTGGAAGTACACAGTTGTCACCGCTCCCTTCAGCACCGCTCACCCACTTGAGCGGAAGGGTCCTGACTAAAGCAAATCCCAGCCACCTGATGGATTTCATCACCTCTGGTTGCCAGCAGTCTTCCGTGAGACTCAGTAACCCGGACCTCAGAGCTCACAAGGAATGCAGCTGTGGGGGAACAAAGGCATCGAGATGGAGCTTTCCCAAGCACCTGGCGCACGTGAGGCATCTGGGTAGGAATTTCCACATTGTTTTACATCTCTGGGCAACACAGAGTTGGTCCATTTTATAGGTGGGCCAAAGAGATGGCCAAGTCCCAGGCTTTGGGGAGGGGCACAGCGTGGTGATGTGTTGCCATCTGCCAACATCTCGAGTCAGAGGTCCCCTCCCACCTCTCAACTGGCACCTGCAGGGAAATTTTCTTTGTCGGCATGGAGGAGTTGGACACAGTGTGGAGGGAGGGTGTGGACGCAATCTGCTGTGAACAGAGGGACTTTCAGGTGACACAGCCTTTGATGAGTGGTGGGTATGGGGATTCAGTGACTAACGGAGCCAGAGAACTTTCCCAAATCGCCGGCCACAGAGCCCACTGGGCCGTTCTGCTCCGGACCCTTCCCCAGCCTCACCTGGCTCCAGCCTCGGCACACATCACCTTTCTCTGCACACACTGGCAGCTCCTTACGCTTTGCCACAGCAGAACAAGCTCCTCTCCCAGACAATGCGGTTGCTGTCACAGGGGCCGAGGGTTAGGTGGCACGGAGCACGTTTGTGAGGGATGGGACAGCTTTGTTCCCACCCGTGTTCACCAGCATCCACAGCCCGAGCCGCCAGGGTGTGCTTTCGACATCTAAGCAGAAATTCCAAAAGGCCTTCACCTATCTGTGGTGTCCTCGCTTTTGAGCTGCCTTCACTGGCTTTCAGGGAAAAGTGAGCAGTCCTGGGGTGTAGCAGGCACTTTGCTGACCGCCCAGGCTTCGTAGTGGAGGAGTTTGGTCCCGAGCAAGCGTGGGCTCCAAGCTGGAGGACACAGCGGCAGCTCTGCCTGTGAGACCAGGGCTAGGGATCTCACACTCCTAAGCCCCGCGCAGTGTCGACCTGCCGGCCT
Organism: Fukomys damarensis; assembly: GCF_012274545.1. Taxonomy (NCBI): domain Eukaryota; kingdom Metazoa; phylum Chordata; class Mammalia; order Rodentia; family Bathyergidae; genus Fukomys; species Fukomys damarensis. The sequence continues at coordinate 1,287,357 of NW_022900917.1, forward strand.
TGCTGCTGGGAGGACTGCGCGGCTCCTCAGGGCACAGCTCATCCTCCCAGGATCCCAGAGACTGGGTCGCACCAGCCACCACTTCGGGAACAGGAAGCATTCCCTCGTGTCAGGCTCTGCTATCTGCAGCCAAGGATGATACCCACGGATATTTGTATAAAATTAGAACAAGAGAATGTGGTTCGTTTCTCTAAGTTGAGCACATTTTGTAAGGGGAGAGGTAAAGCGGGAAGTCAGCGGAGGAGCCACACTGAGGTGGGAAGGTCCGCGCGCGTGGTGGTGCAAACCAGGAGGTGCAGGTTTGACAGAGGGAGCCGCTGTAGTCACTCCAGGGAGCACAGGTACTCTGTGGGGTCTCGGACAGGCTCTGCAGGGCCGACTGCAGGAGCCATGCCAAAAAACGCAGGGTTTACTTTACTCGGAAATAGTCGGTCTTCAGTGACATGATCCGAAGCAGGACTTCCAGAGAGGAGGGGAGAGGCGCTGGCGAGACCCGCTCTCCCACAACGGTGAGCGCACAATTGTGCTGCCCCGTAACGTCCCGGGTGGCCACGGAACTCAGAACTCGGCGGAATCTCAGTGAGGTGAGAGACTGGCACTCATAGGAGTGCCTCCCCCGCCCCTTCTGCTACTCCTGTAGGGGGCATCGTCCAGCACCAGCCTGGCCAGACCTAGGGAGATCTCCAGACCCCAGGCCACAGCTCACAGGTGACTCTGAGGACCCGGCCTACAGGCGACCTTGGCCATGTTGATCACCGTGACCAAGGCTCTGGAGCAAATCCACGGAAGGAAAGGACATGCGGGGTGCAGGCCAGAGGAACTCAGGAATAAAAGGCAGGTGAGACACACCTGTGAAAACTCCCAGGTGAGGCTCTATTTGTGTTCTGGAGAAGGAGGGAGGAAGGTAATAAAAGGCAGGTGAGACACACCTGTGAAAACTCCCAGGTGAGGCTCTATTTGTGTTCTGGAGGAGGGAGGAAGCTCCCTGCTGGCCAGATCTACTCAACATATTTCTTGAGGTGGCAGTTCAGGAAGTTGGGCAAGAAAGAGAACTAAAAGGCAGCCAGACTGGGATGGAAGTAAAACTACTATATCTTTATAGGCAAATGACGTAGTCTTATAAATAGGAAACCCTAGAGAACACACACACACACACACACACACACACATTAGAACTAACACAGGAGAACAGCAGGATTAGGGTACTGGATTAGTGTGTGAAGATTTATTTCTGTACTCTGAGGTAGTGTATTTAAAATGAAATTAAATAGCACAAGCTTGTAATAGCACAAACTACCTACAAATTAACTAATGGACTAGAAGACATATGCTGAAAACTGTGAAACATTGTTTAAGGAAGGTAAAGGAGACATAAATAAATAAATAGGAAAGGAGACATGCTTCATGGACTGAATATTGTCAGGATAATAATTCCTAACCTGATCTACACAGTCATCACAGTCCCAAAATAGCCAAGTTGTCTGGTACTTGAAAGTTGCCCAGATCTATTTTAAACATCTAAAGGTAGATTGCACTGATCCTCCTGACCTGTCCTGAGCTGTGTAGTTATTGGTTCTTGTGGTGAATCAGTTTTTGGTCAGCCTGGGTAGGGAACATCACCACATAGAAGACGGAGATCTACTCGGGCCACGAGTGCCTCCCCTCCTACCACCTCCCACCTCCGAAGGGAGGGCCTCAGCTGCTCTCTTCAGAGGAGCTGGGTCTGCGCCTTCCCTGGGTGTCACCCCCGGGCTCTCAGGACTCTCCGGCCTTCAGCCCAGCCCTGGGCTTCCCGGTGCAGACCCTCAGTCTTCCACCGTGGACCCCTCTGCCTTCTGATGCACTCACAGGGCACTGGCCTGGGCTGGACTCTTCAGTTCTCCAGACAGCTTTCGTGCTCTTCTGCATTTGGCTTTTGGGTAAATATTATAAAATAATCCTGTAGATTATGTCCTGTATTAAATCTGTTCATTTGTAAACCCCAACGACAACAATCCGCAAAACTTGTACCGGCTGCTTATCTGGGGGCCATGCCTGACTGAGCGAAGGGCGAGGATAAGAATAAGACAAGTCAAACAATCGATTGCTTGATGGGGTGCAGGACCATCAGAGCTCTTGCAAGGCTATGACCCGACCCCGCTGTTCCAGACTTGCAACTACTCACTGATCAATCACACAGCACTGCGGGGGGCAAGAGGGAGATGGGGAACAGCAGTGCTGAGACACTGACTGAGCTAGGCTAACAAAGGGAGGATGACGCATTCTGTGAAAGACTTCCGTATTAACAAGTGACCTGTTTGCTCTCTTTAGCGGTTTGTTCTGGGAGAAGGGCTGCATGAGAGTCGCGGAGTCCTCAGCAGCAGTGTCTTCTTGCTGTCGGGGGTGCCAGTGCCACCAAGCACCAATCACCAACCATTGAGGCCTCAGCTGTGGCTGACAGCATAGGGAGCTCTGATCCCATGCACCAGCCAGAGGCTCATCCCACCAGTCACACTTACAAGCCTAGGACAGACTCGGTTTAATCAGCAGCCAATTCATAAGCCAATTCCGTGGTGTTTTATAGCCTGCTCAGTGTGGTTTCAAGCCAGTCTCCAGGAGCTGATTAAAATATACCCATGCTAAGTTTTATTATAACCACAAGAGTACAGTACTGGCATACTGGGAGACATGGCGCTCAATGAAACAGAACAGACTGCTCCGAAACACACTGTGCATCTTCACACAGATGGCCACACCTTCCACCTAGCACATAGGGCTGGGAAACTCAATATTCATGTGCAAAGGAACAAAGTTAGGCCCTTGTGTAGAGATGGTTAGAGGGAGCTGTGGGCACGGATGATGTAGGATGTGACCTGAGTGACAGATGGCTGTGTATTTGCCATGAGCTTATTGTACACTGTGTACTTGAGGAAGTCAGTACTCACTGTGCGCCCCTTGGTCCCTGACCTTTCCTCACCCAGAAACAAAGGCTAAAACCCTAACTGGCTTAGACTACACCCATCAGTGAAACAGTTATTTTTAGAAACAGCCCTATGAGTATAGGGTCCCCTGACCCTTGGGAAATTCGATGAAATTCCCCCTGCCTTGCAGCATATTTCATTCCGTGGCAGCTGTTCCTTCATTCGAGACCTTATAAATTTCTGGTTTGCATTACTTTCACATTGGGAAATTCCACACCTATAGTCGACCTGCAATTCCCACTGAGTTTTCCAGGGTGCGCACTTCTGTCCTCTAGGGTTTCCTCACCGATCTGTTTCTAAAACAACACCAACTTTTTTTTTTTAATACCAGGGATCCAACTCAGAAACTTGCACTTGCAAGGCAGGCAGAACCACTGATCTAAATCCCCAGCCCAATACCAACTCTTGAAGCTGCCTTCGATCCCATCTGCTGAGCTACTGGTGCTCTGCAGACTAGAAATTGGGATTCTCAGATGTGGATCCGTAATGTAACCCATGATGTCAGTGGAAGGACTGGAATTAGAGCCTGGATCAAGCATAGACTCCAAGCAGCACAGTGGATGCAGACGGCGCCCTAAGGTGAAAGCTGGGGCCCAGCCGTGCTGAGGACATCCTGTCTGCCTGGCCCACCACCATTTTGACTGCCTGCCATTCTTGCAGCCGTTTGTCTTCTTCTTTGTGTTTTTAGGACTTTTTTATTCCTCTTGCTGCTTTTACCTTCTGAACTGCAAACCGCAAGGAGGCGGGAAGGTCTGCAGGCATCTGCCTCAGCCTGGCCAGCCTGAAGCGAAACCAGCTCCTCCTGTGCCCACACTTTGACTCTGTCCAGACCTGGACATCCAGCTTCAGAGCTGGTGCCCACTGCTGCTGTCTGCACAGTCATCACAGATGGACAGACGGATGGAGGGACAGACAGACCCTCCCTTTGTTGCTCCTCGTCAGTGGACCACGCGAGCTTACAGACAGCCAAGGCCTGTGGGTTGCGCTGACTCACGTGCCCACCTTGGCCCTCCATTTCTGTCCCTCATACTCATCACATACCCACGCTGAACACAGGAGGGACGCAGGCCTTGCTCCTCACACGTGGTAGCGCTGGCACCCTTGCTCCTGACCACGTAACTGAGATCGGCCCTTCTGTCCACGTTAATGCAGGTCGTCAAACACTCTAGGGTAACTAATCCACACACAGCCGCTTTACAGAACAGGAAAGCTCATAAAGACAAGCAGCTTCCACCTGGGCTCCCACGCATCCTCATCCGCACTCTCTCGCTTTTGATTTCTAGCATCCAGTTGGACATCGGCTCAGCCTCCACGCTTTCATTCTGCTGATTTCTCTTGGCCTTTGGGACATTCTGAAATCTGGTGCAATCTCTTCATTGAGTTGGAAACCATTTCAGCATTCCTTGTGCTTCAAAGATCAGAATGGACTAAGGCAGCCCATGTGCAGAACCCACCTGAAAGAGAGGCAGACACAGTCTCTAACTTTCTGTTAATAATCAGCCCACTGTGTGCTTGGATCCTGATGAACTCCAGACTGGGTGCAGCAGGGGAGCCATGGCCACAAGATTTGAGGACTTGGAAGAAGCACCTTGGGGTAGTGGGGGTAGATGGCTGCGTACATCCCCTCCCATCTCACGTCCTACCATCTTGCCCGAAGAGCACATATAGATATTTGTAGAACAAAGGGGTTGGCATCAAGATGGTGCAGGAAAAGCCATGTTCTTCAGTGAGAGCAGCGTGGAGGAGGAGGCAGCCAGAATAGCCAGGAAAGCTGCATTCTGGGCTTCTGATTAATTTACATCCATTACAGGGAGGGTGAGTTTCTAGTTATTACCCAGGTGTGTTGAAAGGGTGGTATTGGTGATAGTGCTTTACTTCTAGTTCAGGATCTTGCCAAGTTTTATTATTTTTTCTAAGTTTTAAACAGCATAAAAGGAGGGGAGCAAATCTGTTCCTGAGTCAGTTCAGGAGAAGCTGTTCTGACCATGTAACCCCAGTATTTCACATTCAAAACAAAATAACACCAAAGCCAATTTAGGTAGAGAATTTGCAGCGGCTCCCCAAGGACTCTCAGTAATTTTACTTTCTGGAATCTCCAGAGCCATGATAGATGCGGTGATGATGCCTTCTGTTTTAGATGAAGAAGAAACCATTGACTAAAACTAAAGGCAAGCTTAGCCTTTAAAATATCTCCAGTGAATGTCAGACCATATCAAGGCCTATCTCACTGAATGCACATTGGGATCACCGCAGCACTCATAAATCCTGACTCCAAATCCAGGCTTTATGATGACTTTGCTTTCCAACCCCAGTTTTGTTGGCAGGGTCTCTCTGGAGACTGTGGAATTACCAGGCCATCCTTGGTCCCAGAGAATCCCATAAACTTGTGAAGAAGCCCTGGCTTCTCCAGGGCTGCAGGTACCACGATAAGGAAGGGAGTGTGTCAGTAACCTGCTCTGCGGGCTTCCTGCTGGAGACATCTGGGCCCCATCACATCTCAGGCAATAACTCTGCCTCACCATTATTTAGGGCAATCATCTGGAAACACAGACGGCTAAAATAACTCTGTTTCAAAATTTATTTTTATTGTCTTTTTATTTTTTGGCACTGGGGAACAGTAACAACATTTGATATTACTGGGGATCCTTAAACAAATTTACTACATTTCATCTATTTTGACTAATATCAACCCAGGATAACCAAGTCAGTACAGACTACCCTGATTACTCATATTATTAATGCCTGATGGTCCTTTTGGGTCTGTTCTGACTGAAGAGGAGTCCCTTGCAGCTGTCATGAATTCCGGGCCTCTGCCCCGCCCACTGCTGTCCCGCCCAGGAAATGCCCTCCACCCCCACCTCCGCTCCTCCGCCATTCTCTCCCTCTCCCTCTTCTTCCTCCTTCTCCTCTCTTCCTCCCCTTCGTCCTCCTCCCCCTGAGCCCTGCAGGAACCCAGCTGATCCTGTCTCAGCTCAAAGGCGCCCTGCTGCCAGCCTCTCTGAAGGGCGCTTTCCCTCTGCTTTCCCTGTTGTTGGGTGCCTCGTTGTCAAGAGAGGCAGAGACCTGGGTTCCTCTCTGTACCTGCGGAGCCGGTGCACACTCAGGGCGCAGCAGTCTTTCCCACCGCTGTGAACTCCACAGCATGGCGCCATGATTTGAGAAACCTCTCCACAGAGCATGCGCCCCACCAGCTCTGTTACCCCGGAAGCCCAGTGTGGTGAGTTACAGCTGTGACACCCGCTTTCCCAGTCACTGACTTCCACAGCGTCTGTGGCAGTCATGGCTAGGGCAGGCGCCCTAACTCTAGCCCTAAACCTGACCAAGGGACAAGGGACCAGGGATGGGGCTCAGCCTCAGGCGGGCCCCAGAGCTGGGCTGATTGATCATGCATCATTAGGCATAATTCAGGGATTCAGAGAGAGAGAGAGATTGAGAGGGAAGGAGGTCTAGCTGAGACAGCACTGGCAGCTTTGAACAAATCACGCTATGCCTGTAAAAGGAAAGGGTCGGGAATCCTGCCTGCTGCTGAGATGTTCGCGAGGCCCTTCCTCTCAGTCTACATGCTGGGTCTGCTGCATTTTCAAGGAGCTCTGTCTGCCTCCTAGACCCAGAGCAGAGCAGAGCAGAGCAGGCCTTGGGGTCTGGGCTCCCTGCCCTCGCCTGTCAATCACTGAATGAAAAGGCAGCTCAGTGACTCAGCGGAGACTCTGGAGACACAACTGCCCAGCTCTGCCCGGACAAACGGCTGGCCCACTGTGGTGCCACTTGTTTGGGAGTTAATGAGGGTCCTGATTATTCTCCAAAGAGCCAGGGAGGCAGGCATGAGGGACAGTCAAAGGCCCTGGCAAAGCTAGGGGCCAGGGGATGGATTTCCCCAGCCTAAAGCCATTAGCTTCCCAGGCCCAGGGCTAAGGCACGATGGGCTGTCTCCCTGGAAATCTCCCCTGCCAGCTCCTCATGCTCTGCAGGGCTTTGGGGCCAGGCCACAAGCTGGGAAGATTCCCTTCCAGCACTGAATATCTACACAAAATAAGGGGACTATAGAACACAACTGCTTTGACTATTCTTTTGTCTTCTTGGATTTATTAAAATTAATATTTTTTCTCCCTAACAACCAAAAGGGAACACCAAGGCAGTTCAAATGCTTGGAGCCTTTCAGAAAAATGCTCAGTTACTACCATGTGGGCTAACTGTGCAAAGGAATGGTCCTACGTGACATTACTGCAGACTTAAGAAAGACAAGTCCAATTTGCTTTTAAAGCCACAGATGCTTCCCTGCACCAAAGTTACAAGTCAAAAATTTCACACAGAATTAGAATAAAGTCTTTGTCTTAGTGAACTAATACATACTGGCAATTATTTTAGCTTCCTTGAAAGGGAAACCAAAATATCTACACTATCATCTGCCTCTCTTTCCTCCAAAATAAGAGGACACTAGAAAGTGAGGGCTGAGCAAAAAAGAAATGCCAAGGGTGACCACCACAAGCAGAGAGCTGAGACTTCACTCCTTGGGGGCAGGTGCTCTACCAGGCAGGACTAAAAATAAGAAACGCCTAAATCCAAAGACAGAAGCCATACTGGGCAATCAGGGGCACGACTGATGCTTAGGCTGGAAAACCTTTGGTGTGTGGAGTCTGGGGAACTGACCTGCATAAATTACATGTGAGAAATGAAAGTTTCCATCCAAGTTTCCCATTTATTCAACTGGTGCTTGCCCTCAGAGAGCCTGGAAGTCAGCAGCGTCAGGAGAACACAGCTTCCGGATGAGAAAAGGGCTGGTGTACGACAGGGCACAGAGAGAGGCACTCCAGGAAAGCATGAGCAACAGACAGCTCTTGCTGCGGTGAAGGAGAAGATGTGTGGCAGCTGAACACGTGCTGTGGAAACATTCTTTCTGGCTGAACTCTGCTTTCCCTCTTTTAACCCCGATACCTTCACTATTGACTTAACAGGGCATAAACAGTCCTGAGAAACCTTCCTCTCCCCTTTCTCACTTGGGAAGTGGCCTCGCTCAGGGGGTTGGGATCCTAAGGTCACCCGGGGCGGAGCCTCCATCCCTTTCTTTTGCCATCTGAAACATTTGAATCCTGGCCCTCGGGGACTCAGGAGAGCAGAGTGGGCACCCAGATCCAGGTGGGGCTGGCTGTGCGCGAAGCCTGGAGGCGTGGCTGGTCGGCCCCACTGGAACCAAGCAGTCCCTGGGGAGCATAGGAGAAGCATGTTCTTCCTGTGAGGCCGACCCAGAGCCACGTGGAGCCGGAAGCCCAGTGCTGTGTCCCAGGAGAGGCTGCGATGCGCCGGACCAGCTCAGCCAGGCCGCCAAGGACCAGACAAGGATGCAACCCGGATCCTGTCCCCTCTGCCTGCTCCTGGGCTGTCACCTGTCTCGGTGCCCTGTGCTGGCCGGAAGCCTCCTGCCCCAAGCCGGCTTGGAGCATGGAGGGGCCGGAGGAGCCCATGCTGGCCTTGGGGTTGAGCTACTTCAGGCTGACTCCTGCATTCCCCAATGTTCACATCCACAGCCGGGAGAATTCGTCTGCTCTAAGGAGAAAGCACTGCTTGGGAGTGACTAGTGACTGGAGTCCTCCTCCTGAGTGGCCACACATGGTCACTGTTGTGTGACCCAGGGCCATGCCGCAGTGACTGCTTTGTGGTGGCCCTGGCATCGGCTTAAAGCTCGTGGAGCCCAGGGACGGAAGTGGCAGGGAGATTAATGTGCCCGAGGGCAGACACGGCCCGGCCACCACAGATGGGGCCACAGGGCCATCGGTCCTCTGGTCGCCCTGCGTCACCAAGGCTATGTCACGTTTTAAAATTCATGTGCTCCTTGTGGCTGTGACACCTGAACTTAACAGGCTTGTCTCAGCTTCAATCAGAGAAAGTAATTTGAAAAGAATCTCAGAGGCCATGGGTTCAAACTGGCAAGTATTTTTATTGTGATCTTTATAGATAAGGAAACCAACTTGTGCTGTCTTTGTCCAAGGCTGGGCTTTTCTATGAGCATTTATTTTGGCCTGTATGTGGGAGGGATTTTAATTGATGCCAGCTTTCTTAGTGTTTTTTTAAAAAAGAGGATTTGGATTGTACTTGTATGACCAGGCACTGTTTGAAAGCCATCTTTTATCCTGCCTATTTAGGGTTTAAAGTTCTTTTAGATGGGGATCACGGTGATGACCTTTTGGCCCCCGTGGGCCTCATCTATCTAAGCAGGCATTTCCTGGTCTGCTTTATCATCCTGTGATTGCTTCCTCCCGTCTACCTTTCAGTTTCCACCTTTCATCTAGATCCACGGTGTCCCCTGTTCACTGGCTAAAGAGAGCAACAAGTCATGGCCAGATTTGAAAGGAAAAAGCTGTCCCCCATCACCAAAAGCTGAGGCCACTGTCATGCAGCAAAGTCTGTCCCTGAAGACTGTGGCTTTGGGCTGCCTGGGAATCGGGGTCTATGAAGGGAAACAAAGCCAAGTCTATAAATTTGTAATACATTAAGTCAATCCCTAGAAGAAAGTCCCGGGCTGACCCCAGCTGCTCCAGCAGGAGGCCACCCTGTCCTTGCCTCTCATCAACACAGCCAGACTGACTACGCCTGACTCACAGCCAGGGTCTCCACGCCCTGCATGTGCTGTGTAGCTACCTCTGATCTCACCAGGAACCCCCTCCCGGGGACCCCAGGGCTCACAAGAGGGAGGAGTCACAACAGGGCTCTCACCATCTTTGTGACCTAAACTGCAATTACACTCCCACAGGTCTGGTGGAAACTCTGTTATTGGTTTACTTCTCCTTTGGGGAAAATCAATCATTTTTCTGTACAAAAATAACTGCAAACAAGTAAGTTTTAAATCCTCATAAGCCTGATGTTTCTTTCTCTTTGATATCTAATCTAAAGCAAGAGAAAATGGAAGGGGGAAGCAGGGGAAGGGAGGACATGAACAAGAGCCAGGATGTGTTACGGGCATATGCCAGCTCCACACGAGGAATCTAAACCTGCACTGTAGTCATAGCCAAAGAAAAGAAAAAGGAGGGGATCAGGAGATGTGGGGGAGAAAAAGGAATGAAGATGTGTCCTGTGCATGCATCAACTCTGCACAGGACTGTAAGCAAGCATGGTGTACTGAGCACACGTACTGATACACCAGTATGTTTGAAAGAGCATGAAGATGAGGTGACACTTGAATATACTCATGCTGTTTACCTTAGGGCATCTTACTTACATAAGAGACATTGCTGCTGTGTATTAATAATTTTAGATAGCATTTGGTACACTACACTTCCACCCTGAGAGAGAAGCGAGCTCTCTGGGTTTTTCATAATGTGACCAAGATTTCTAAGCCTCCAGCTAATGCAATCATTTCAGAAAATTGAATGAGAAATAAAACTTGTTTCATGTTTTTAATCACCTAGGTCCTCATACCTATTCAGAAAGAAAAGAAGTGTTTGTTTTTGTTTGGAGAAGTTGTTGGCTGAGTTAAGGTGCTACTTTTTCCAGGTTTAACATTTGAAAAAGTCTCAGAAACTTGGCTCAGGTACTTTGCATTTTACCCATGAAGTAATAATGACTTTGATCGCTAACTTCAATTCTCCCCTAGTCATTTGACTCAAATGATATGCAGTATGATTTAATATAATTTGTTTACTGAATGCCATAGGATTTTTGATGACAATGTTCAACACAGAATAAGTATTTCTGAATTCTAGTCTTTATCTCACCACATATCAGTGGTGTGAGAACTGGCAAAATACTAAAAGTATTCTCATTTGTAAAATTGATGTGGGAGAAAAAGTGCTGGATAAAAGAGCAGCTATTTAAAAGCAAAGAGCCCTTTTCAAACAAAAGACGTTTGTCCACGGTGGAGCTGTTCTCTAGCCAAGGATCCACGTCCCTTCTGATCCTACGTCTTTTATTTTCTTCAGAGAGACATTCTCCAAACTGGTCCCAGTCTGGGTCTTGCCACTTCCTCCCACTCTTAGGATCCCCTCAAGGTAAACAGTTCCGTTCCATTACTTCGAGGGGGGGTCTTTGTTCTTTTTTCTTAGTATTCTCAAGGATTCATCGTATTTGACATTAGAGGAAGGTTGTGAAAAGATCCATATCCATGGATAAAGCTAGGTCATACGTTGTCCATTTTTGTCCACTTTGGGATAAGAGCTGTATGTATTTGTCCAGTATATTTATTTAAATATAAAGCTTTGCCGATATGTAATTCATATAGTGTTCAGTTCACTCACTTAAATTCTAATAGTTTTTAGTATATTCAGAATTGTATAATGACCATAAGTTCTAGAATATTTTATGATCCCAAATTAAATCATATTCCTGCTAGTGGTAACTCCATTTCACCCCAGTATTCCTATCCTTAAGAATCCATTCATCTATTTTCTGTCTCAGAGAGAGAGTCTGACCATCATCTTTCACATTTCATATAAATGGGGACATATATAGCATAATGTATGCGTGTGTTTCATTAATTCTGTTCACTCCCGTTCTGGCTGATGGACATTGGTCTGCTTGCACTGTGGGGGTTGCTATGCTCCGTGCTGCTGTGGTGTCCCTGAGGGGCTTCTGCATGGATGTGGTGCAGGTTTTCTTCCCCCGGTGTATCCTGGGAGTGGGACTACTAGTAACTGTGGTAACTCTAACCTTTTGAGAAAGGCCAGCTTGTTTTCCATCATTTACATTTCCACTAGCAATGGATGGGTATTCTAAATTCTTTCCATTCACATCATCACTTATTATGACATTTTAAAACTAAATGAATCCTTGAGCCAGGCGTGGTGGCCCACACCATAACACAAGTTTGCGGCCAACATGGGCCAGAGAGTTCGTTCAAGGCAAGCCTGAACTGCATAGCAAGACCATGTCACCAAAAAACAAATTTAAATGCATCGTGGATGACATGAAGTATGTTTCATTATGGTTTTGCATGTGTGCCGCACTTCCTTGATGGATAATGATGTTGAACAAACTTCATGCGCCTCATGGTTATTTGCATATATTCTTTGGAATTGGGATGTCTCACCGAAAGCTGAGGAAGCTGGAGTCTGAGCTTATTGGTGATTGCAGCAGCGGAAGACACACAGCCAACCGGAACTGAGCGTCTGTCTCAAAGGTAGCCCCCTTCCGCCTCTTCTCTTGTCATTTCATCCTGGCTGCAAGCCTATTGGCTGGTGCCCCCCAATCAGGGCGGGTCTTCCTGCCTGGTTTCTTGGCCTGTGTACCATTCACCTCCGGAAACACCCACAGACACAACCAGAAGTGCGTTTCCGAATCTAGGCATTTCTTATATCAGTCAGCAGTCACCATTGTCCAGCTACCCAGAAGTTCTTAGTTTGAGGTAAGTCCATTGGCGGCTTTTGTTTTTATTGCCTGTATCTGGAGAGGTCTGAGTCAAAGACCCTCGCCCATTCTCCCGTGCTGAAGAGTTTCCTCGGTGTTTTCTTCGGGTTTCAGGCCTTGCTGGTGGGTCTGAGTGCATCCAAGCCCATGTTTTAGGCGGGAACAGCAGAGCTCTGTTCGCACCAGGGTGCCTGGTTTCCCGCCACTTCCGGCCTTGCTCCCGCTTCTGGGACCTGCACGGAGTCTGAGGTGCGGCCATTGCGGCTTGCTCTGCTCTTTCATGCCCACGTCGCTTTGGTTGTTGAGAGGTTTTTGCTTTTGTTTTTTCGGTGTTTCCACGGACATTTTGGGATTATTTATTTTTTCAGTTCTCGGAAGAATGCCATTGGTGTTTTGATTACACTGGGTGTGTCAACATTTACACAGTATTAGTGCTTCCAGTTTACGAACAGTTTCTTTCATCAGTGTTTTATAATTTTCACTGTAGCGATCCTTCGCCTCTATGGTTGAATTTATTCCTAGGTACTGTGTGTTATTGTCGTGGCAATTATAAATGGGATTGTTTTCTTGATTCTTTTCAGATCTTTCCCTACTGAGTTATAGAAGTGCCTCTGAGGTTTTGTTTATTGATTTTGTCTCCTGCATCTTTTCTGTATTTATTTACTATTTCTTGTCATGTTCTGTGGTTTTCTATTTACAAGATTATGTTATCTGCAGACGTGGCGGTTTCACTCCTGCTTTCCATTTTGAATGCTTTGCATTTCTATCTTTTGCCTGATTGCTCTGGAGAGGATTTCTACAAACACCTTGAATGAAAGAGGTGTGAGTGGGGCCCTTGCCTTGTTCAGATCTTAGAGAGAGAGTTCTCAACTCTGCGGCATCGAGGCCATGAGCAGGGGCATCGGGTTTCCACGTGTCCCTCTGCAGAGTGAGGCCGTGCGCCCAAGGGTGCACAGTAGCAGGATAGCAGGGCACCCCACTGCTCCTCGCCTGTGCTTTGGGGTGGTTGTGACAGGGTGTGGGAGGGAGGCCCGCTTCTCCTTCTTGGCCTCCCTTACCTGGAATCCAGCTCCTGCAGCTCCTGGCTGCTGTCTGCTCCAGGAAGCTGGAATCACAGCTCTCTCTGGGTGGGTGGGAAGGGCAGAGCCCTGTGTCCCAAGCACCCCATGCAGAAGAAGCTTCCGTTGCATGGAACTGGCAGATCGTGGCTCAAGAGTTGTTCAGTTTGCCTGGATAAACATTGTATTGGCTCTGTGATCCTAGTTAAATTTGCGGACGTTTTAAATGTTTATCCTTCATAATTTAGAAAGGTTGGGGTTGTTTTGCTGGGGCAGTCTGCGGAGATCCTCACAGGATCTGAAGATGGATTTCTTGTTCATATATTTGCAGCTGTGGGAGGCAGAATCAGTTATCCACCTACCACAAAACACTGCTGCTGCTCTCTGGGTATGTTTCTTTCAAGTTGAAAGCTATTCTCCCTCCCATGCTTTCCCCATCTATCTCCCTTTCTCACCCTCCTCCCTCCCTCACTCCCTTCTTCCCTTGTTTCGCTCTTTAAATTCTGGAAGGCACTCTCTACATGCAGTTGTTATAGTTTGCTAACACTCTAACAAGATTTTGTATCTTTCATATTCTTGGTCAATATCAACATTATTGGGTATATACTGATCTATAAATTGGATGACTCCAGTCTACTTAATCATTATTTGTTTACTGTTAGAGATGTTGTTTTAGTCAGCTTTCTCATCACTGACACAATACCTGACACAGCTTGAAAGAGGAGAGGTTTAATTTGGATGGTGGTCTGGGGATTTAGTCCATGGTCAGCTGACTTCGCTCTCACAGCTTCACACACCACTCTCAGGAGCATAGTGCTTGCCCCTCAGTCCCTCTTTTGAAATCTGAGTGGAAGCCTCCACGAACCCACAACTCTTGTATTCTGATGCCTGAAAAAGGAGTGCTGTTTGGATGATCCAGGCTTGCTGCCAGTGCCAGCAGTATCCTGGTTCTTGGGCCTCTGAGTACCTGTATGGCTAAACTCGGGAAGCACTTCCCTAGGTTGTCCTGAATGAGCAGGATATGCTAGTTTCTCTTCTCAAAGTAGAGTCTTTCAAAAGAGTTTACTCTTTTATACCTTTGAGCTTGCACCAAGAGGGGTCTGGCCATTTCCTGAGATGCCTTCAAGGCATCTCTCCTATTCACCTAATGCAAAGTACTTGGCTTATTTTTAATGGTTCTAATTTCTTCACCAAACATGCCTCTTGTAGACCCAACTTTACATGTCTGCTTCTGGGCCAAAATTTAAGTTTAAAACCTTTTCTTCTACCTTTTGTCCCTGATTCTTCCTATAAATTTGGCCAGAAGCAGCCGGCAGTATCCATGCTACTGTGTAAATGTCGGGCTGTCTTGAAATTTCCTCCCCAGATTTAGTAGTTCATAGTCCTAATCTCAGTCTCCTGCAAAATCTTAAAACATGGGAAAAAATGAAGACAAACTTTCTGCAAGGGTGTAACACACATTGTCTCTGGTCCAACTTCCAGTGGAGTCCTTATTTCTAACTGAAACTTCCTGGGCTTGCACTTTACTGCCCACATTGTTATTAGCATTCTGGTCTTCTGAGCTCCAATCAGAATCACCCATCAAGCTCTATTCACAGCATTCTAAAATTTCTCTGGCCAGCAGCTCCAGATCTTTGCAGACTCTTCCTGCGAGCCAGTTCCTAAGGTACAGTCTCAGCAACAGCCTCAGTTCTCTGGTATCAATTTTCTGTCAATTTTATTAGTCAGCTTTCTCATTGCTGAGACACAATGCCCCAAACCCACAATTTAAAGAAAGAGAAGTTTAATTTGGCTCATGTTTTGAGGAATTCAATCCATGGTCAGCTGGTGTCAGTGCAAAATTGGCATGGCAGAAGGGCATGATGGAGGAAGGTTGTTCAACCCAGGGCAACCAGGAAGCAGGGAGCTATGATCAAAGTTCCAATTCCACTGCTCTCTTCTTTTTTCAACACAGCTTCTTTAGGAGATGTGATGCTCTGTATTACAGGCCTTAGTGCTCCACCATCCTGCAGGTGCATCTCTCAACACATTTAATGATGTTGGGTGAGAGAGGCTAACTGGGTGATATAAGAAAAAATGTGTTCATCAGTTCTAATTCTTTCTCTCATTTATCTAATTAAGAACACATCAGTTCCTTTTGTTTGAGTGTGTGGTGACTTGAACACCTACACATGTCCTCTAAACTATGGACCTCACCTCCATTTTAAGACCTTGGTCTTATCTTTCTCCAGTGGCTTTTTCCACAAATTCAAATGCCTCCTGTCCATGTTTCTGTTTCTTTGCTTCACAGCAACAGACATATTTAGATACATTCTCTAGATTTCCTATGGGACACAAGTGATTGCAGGTGGCATGAACTCTCAGGCAAGTAAAAAGGGAAATGAAGACCAGTTTCAAAGTGGCTAAGAGGAAAGCATGACATGCAAATGTGTATGTCCACACTACTGAAATGGTTGGCAGCGTCACAGAAGTGTTGCATCATAGACCACTAGGTCAGCTATGTAGACAACTACTGATGAGCCCTCACACCACCAAATTCAGTGGTCTTAATAGAAAATATTTATTAAATAACAATTCAGTTCATTTGGGAGAAAAGTCAACTGCAAGAGAATAATTTTACTCTTCTGGTATAAAATGATATATAATCATATTAATTTAATCCCAAATTACGTTGAAATTATGTGTTACTCCCCACTCTCCTTAAATACTTCTCATGGACCATAATAACTTACAGTTTTCTTTAGCCATGAAAGAAAAACTTTCTCACTGAAAACTTTGGAATCATATAACCTATATTTTATTGGAGGGGGAGGGAAGTCTTAAAAATGGAAATACCAAACTGCCATTTTCTCCAGAATGCAGAGAGGGCTCACTTTTCAGATGTGACCGTTCCCTGAACTTCCTGAAATGTCTGAAATAACATGGTCAACTATTTGTGTGGCCCTGTCACAATAGAATAGAGAGAGAATATTAAAATACATATATTATATACAACATTTATATATGGTTATCATCTTTCCCTGCTATGCATGGCCTACATAGTTAGCATGGTCAGTTGAATATATTTGCGCAACAGTACTATCCATTTATTAGAAATTGAAGATTATATATATTGTGTTCCCTGCCAATACATGATATAGGTGTGTCTAAGCAGAAAAGAGAGTAGAGAGATGAGACAGACCGTGTGTGACTGTGTGTGTGCATGCACCTGCATGGAAATGTGACTCTAGAGCTTCAGATGTCCCAGACATTTTCACATAAAAAAGTGAATAAAGGTTGCTGCTAACAAAATATTTGCATGTTGTTAGCTATCTGTTCTGTGTTGGGCTTCCCACAATATGCAAAAACCCTAAAAGATAAAAAAATAAAAAGAACACACCTAATGTTTTATCCACCAAGTACATCATTAGCTTATATCCACTTAGGGTGGGGAGAAGAAAAATCAATTGCCTATTTTGCTTTTTGTTTCAAGCAGTTGCTTTGGCCACAGTTACCCAGAGAAACAGAAATTCCTCAAAAGCAAACTCATAATACAGTTTCTTCCTCTGACAAACTCCCAGCTGTCCATGAGGGAGGCCCAGGGACCCTCGGTGGCTCACCCCTGAGCCCAGGGATGACACCATCAGGGAACCCTCTGCCCGAGAGTGATAGCTGCCCTGACTACCCAGGAGACAAGGCTCAACACCAGGCTTTAAAGTTTAATGATGTTTTATTTTTTCTTTTTTGCTAGAAGCTGGTTAGCATTTTATTGAGACCATCAACATCTTTAACAATGAAATAGTATATAAAATAGAATAATAAATTGAGTTTCAAACACTGAAAACATAAGCACAGTTATAAATGAAGATAAGCATGACATAAAAGAGTGAAGGATACAATGAAAAAGTCATGGGTACGTAATTTCAGAGTCGGGGGCTGGAGTCGAGAATGGGAAGGAGAAGACAGAGAAGTGAAACATACAGTCGGGGAAAGGAGTTTCTGGGCAGAGGGAACCCTCGCTTTCCCTCCTGGGCGGTCAGGCTTACCCTGGACTTGGTCGTGTGCACTCCATGGAGACTGCTGGCCTCTTCCCTTGTCTCCTCATTCCTTGGTTCCCAGCTGAGGGACTGAAAGCAGAAGCTCTGCCCTGCACATCTTTACCACTGCTGGCGTGACGGGCACCCAGGAAAGGCAACCATCTCAGTGTTGGTCTCCAGTGACTTACTTATACCAAGGGCTCCACGGTATCCACACATGGTTTCTGCCATGGTGGACGCTTCCAGCACTATTTATTGTTATTGTAAGAAGTTTCTGGAAACTTCTGGGCTCAGCGTTTCACAGAGCTGAGAGGGAAACTTGGTTGTGCCCACTTGTTTCTTGAGCAGTTCTCATGCGACCATGTGGTCACACTCCTCTGGGAATCAGGAAGAGATGAGTCTAAATGGCAAGCATGTGCACAGCGAACATGAACAAGGAGGTGCCTTAAGCACTTTCGTTTATGAGTACAAAATTTTCACTCCCATTTACTAAGAGCATCCATTAAGACTTGGAGGACATTTGGATATTAGAAAGAGAAAGCAAGGTAGTACTTGGCCTCTAAGACAAAAACAGACAATTCTTATGAGTGTGGAATTCCACATTCCATGGAGCTTTTACTCTCCTTTCAGGTAGTAAAATATAAGCTCAGGGATTCACTGTGGTGTGGAGGACATATTCCCTCTGGGCCAACTGAATGTAGAGAAGATGTGAACTCAGAGAAATAAAAGAAATGCTTAATGCTGTTCAGATCTGTGAAATTTGTGGGCAAGAGTGAAGAGAGAAATGAGAATGTAAAGCAGATAGTCACCTTCTGATTTCCTCCCTGAGAATATTCCTGAACATTCCAGAAGGGTATAAAACACTGCAAGAGGACAGAGCTCTGCCTGCTCCACATTCAGGCCACTGGAGAGGGGTTCCTCTGAAGAACCCCCCAGCCACTGGCTTGGCTGTGGCCACAGCAAGTGGGCTCCTCTGGCGCTCAGACAGAAGTCCACCTCCTGTAGCCACCCCGGGTTTTAGAGCACCTGAGATTGGCAGGGAGCTTGTCATGCTGCTTTGACAGATAACCTTGTACTGAGTCACTGAGCAGCCTCAGGCTGAAATTTGACTGAATTAAACCACAGCAAGGACCACTGAGAGGCTCCTCTGCCAGGTCAACCAATCAGAACTGACAACACCGAGAAGGACCAACAGGAGAATGCCACAGCAGCAGACTTTGGCTAGAAATGGCAAGATGGTGCACTGTGCCAGTCATGGGGAGGAGGATATCGCAGAGAGCCCAGTCATGCCCGCCAACTTGGTTTGTGCTCCTATTTAGCCACAGGCTCAGGGTGACTTGGACACTATCTTATGAGATTAATAAGAGATGATATTTGAATGCCTACATGTTTTGTCTCAAGAACGCCTGAAAACAAGTTTTCATTTAAATGAAATTGATGTTTATGCCCCATGTTTTTTTCTTATCATTATGGTTTGATTGAATTTTCTTTTTAGACAATAGTGAATTGTTGAAGGATTGTGTTTTTTGAATTTTGGCATCTTTTCTAGTACCTAACACATATAGAGAGGACTCAAACAAGTATGATGGATGAATAATGAGTAAATAGAAATTACTGTTTTGAATTCTCAGTGGTTCACCAAATCCTAGAGAATAGACACAGTATCTTAAAGTTATCCCCCTTATTGCTACACAGTCCTCCAGAAACATAAATTACTCTATGTAATAAGAAACCACATCCATATGACTTGATTTCAAAACTTTAAGATTTTTTTTTTCTATTTTTGTATTGCGAGGAGGCAATCACATCTAGTTTGTGAAATCCTGGTTATGAGAGATTTTCAGCAAATGTACAAATGTTCACTGAGGTTGTTCCTTCCAAGAACAATCTCCCAGGGCCCAGCTGGACAGTGACTATTTCCCAGCTTCCCTGTGCAGAAGTCAGTGTAAGACAGCATTTGCTAAGAAAATCGCCTGTGTGTCCCGCCAGCTGGTTGGTGGGCGGGGAGCCAGTGTACAGAGAAGGCCTGTTTCTGTTTGTTTTCCTCATCCTTCCCTCCTCTCTGAACAGTAAGCCATGGAGAGTTATAAAAAGCCTAGAAAGAATGTGGTAGAGGCTCCTCATTCCTGCAGGCCCCTAAAAACCTTGTGATTGACTTACAGTGACTGGACAGCCATAACTCTGACCATCGGACGTACTGAAAACATGGACTTCTGAAAACCTCACTCAACAACAAGAGTCTGGGGAGAAAAGGCTGAGGGTCTCCACTCACTTTATTTCATTTTCTTGCTCTTTCCCCAGCAAAACTAAAGATAAGTCATTTATGACTCATTGCCCTGTCACCCAATAGAAGCTTAAGGAACATATGGTGTCACAGAAAGAGCACACACATGCACTCGCACAGTTACACAAAACCAAGTAGTTTGATATCTTAAAAAAAACAACAACAAAAACAAGAGATCAGGATTCAAGAGACTGAGCTTATAACATGGGTAAAGCCACCAACGTTCTGTATGACATTGGCCGAGTTCCTTTACATTTAGAGTTTCAATGTCCATTCTTAAAGAAGACCTTGAAAGCGTTTAAGATTCTATTACAGAGGAATTCTTTTATTTATTAACACCTGGACTCTTTGCCCAAGCTGCACTATGTTATTCTTTTTTTGAAGTAATATTTTGAGTTTTTCTACATTCATTTCTTGAATATATTAGCTTGAATTATTCACTATGTAAAAATTTTCTTTGTGAGCTATTTGGGTACTTAAAGACAAAATTCATTAAGTTGTAGGCTAGATATTTTATTGTTTCCCATTATCACACAACTGTATATCAAAGCTGAGAGAACTGTGGCTCATCCGTAGGGTTCTTCATCTCTGGTTTTCTCATTGTGGTTCTGAGTGACTCTCTTCTAGATAACTATGTTTCTATGCTAAGGGAAAGTAGAATGCATTTAGGTGGCCTAGTCTGTGGAAAGAGGGTATTTGCTGAAACCAGCTTTGATCAATTTATTCTTTTTGAATTTCATAAAGGCCTAATAGCTTTTTTAACCAAAAGTCTTTCATGCTGTGTATTCTTCTTCATAGGCCATAAAGATAAATGGGAGCACTCCATGTGGTCTCAGAAAAAAAATGAAGTATTTGTCATTGAAGATAAAACATCAGCAAAGCTATTTGAAAATAGGAACTTGAGTTAAGAAAGGATATCAGTATATATTAGAAGTATTATACAAAGTGTTTAAATGAAATTATTCCCACAATTTGCAATGAGGATGCAAAATTGATGTTAACTTGTTCAAGATGTTGTAGATGTTATAAAAGGATATGTTATATATTTCAACAAAAGCGGGCTATTTATGATTTTTGAAACTATAGCTTCCACAGTCTCCAAATATACAACCCAGTTCTTTTCAATAGCCACTTCACAAACCAAGTGTTCTTTTTTAGTTTTTAAAGTCTAGCTGGGTCAGCATTCTCTCACTTCTACAGCATGGTTCAGCAAGTACAAATATCTAGCAGAAATCAATAAAGAACATGACATGTGGAATTATTACCCTTCAAGTTACAGGTGATTAAATCCCCAAAAGAATTCAATAGCTCCTTTAATTTTACCTCCACTTAAATGTCCATTTTCTACTTTTCTCTCTTGCCAGAAGTACAATAATTATTCCAGACCTAGGCTGCGTACTAAAAGTCTGGGAATAGTTTACTTGCGTGGTCTGTTCTTCACAATAAGACACAGAACATGTGGCCATCTGGGTTCATTATATGTAAATCTTCCTACTTCTCCACCAGAGTGGTCGCATACTCCAAAATACAGTAATATAAATAATAATAAGTTTTATTTCACCTTTGGCTCAACCTATATTTCCATGAGCCTAAGGAAACCAATTAAACTGTACCTTGGAAATAAGTTTATTAATGCTTTGTTGGAAAATAACACAGAAAACCTACTTGTATTTTAAATTTCTAGAACTATTACTGAAGTATTAGAAGTTTACAGCTTGATAACATTCAAACAGACACCAAGTAGAGGGAAGAATATAGAATCAAATGATCACATTTTAGCATGCAACAAGGGAGGGTGATGAAAGTCCATTAAGAATGAGAAAAAAAGCAAAATGTTAACAGATGTGGGATCTTGTGCAGAATCCAGACCCAACAGGCACCGCGCAGATAGGAAGCCCCACGGACAGTGGAGCTGAAGGGGGCTCCCCAGGCTGTGTCCGTCTGTTTCCACTGGCTGGGATTGGGCAGGAAGCCTGGGGCAGCCTGCACCACGAGGGGCATCCTGCAACTGTGGAAGGCTGGCGCGGGGCACTACTGTGGAGGGTGCCGGTGCTGGACTCGAAAGCCTGTGCACTCGCGTTGCACAATGCGCTCTTGAAAGCAGAGTCCGGGAACAACTTCCAGGTGGCTCTGTCCTCCCGCCCAGTGCCCAGCGAGCAGCCTGTACATTGTCCAGTCGCTGGCTCACACTCACTGCTTCTCTCAGAGTGGAGTTCTGCTCCGGAGTCTGCTAGGGCCTTCGGACTGGCCTGGCCTCCTTCTAAACTCGCCCGAGGCTCCATGTCCAGCTTCTCCAGCTTTTCCAGGCCTTGTGCCATTGTGCCCTTCCTCCTCCTTCCTCTGCCTGGCCTCCCTGCCTCCCGGGGTCTCCACACACTTGGGTCTTGGCATGCAATTCTCAGCTGCGGCATGGCCCCTCTAGGAAGGTTCTCGGATGACACGGAAAGATGTTTCTGTGGGAGTGGGACAGTCTCCATGGCCACAGCTCCCATTCCTCTCTGAGGATCAGCGCTGCTTACTGTTTCTTGGCCCTGGAGGGAGCTGGGCAGGGAGGAGCAGCCTTGCTCCTTATTGCAACCCCAGAGCTCAGCCCCATCTGAGACACAGTGGCCTCAGAATACTGTTGATGAATAAAAAAGACAGTTGATAAAATGGAAACATGGAAGTAGAGGTGTACTTGTGGGTAAGGGAGACACGGAAAGAGTTGGGTTGAGGTCAAGTTATTTCCTGGGAACTTGGGAGCCTGTGGCACCCTGCAGTTCCCTCCTAGACATGACAACACCCCTCATGACCTCTTGCCTGCAGGTGGTGTATCAGGCAGGTATGTCTCCACCACTACTGAGGACAGGGCAGCTATGTCCTGAGGTCTGAGGTGGAACTTGGGCTGCGAGATCAGCTGCAGAGTGGGCTGCCTCAGAATTCTCTGGAGGCATGGGGCTGCCGCCTGTTCCCAGCAAGGGTGCATGTCCATCTGCATGGACCCCTGTCCAAGACCCTGCAGAGTGACAGCCTGCTGTGGCCTGACCCCCACTCAGGGCAGGGTTTCTGGTCCAGTGGAATCAGCACTTGGAGGGGCAGAAGGTGTCAGCCGGAGAGGCTGGGGTCTCCGTGTATGGTTCCTAGGGCTCAGACAGTGGTAGAGACCTTAGGAAGACACTGCCCATGCCAAGAGCCCAACCCTCCAACTCATTTCCTGTTCACTACATAGAAGATAGAAGCATACATCTCTCAAAGTTATTTTTTGTTCTCCACTCATTTCAGAAAAGTGAGGATGACTTTACAGACCTTGAAAACTTCCTCTAAAATAAAGCTTTGTAACAACATAGAAACCCCAGACTGGGGTCTGTGTGGTTCAGACTATCCCAGGGTCCTGCAGGCTCCTGGCACTGTGCATGTCCTTCCTCTTGTGCCCAGGAGGTAGCAGAGCTTCGAAAATAGATTCAGCAGGCCTTTGCAAAGATGAGAGGCGACATTTGTCATCAGGAGAAAGAACATGGCTGTAGCTTCCTAGAAGGTCCAAATAGCCATCTTTCTCTTTGATAGGGTTTTTGGACAAATGCAGTCATTCGCCATGCTTTCTCCTAGTCATCTCTTGGACTTCAGGGGAAGTTCCCAGCACAGAAATGGCAGGGAAGGACTGGAGACACTGAGCACCTCGAAAGACACCTGCGATGGGGCCCAGCTCCACAGGCAGAGTGTGTAATCATGTATTGAAGCGTCCACTAATGAAGATTAAACTTAACAAGACACATCTAAGAACCTAGATAATACTTTAAGGGTGTGTTTCGTGCAGCCTAGGTCTTTGAAAATTGGTAAATTGCCTCTGCTTTTAGCATGTATACTGATGGTCCAAAATATTCCTCCATCTGCCTTCTGTTTTTAAAGAGCATTTATTTTTTAGTTTGTTAGGCATTGCTTTGTACCAGGCACTGTTCTGAGCACTGGATGTATAAAAGTCAAAAAAGATAGATAAGATCCATGCCCTCACAGAAGTGATGACCAAAGGAGGCAGGGTAATTGATATTTAACCACATAATTACGTTTATGAGACGTAGCCCTGAAAGAAATAATGGCATTAAAAAAGAGCTCATAAGCAAGAACTCTTGTTTCTCCTGGAGTATAACAGGCTTCACCCAGTGCTTGCTAAATAAATGGTGGGGCATTTTATGTTGGGGAAGAGAGAAGAATCAAGGCTGCCTTACTCTGGTTGGCTTAGAATTTGCTATGCATAGAGGAATTCTTGTGCAGAGTTGTCCACAGCAGCACCTGCCCTGAGAACTTGTGGCAGACAGATGGGCGCCTTCCTCGTTCACAGGAAATCCAGCTGCCATGTCAGTGAGCATGCAGGGAGCTGTAATAAGTTACAGGTGGGGACCCTGTGTTACAGGACAGGCAGCAAAGAGACTCAGGCACCCAACATGCCACGTCGGATTCACAGCTGAAAAAGGGAAACGCAGAGATGCGATAACAGATGAGACAAATAGATGAGGCCTCTTACACAAACTTCTCACCGAGGAGTTTTTTTTTTTACATTTTCAATACTGGAAAAAAGGTAAAACAATGCCAGTGATGAAAAATAGTCCTCTACCTAATGATAACAGTAATTATGGGCAACAGTTAAGAGTTGCATTGTGTTTTAGAATTACTCGGTGCTTTTCTTCATAGAGTACTTTTTCTGGTGATCTAATGAGACCATAGAAACCCCCAGGTGGGGTGTATGTGGAAGAAAAAGTGTTGTGTTTTATGATGTGTGCAAGAAAATGTTGACATTCTTAATTGCTCCCAAGTATTTTAGCAGAGGCTAAATTGAAAAACAAAGAATCTCATAAAATCTGTATACTTCATGTATACTACACGGTGAGCACAGAAACATGGGAACACAGCAAAAGGTGTGTCCAGCATTGCTATATTGATGTGAATTGTCACAGGAGGAAAATGCCAGCAATAATTCTGGGCTACACTGCAACCCAAAGCACCATGCAGCTGAGATGCCAAGTCTGCTACCATCACACACCAAATTGGTTCCACATCCCCACAGTGTAGGGGCAGAGAGAAACATGAGCCCGTGGGTCCCCAGTCCACCGCCACAGTAGACAAGGTTCAGTTGTGTGTGTGGCTCCTGAGGTTAGAGAACCTCATTCTTTTCCACTGTTCCTGCTGGCAGTTACTTTCCAGGACTCCATCTGCTCCCTGGTGCTTCTTTCACAGTCGTGCACGTGACAATGGAGTTACCCTCTCTGCCTGTGCAATCTCATAATTGCTGTTTTCTGAGAAAAGCATTTAACAAGTATTAGATAAACAGCTGAGTAACTGAAGCAGTCACTCATATTAGTATATAACCTGAAGAGGGCATAGAAAGGAGCAACAGGAATGTTGCAAATCATTAAAAAATGAACCTAGGGCCAGGAATTTAGCTCAGCAGTTGCACCACCTGCCTCGCAAGTACAAGGACCTGAGTTCGATGCCTGGTACCAAAAAAAAAAAAAAAAAAAAAA
>NW_022900917.1:1312625-1320983 GCF_012274545.1 Fukomys damarensis
AAAAAAAAAAAAAAAAAAAAAAAAAAAAGAACCTAAGAGGAAAGAATGAAAAAGGAGGCTTGTTTGACCCAGGAAATAGGAGTCTGGGGGAGGAAGTTAGAAATCAAATGTATTAATCGTCATTGAGATATAGTACCGTCACCCACAATTTAAACGAGGAGAAGCTTAATTTGGCTCATGGTTTCAGGGGATTTGGTCCATGATCAGCTGGCTCCAAGGCAGGAACATCATGGCGGAAGGGTGTGTGGGAGCAAAGATGCTTAGTTCATGGTGTCCAGAAAGTAGAGTGGGGTACAGTGCCAGAGAACAAGGGGCAAGGGACCAGACATGGACCAAAAGCCACACTGCCATGATCCACCCAAACCCACCCAGAAGCGTGCTCCACCAGTCCTTTAGGGAGATCCCAAAGCTGATCAAGTCAAAACTCAGCCTTAATGATCTCAACCAAGAATGTGTGACAGAGTTCGAAGGGGGAGGCACCAGTGTTTGGACAACAGGGAACAAGGGAGGATGATACAAATGAGTGCTGATGTCACAATAAGAGTACTGATAACCC
This sequence comes from Fukomys damarensis, assembly GCF_012274545.1. Lineage (NCBI taxonomy): Eukaryota > Metazoa > Chordata > Mammalia > Rodentia > Bathyergidae > Fukomys > Fukomys damarensis. The sequence continues at coordinate 1,313,182 of NW_022900917.1, forward strand.
TTATGGGAGGTGGAGCACCCTTGCATAGAGGTTGAGAACACAGGGCTTTGGAGTTCAGTATGCATAAATTCAGACAAAGCTCACAGAGGACTGTGCAGGAGAAACTGTGCTCTGCTGTTTAATAATGTTCAGAGAGTTAGAGCACAGACACCAAGGCTCACGTCATGTGAGTGCTCGTCAGTAGGAGACAAACACACCACCCAGTTCTGCTTTGTGGTTCTGTTAATTATTTGGTACCTCAGTTTTTTTCTGATTTAGTACTTTTTTTTTTAGGAGCGCCTGCTTTGAAATTGCACTGGGTTTGAATAATACTCACTTATTGAGGTGCTTGAAGTCTTGGGTCTTGTGTTTAAAGGACTAAATGACACTCTACAGACTGGGACATGGTAAAAACATAATAAAGTATCTGCATCCTGCATAAGGCACTGAGTGTTTGTGAAGAACTCAAAGATGGGGTAGACTAAGGCTCAGCATAGACCATGTGCCTAGTCCCTGGGTTCCATCTTAGCTGAGGGGGATGAGGAGAGAGACAAAGTCAGAGAGAGAGGGAGAGGGAGGGAGGGAGGGAGAGAATTCAAGTAGGGTAAATACGACGTGGATTCAAATGACCACAGTAAAGAGGAGTAATCTGACTGGAGAGGGACATAGGAAAACACAAGCTTTGAAAGAAGAGAGCTGACTTGCAGATGGAGAGGAGGTTGGGGGATCTGTGGAGAAGGTGGTGTCGGAATGGCAGGCACCTGGAGGGGTAGGACAGGGCATCGCTGGGTGGGGAGCTGGGCAGGCACCATCTCACACGGCTTGCGGACCTGTGCTCGCATGAAGCCGGCTCCCACCAAAGTCTCAGCATCTCCTCCCACTGGTTTCCTGTGCAGCATCTGCGGACCTCCGCCCCTCCAGCCTCGAGGCTGTGACGCATTTAAGAAGCAGCTACCAAGATGCAGTTCCAAGGCCTCAGAGCAGCCTTTATGAGCTCTTGTTATTCCACTGTGGACCTCTTTCCAAGTTTTTATCATTTAATCATCCACATTGTGCAAGAACAGTAGTTTATTCACGACTGTTAAAAGACGAAAAGCCTCAACTACTCAAAACAACCTATTTAGACTCTGAGTACAAAATTCAAAGTGCATCTCTTTGGAACTAATGTTCCATTTCATACTTTGATTCAAATTAAAATGTAGAAAATCATGAACATAAGTAAATTAAAGATGTTAGAACAGAACAGATTCATTTTCTGAGACACATAGAATTTATTGGGATTAAAATACTAAGGGGGAACATTCTTGGCAAAATACATTCTTGACGTCCCTTCAGGCAGTTTGCATAACCATAGGGAAAGACTTAGACTCCCAGACAGAGCTCTTGCTCCTCCCAACCCACCCTGCCCTGCCTTGGGAACATTCTGTAGAGGTTGGTATTTCTGTTAGTCAAGCCCATGCATCTGTGAACTCTGGGAAGAAGGCCCCTGGGCAGTGTGGGACCCTTGTCCTCTCCACTAGGGCCCTTCCTTCCCTTCTGGAGTTTCGCTAAATTGGACATCAGGAGGCAAAGATGCCATCGCTTCTTGGACTTGGTGCAGCCAGCAGAGCAGCAGAGCCGGTAGAGGGGCACAGAAGAGACAGGCCAGCCCGGCAACCCTCCCCGTCCTCGGCTGGGACCTGAGGGAGCCATGTGCCCTCCCAGACTCCCACCGGGCACGCCTATGCCAGGCTCACCATGGCCCTCAGCAGCAGCGTCCCTCTTTGTCTAGAATGAGATAAAGCTTCTCTGGAATCTTGAGCTCATTTAAAAACCTCCTGCAGGGTCACAGTTCCTATGAGGAAAATCAATTTGTGGTCTCAGATGTCTCTCACATGTCTACTAGTGAAGTTGTAGCACCACCTCTCCTTTCTCCTTTTGAGATGCAATTTCATTTTTATTTCTTTTTTTCTTAATAAAGAAAGGACTATGGAGAACTTCTCAAATAAGATAATTCCCATATATAAGGAGGATCTGAGTTTTTGGAAAATCATCTTGTTTTGAGCATTTTATAGAGTCCTGCTAGGAGTGGACAGTAACTGTGGGAGGGGAGGCCTGCTGCCGTCTGTGCACTGTGTGACCCCAGAGTGGAGGAGCGTGGTGCACACACGCATTCGTTCACACACCAGAAGTGATAGCCACGTTGGAGCCCACTCTTTCTGAAGAAAACCACAAGGATCATCAGATCACAGCAGCTCACTGAGACTTCTCTGACAGGGGTAAGGACTCAACTTCTCAATGGGGAATTTGCTGCAATTTGCTGAAGAGGTCAGTGAGTTCTAATTTCTAGGCCTTAGAAACACCAAGTGTTGAAGAAGGAGTGCTTTGCCTGTCTATGTCAGCACAAGAGACCAGGGCATTGTTAATGCGTGGTCACAGGGAGGCAGTGGGGAGATGTGAGTTTAAAGTCACAAGAACCTGGGGCTGGATTCCTCCCAGCCACTCACAGGAACGCTGGTCCTGAGTAAGCTCTGTGAGTCTCTGAGTACCAGGTTCTTAAAAGCCAGGGTAGAACAGTAAGTCAGGATAAACTAATTGGCTCTAGACTCCACCCAGCCAAGGCATCTCATCAGTGGCAAGAGTACAGATTGCAATCTTTTGCTCCATGCCTCTCACAGGCAGACTCATAGCTCACCCATGCCTTGGCCAGCTGTGTCTTGACATCCAGGGAGAATCACTCCAGGGTATTCAAGAGCCTTCCTCACAGCATCCCCTGGGCATGAGTCCCCTGTGCCCGCACTGCTGACACCTGTGCTGACCCCAGGTCCAGGTGAGGCCCAGTGGGACACGCAAAGTGGCTTCTCCTGAGCATGTCTGCACTGAGGCAGGCTGAGATGGACTCAGCAGAGGGAAGAGAGCATCACTGTCTCCTACTCAGCGTTGCCTGAGCTCCAACCCGTTCCTCCCGGTCTTCACAGCCAATCACAAAACCAGTTTCTTCCTCTTTTGTGAAGCTTCTCCAGAGAGAACACACTCGGGCCAGAGAGGACCCCGAGCACGACCCTCGGCCCCATCCTGCTACGTGAAGCAGGTGTGATGACAGCGCCTGAATGCCCATGAGGTCCGTGCTGTGAGCACTGAGTTAAAGGCCACGAGGAATTAGGTTACTCTCTGAGCAGCTCTGGAATGTGGGCCTGGGAATCAGGAAATTGCTAGAAGAGGGCTGTGATGACTCAAACTATTTAATTGAAATATTAAAAGGAAATGTGATTAATGTTGTACCAAAAACTAATACAGTTATCTCCAATCATAAGATATGCTTTGAAAAACAAACTATTCTGGGAACATAGAGGAAAAATTAATTTTTTCTTATGACACTTCAGGGAGGGTTGGGGGAGGACTCGAGCTGGGGTTTCCAAAAGACCAGAAAGAGGGCTGGGGATGTAGCTCAGTGGCTCAGCACCTGCCTGGCAAGCACAAGGCTCCCGGTACCAAAAAAGAAAAAAAAAAAATGACCAGAAGAGCCAGAGAGATTTAGAGTGAAACAAAAACCAAGCTGTGCATCAGGTTTCTGTCACTGTGACAAAGTAACAGACTAATATAATAGCTTGAAGGAGAAGAGGTCTAGTCAGGCTCACAGTTTAAGGGGTTTCAGTCCATGGTCAGTGAGATCCATCACCCGGGCCTGAGCAGGCAGGGCATCGGGTGGAAGAGCGCAGCAGAGCACAGCTGTTCACCTCAGGCAGCCAGGAAGTGGAGAGAGAGGAAAGGGCTAGAGAGGAAGGCAGGGCCAGATGGTCTGGAGCAGCCCTCGTGAGCCGCCCTCCACAGCCAGGCCCCACCTGCGGTCTCTGCCTCTTGCGGTGTCTTCACCATACCTGGGGACCTTCCCAGAGCCCCACCTGAATCTGGAGATCCAGGCACTTTAGGGCTAAAGCACAGTGCAAGCACATGAGATGGTGACAGACAACGGCAGAAGAGTTGTAGGGGCTCAACCTTGAAACATAAGCTGGCATTGTAGATGGCCCGGATATTTACATTTATTTTCAAGCAACAAAGAAATACCAGAAGTTTTTGTGTGCAGTTCAGAGCCATTTTGGTGTGATTCAGACAATGCTCACTTTCGCAACTGCGCACAGACCCCGCCCAAGGATCGCTCTGTCGCGCTCCATGTCCCCACGTTCACGCCTGTCAGACCAGCGTCTGGTGGTGGGGCTTGTGGCACAGCCTGCAAGTGTGTCAGTGTCTCAGCGCAGAAATTGAAAAACTCGTATGGTTACTGCATTTTGCTCTTATTAATTCACAAACAGAAAACTTTTCATAAGCACTGGCATCAGTGATAACCCAAAACTGTGAACTAAGTAACCCTGAAAGGAAGCCAGCGGTCATGAGGCTCAGCAGAGAGAGCCCATGGAGACGCGCCTGGGTCCACGCTGAACCCAAGCCTGTCGACTGCATGAGTATAAGAAAGGAAAGGAATGAAGTTAAGGAGCACACGTGAAATGATAGTTAAACGATTCTGACCCTGTGTCGGAAAGGTGAACTGTAATGAAGTATTTTGAATTATTTTCTAGTGTCTGAGGAAGAGAACTTTTCCTCAGAATGCGTAATTCCATAGGTGCCGCATCATTTGCATTTGAAAGGATTTTTTGGAGCCTTACCATGTAGGAGAACGGGGCTTGCAGACCTTGCAGAGAGGTAAGGGAGGAAGCCTTTGTTATAATACAAAATCGAATATGCTGGAGATGTAAGCAAAGGCAGACAGGAGCTCAAAAACAGGAGAAAAACCAAAAGGAAAGGCATTGGAGCAGTAGGACATGGTCTAACTACATGCAGTGTTTCCTGAAGTTGATGTGAGCTTGAAACCAACAGGAGACAAGGAGGAAAAACAAACAAAAATAACACCTCAGTCTGCTTGTACATAGATATGAAAGTTCTAGGTAGCATTGGCAATCCAAAAGTATGGCCACATTGGGCTTGTTCCAGGAGTGAAATTTTCACACTGAAAAATCAATGTATATTACCACATTTAGAAATCTTTTTTAAAACACATCATTTTTCAGGTGTAGGTTTTAGGTGTTGGTGAAATTCAGGGCTCATTCATAGTGATATATCATATGAATTGTAACAAAATGAGGCAGAAGGAACCTCACCTAACCTGTGGCATCTTCGGTCTGGATCTGTCGGGGAGGAAGCCACACAGCAGCGTGAACAGGAAGTAACGTGAGGGTCTGTGAAAGCTGCAGCAACTGCTGGAGTGTGGGCTGCCCAGGCGTGCGGTGCACAGAGACCCCAAGGAAATGGCAGAGAGGAAGCAGCGCCACTGGAGGGGGTGCAGGAGCCCTATCCTGCGAGCACTGACCTGCTGGAAGAGGCGGCCAGGAGACCGGGTAGCACCCACTCAGAAATGACAGAGCCGACTCCCGGAGCTGGGGACCATTCTAGAGACGTGAGAAGCACAGCAGGGGGGAGCACACGGCCAGGGCCCTGGTGCTCCTCACTGCCAGCCCTACAGCAGGAGGACCCTGTGCCTCCGCTGCCTGGCCTGGTGAGGCTGGCGCTTCTGGAGGAGGACACAGCACTGCTCCTCGCCACCGGAGTTGGCACGCAGGACCCAGGGCAGGAGCAGGGCTGCTGGCACACCGCAGTCAGGAGGGAAGCAGCTCTCCCTCCCCGGCCCCAAAGCCTGCTCCGGAAGGAACCAGACGGGCTTGGGAAAGGAAAGTTCTCAAAAGCTACTCCATTCCCACAAAGCGGGCAATGACAGTGTGCCTGGAGCAAGAAGCAACCATTTGATGACTGTCCTGAAGCACAAATGTAACAAGTACGCAGTGCACACGGCAGCTGACGGAACTGTCAGTGTTTTAAAGCGCTCCCTTTAATATAAAGCCCAGAACTCAGGTTCTGCCATTATCACCTTTACCCAACCTTCAGCTGGAAGATCAAGACAGTCAATAATGTAGAAAATGAAACAAACATATATGCATTTGGGACCGGGGAAAGAGTATGCTTATATTTTATAATGGAAAACATAAAGAGGCTACAGTTAAGTAGTTAGAATTTATATGGTTTTAACCTAAGCTGTCATGCCAGAAACTTATATTTTAATCGCTTTTGTATGCTGTCCTTTTAAACCATTTTCAAAGACAATTGGGATTTAAATATGGTCGGTGGGAACCTATTCGGTCCCACGTTTCACACTAATGTGGGGAATCCAGGTAGTGGGTGCGCACACACGCACACACACAAATGCAGAGAGGGAAGGACACAAAACAGATGACACGGCCCATGGGACGGGCCCGTCTTTGTCGGCCTGGGTACCTGACAGGGCTCGTTTTCATGCTGGGATTCCTATGTGACTGCACACTCATTCACGGGCCAGGTGTGGAGACAGTGGCCGACAGGGATACGCTACCTTCTCTCACAAACTTCCCGACGGAGTTCGGGAGTCCGGTGTTGTGGCCGGCTTGCAAGCTGCTGTGCAAGCCCAGGCACTCAGAGAACCCGCATCATCGGAGTGGGTGCTGGTGGTTCCCCAGCCACCCCGACAAGGCCCCCACCACTTTGGCAGTGTTCAGGGACTGGCAGCCTCAGCGCAAGGCCTGCGCGTGGGCCTCCCGGCAGTCCACACGCCCCGTGAACTACAGGTGACAGGAGCAGGGACGACGCGTGTGGCTCTCCTGGATCAGGGCTGCGCGAAATACGGCAGTTAAAGCACAGAGTAGTTAGCAGACAGCGTTCAAAAGACATCGAGGATGATTACTGTATTTTAATAAAAACACGTTTAATTTTATTTTAATAAAAATACCCATACATTTGGACTCACAAGAGACAAGCAATCCCTAGAGGGTACAGCGCTCTGACCGTCACTGATGTAGAAGTCGATGTGTTGCTATGAAAGGCAGTGACAAATGCCCCGAAACGGGGCTCTGCACACCTCATACCCAAGGCCGCCCGATTGCAGGACGCTCGTCTGTGGGCGAGACCGCAGGACCTGCAGTTAGAGGTACACACGGCTTCACACTGTCAAAGCACTGGTGATGATCCCTGCATTGCCAGAACCAACAGCCAACGCTGTGAGGTGGCACTGCTTGGGAAAGTCTTACAGGTGATGATGAAGACGAAGTTAAAAGTGTAAGAGAAGTTCCAGGAGCCTCTGTGGAGTTTTTATGTTTTGCTGAAGCTTTGAATTGTCTTGTCGAGATCAGTTTAAGTGAAGATTGGTGCTATTGACTCAAGTGTTTTGCCAGTGGCGGATTACCAAAGTTGGAGTATTGGTATCAAGACAAAACAAACAGAAGGGGACAGAGTGACAGAGAGAAGGAGGGAGGGAAAGAGAGACAGAGCCTCAGCTCAGGACAAGCACGCCTTTGCTGTCTCCACGACACACTGCTGTACGTGGAAGTCTTTTCTTACCTCTCACAGTCCAGATGATCAGATTCCCCTTCACTTACCCGACTCCACTCCTTCCTCTCCTTTGACTCCTCTCCAAGCCAGATTTCCTATGTTGGCTCTGACATTTCATTTATGTTTTATTCATTAATGGGAAAAATACTATGTCCAGCTTGGCAGAGGAACTGAAAAACAGTGTTGTGCTCTCTTCTCTTCCCTCATAGATACAGCACAGCTAAGGCATTACATAGAACGAGAAATTAAATCATTAGTTTAAAAGTTCATTCTCTGTGGAAGGAATGGGAGGAGATTTGTATCCTATAGTTATTCTTCAAAAAAAACCTTAAGCAATATTCCTCAAAATGTTATCCCCAGCCCTGGGCAGCAGGACCTAAAACAGTGTGCCTTGTCCCTAAGGATTGCTCCCGGCGTCCCGAGGGCCCCCCCCCCCC
>NW_022900917.1:1321084-1347827 GCF_012274545.1 Fukomys damarensis
TGACTGCTCCCCCAGCCCTGGTTTGCTGCAGCCTCCTTCAGGCCCCTCCCAGCCTCGCACACGGCAGGGAGCGCTCCAGGCCAGGCAGGGAGCTGCCTTCTCTGTGGGCCCGAGGACGTCAAGTGGCTGAGGCTGTGCTCCCCACTGCGGGGTCGACCTCTGCCATTCCCGTCACCTCCAGTTGTGTCCGCATGAAGCCTTCTGCTCAAAACAGTGGGTTTCTTCCTACGTGGGACTGGACTTGGTAATTATTTGGAAGAAGCCTCAGAAGCTCCCTCTTGGGAAGAGATGTATACAAGATGGGCCGAGTAACCTGGAGAGCAGAGCCCAGGGACGTGTGGCAGCCCACATGAGACAGACACGGGCTGGGCCCACAGGGCTTTGGGGGACATGGGGACCTCAGTGTGGGCTGGGCTCACTGACCCAGGGAAGCAAGTCACAAAGGAAATGAAGTCGACTCAAGAGAAAAAAAAAAAGTAATAACACTTCACAGTGTCAAGCAAAATATATAGGAAGGATCTGATAAAGGATTTCTGAATTGTCCAGACTTGGCCTTCATTGACCAAAGTCCATTTTATTTTATGGGAACAATGGACTTAAGAAGAACATATGTTAGAGTCCATTTTCCTATCCTAAAGTTAGAAAATACAGTGAGGGCAAGGAGGAATAAAAGAACCCAGGAAGAGAGTGGGGGTGGGGTGGGAAGAGGCCCTGTGGCCCAGCTCCGGGCATCTCCTGCACTGGGTTGGAGAGGAGTCCGCACCCAACAGGGAAACTTCCCTCCCCTGGGGCCAGGATTGGAGACTTAGCTCCTGGGCTCTTCACAGTGGGGGGAAGATTCCAAGTTGTGCAGCCTCATGGCCAGGTGGACTCAGGGACCCTGGGAAGATGACAGATTTCGAGGGCACTGACCGAGGAAGGCTGTCAGGACTGGGTGGGGCAGAGAAGGGGCTCCAGGGCCTGGCCCCTGCCCTCGGGCTTTTCCCATTCTCTGCTGCATCCTGGATGCCATGAGCCCAGCAGCTTTCCTGTACCACACTCTGCAACTGTGGAGTTTCTGCCCTGGGCTGACCAGGGAGGCTGCTGTCCCTGGGAGTTGGTCCCAGTGGAAGCTGACCTGAGGGGCCAGGAGGATGCTGCTCATGGACCAGTGGGAGGGGAAGCTGCCTCTCGGATGCCAGGAGACGGAGGTGAAGTGCAGAATGTGTGCATCTCGGAGGACACAGTCCAGCCCAGCCTGAGCCTCCGAGGGGCCCAGGCCACAGAGCCCACGGCCTCCAGCACATCCTCAGGAAGAGGGAGAAAGTGACAGAGAGGAGGAGGAAGAAGGGAACGAGAGTTAGGGAGGTGCTCGGCTCTCACTACAGTGCTGCGTCAGGGTGCTGTTAGTCTCATAACCCCAGGAGAGCGCAGCTGGAGTTAGCTGCCCCTGCTGAGTGCTTGCCAAGGTGAGCCCAGGTGGCTTGGCATTTGCCCAGGGAGAGCTGGGACTTATAGCCAGCCCTGGAAGCACTCTAGGTCCTCAAGACTACTTGATTGACTTAAGGAACAAGCTCCTCTCGAGGGGCTGAGATGACTCAGTTCCAAAGAAGGGCGCAAGGGCTTACTGTGGAGCCCAGGACTTTGCTGGGCTCTCGGCCGGCAAGGTCCAGCCAGCAGCTGCTGAGGCCCTGGGCATGGTGGCAGCTGTTGGGTTGTGGGATGGTTTATGGGAGCTTATAAAATATTTTAGATCCATTTAATATTGTGACAGAATGTCTGTCCATTAAAAAGACACCATCTGGGGAAGAGGGCAGGGCTATCCAGGACCCACGACCTCAATAGTTTCCCGATTCCTTTTAAAGCGGCCTGGACATTTTGTAACTTTTAGCCAGTCATTTTATGGTTGGTGCGCTTACATTTTTGCAAGTGCACTTCAGTCCTATCTCCCATTTTCTTTAATAATGTTACAGCGTTTATGATCTGACCCTACTCATCATCTGGAAATATGATGAATTATATTAGAAAGGATGTTTTTCATTTCATCTTCAAAGGCATCTTATGTTACCCAACATTGAAAAACTGGGTCTATCCATTTCTTTCCACTGGGAGCATCATTCTTCCTTTGTTGTAGACTGCTTTTTCTCTTTCTTGTGTACAACAGAAATCCTTGCTGAAACAAGTCACAGCTGTTGTACAAATTCCTATTTTTATACTGATAGGGAGCAGTCAGATATCTCAACTATTCGGTTTTGTTTACAAGTAAGCGAGCAGTTCAGTTCGCTGTGTAGAAGGCACCCGTGACGGAATTGTGCAGGAACGTGTTTGTCCCGCTGAGTGTTTGTGATAAGAATGCCGCGGAGGCAGCACAGACAGACTCGAAAGAGCTCGAGTAGGCCGATGGGACACAGTCACCAGGCAGTCGCGAACTCTCAGAGCAGTGGCTTCTGATCTCATGGCAGATGCCAGCCATGTGACAAACAGACTTCGCTGCTAATTGTGTGAACCCTGGCATGACTTCCTCTTCCTGAGGACACCATGAAGCCCGCAGTACTGAAGGTTTTAGAATCGTATTTAACAACATCTGTTTTGACGCCACGCTCCACAAAACCCAGCCACTTTCCTCATAGCTTTGTTCCTCAGAGCCACATTGACTTCCTTTTTGGAAAACTTGGAAAATATTAGAAAAATAAGCACAGGATGCTCTTTTTATACTTCATACTTCCCACTATAGCAGTGCATCCTTTACTTAATCTTAGGAAATAGTGGTTGAACTTAGGCCTGAGGTTAAACTGAACAGAATTGGAGACTGACTTGTAACCCTTCTGAAAGCAGCCTCACCACTTAATTGCTGTCTAGCTAGGGTGAATTAGAGTTTTCTAAACGTTAACTTGTTCTTCTGTATAACAGGGATAAAACTGTCCACTTCATAGAGTTTTGGGTGACCTTAAGGAAAATAATCCTTATTTAATACCTAGCATCTAATAGTTCAGATGTAAAAAAAATCCCAAATAGCTGTAGAACATATTTGATTATAGCTTAAGTTACAGTTAAATATAGTAAATATTTGGTTCCAGCTTTTACCAGTTTGTATAATTTAAGACTGGCTCAAATTAACTTAAGGAGAACACTTCACTAATAATAATTCAGAATACAGAAGACCAGTTTTCCCAGCACCTTTTATTAAAGAAGCTGTCTTTCTTGCATTTGTCAAAGATGAGGTGGCTGGGTGTGTTTGGAGTTGCTTCTGCATTTTCTAGTCTGTTCCATTGATCCTCAGGTCTGTCTTTTTGCTATTATCAGGCTGTTTCATCACAGTAGCTCCATAGAAGGATAGCATGGATCTCAGGAAGAGCTGAAAGAGGAGCTTCGGGAGCAGCAGAATTCTGTCTTTTGTCCCTCACTCCTCTCTTGTTTCTTCTCTTTCTCTTGATCACATGGCAGAAATTGTGACCATTATCTAATCTTCCAGGAGTTATACGGTTCAGCCCTTTGAGAAGGAAAACCACTTTTCTGTTTACGTGCCAAATCAATCCCTGGAGGAGGCTTCCCTGGTCCCCTCAGGGCTAAGAACCCACTGCTGCCCAATACCCGATAGGGGTTGTGCTGGTGGAAGGAGCTACGGAGGTTAGAAAGGAACAGCTTGGCTTCCTGGAAAGGGGTTTCTGGGTGGCCACAAAACCCACCAGCCTCCCCTTCCCAGTCTCCTCCGTCAGACCTGCAAACTTGGAAGGGCAGCTTTTTCCTCCTCCAGTGGTTTTTGCAGATTCTGCCTCGTTCGTTGCTGACTTGTTCTCCTCCGGGCACCCAGCCCTCTGCTGCTTCTCAGAGGTGCTCTCCTGATCTCTGTGCCTTTTCTTCTCTTTCTCCAGATAGATTATAAAATCTGAGCTCTTCAAAGTGAGTTTAGAAAACCACACACACACACACACACACACACACACACCCGATGAGAAAATTAAAGTCCAGATAGGTGAGGTTCTCAGCTACCACACACAGCAAGTTAACAGCCCAGGCCCTGAAGCCCAGTCTCAGTGCTGGTGGACGAAGCCTCTTGGTTTTGAATTAAGCTGGATATCTCAGCTCCTGGTCTCAGAATCCCATTCTTTGTCCCCGAGATTCAGGTTGTTCTGGGTTTGGTGCGTGGCCTTTCTCGACCCACCTTACGATGAGTGTTGATGGCGTTCGGCTTCATGGAAGTAAAGTGTTTTGGTGCACACCATTTTGCCTGTTTTTAAAAATAACTTGGCAGATAGAAGTCCTCAGAAACGCGTTCAATGAAAGCAGAATGAGACACAAAACAAAACATTGTATCGCTTTCTTCTTATCCCATTCTTCTAAACTAGTGGATTCATGGTAGTTCATCTAGTGGGAAAATTTTCCAAAAATGTAGCCTAAACGTTCTTTGAGCAATATCTGATACTTTATAGTACATGGCATTACAAAGGCTTTCATAATGCTGGTTCTATTAAAAGTATGTTTAAACCAAAGCCTCGCCTCAGCCTAATTAAACAATTAACATGTGTAAGCATTAATATTCTCACTTTATATACAGCGACTATAAGAGTCTATCATTGGGAAGAAAAAAGGCATGGCACAATATTTAATTTACAGGAGTTATTAGAAAAGAAAATATACATATAGATGTATATTTGAATTCATGAATATATGCTCACTAATTCTGTTAGTATTTTGTCACCAGAATATTGCACATAGGATCATTTATACTGCAGGAAATAATTACACAACTTATATTAATAAAATAATGCTAAAGGGGTTTTGATAGATGCCCCCTTTACTTCACAGAGCCATATGAAAGTTAATTATTTAGTAATCCCTCTTACTGCAAAAATGAAAGAGTCAGGTACTTGGGAACAAACCTGGAATTTCACAGGAGCATATGAGTGCCCCTCCCCAGGTCACTGAACAAGTAATAGCTGTAAATCCTGTATGAAGCACTTCAGTATTCCACCACGGCTGAGTTAAGGAGTATATTCATATGATATTTCTACTTCAGGCCACCTGCATCCTAACTTCTGTGCCTGTGCACACGAAGGACTGACAAATGACAGAAGAGAAGGCAAATCATCCTACCCACCGTTCTCTTCATTTGTAAAGGTGTCCGGTGGGAGGGGAATTGGAAGGGACACACATATCCAGAGTGAAATCAGAAACTGCACACTGGACTTGGTGGCCTCGCAGTCTGGAAATCCTGTAGCTGCAGGGCCCTTTGGGGGTTTGAGAGAGACAGGACCTGTGTTTGAGGTGGGAAGAGTGGGATTCCATCTGGCAAGCTGTTTCCCTTGCATGCCCTCGCCCTGCCTAAACACCCACCAGGGACCCATTTTGTCCATAAAGCACTCCCAACAGCTCCTGCATCGGGGGCCCAGCTATTTTTAGACAACAGTCATACATGAGGAGCCCATTTAAATGGCCAGAGAGTTGACCACCATGTTTAAGACTAAACTGTGCTCCTGGCTGATGTTGTATGGGTCATAACTTTTCCTTGACCTGTAGCTTTTATTTGGGCTCTACAATTTAACCACGTCTGTTTTGATTACCAGACCATATTATCGCCTCATAGGAGAGCATTCTTCGCTTTAGCCTTCTAGAATATATTTCATATGCTTGAGACTTTGACTTACTGCGTCTCATAAATTCTAGTATTTATTACTTTCTTAAACGTTCTGGAGAACATTTTGATTGAAGAATCCAACTAAAAATTATCTTTCATAAACTGTAAGACTTTTATTTTTGCAAAGGTATGTGTGTATTTCTAGTTTCCTTAAACTGCACGAGAAGAAATATAAGCACAGTCATCCATGTGTCTGAGGTACTGAAAGGTGTATGGAAAACACAGAGGAGGACTGCAGCCTCTATTTGACAGGAGGCACCCAGTTTCACCTATGTAGTAATTCACTGGTCTGGGCAGGGTAACTTCGAGGTACTAATCACGGTCACAGATGGATCAGGAGTGGTGGCAATGAGATTATTCAATGTCAGTGTTCCATAATTTTTCTCCTTTTTTATCCAAACACCCAGAAGCAAACAAAAAAAAAAAGAAAAGAAAATGTATTTTGATTTTGTGTCCTACTCAGCCCTTGAAGTTGTGCTATATTAGAAATTTTATTGCATTACCTTTTTATACTTCAATAAAAAAATTTAACGGAATTACTCAAAACATTCACATGATCAAAAACACTAAAATCTGAAAATATCTGTGCCCGAGTTTTGCTGTTTCCTCAGCCCTGTTCCTTCCGCTCAACTTGGGTTTGCCTTCGGGGTCCAAGCAGACGTAGGCGGCCAATGGCACCGCTCCTTCTTCTGAGTATGGGTTCCCAGGTGAGCACTCTGTGAGCGAGCGTGAGCACGAGCTTGGTACCATGCCCGGGGCTTCCTGGGAATGTTGCAGGAGGGTCTTCCTGCCATGCTGGCTTTCACGCTGGGAGTGCAAGGATTCAGCCACTTTCCCACAGCGAGAGTCCTAGGGCCTCTGGGGTCACACAGTTGAGCCTTCCCAGAAACTCAAGTCAGGAAAAGAAGGGCTGATGGAGGGAGGGAAACTGAGTCCTGATAACACCTGAGTCAGCAGCGCATATATGTGAAGATTCTGATCTGATGATAAATGCGTTTGTCCTGTAAAGCCTCTTAGATTTTCTGTCAGTTACAAACCACATTGACTGATACACTCTCCCCAGCTACAGTTGGTTCCTAAAGTACTGGCCAAAGTGTTTTCCAGATATACAACTTGCAGGAAACTCCTTATCAGAATGCATTTTCATGTTCAAATATATTTAGGTGGTGCTAAATACAACACAGTCATACCTCAGTACTTGTCCTTAATTTGCTCAGAACTCACAACCAAGGCCAAAACCAAGAGTACCAGATGCATTTTTCCCATAAAAATAATATATTTAAAAAGAAGGGAAAAGAAAAAATATGAGAAGGAAAAAATGGAAACATAGTCTTTTTAAAAAGGGAGGAGTAGAGAGGGTGTGGGGGCAGGGGAATGGGGAAAAATAAAAACCAAGATACATCGTGTAAAGGTACAAGATTCCAATGATTAATGTAACTGTATTGTTTACCTAAAATGTACCTTAATAAACTTAATGGAAAAAAATAATGTATTAGAAATGATTCATGAAAAGCCCCAGAACTCTCACATTTTACTGGGCCACTATAAGCCATTTGGGCTCAGCAGTTTCACCCTTAATCTCAGAAGAACAAAAGCACAAGGTAGCAGCTGAGCCCCCACAGTGCCAGCTGCTGGAGCTCCTCGTGGAACCACAGCGAACAGCAGATGGGGCAAACCAGATTGAAAAGCCTCCTCACAGCAGAGAAAACCCACAGAATGAGGAATGGGAAAAAATTGCCAGCTGCTCCTCAGACAGGGCTGACATCTAGATATATAAAGGACTCAAGCAAACCAGACCTCCCCAAATAAAAGACCCAATAAAATTCAGCAACAAATGAATAGACTTCTCAGAAGAAGTACAACTGCCTCATAAATACATTTTTAAAGAGTTCACTAAGGCTTCATGTTACTCCTGAGAGAACGGCCATCATCAAGAATCAAATAATAACAAAGGCTGGAGAGGCTGCCGGTGCATTATTTGTGGGAATGTACATTAGCACAACCACTATGGAACTCAGTGTGGACAGTCCTCAAAAAACTAAAACCAGAAATTCCTTTTGATGTAGGTATTTTCCCTCTAGGTATCTTCCTGAGTTAAAGCCGTATTACAGTGGTCCATGCACACCCATGTTTATAGCAGCACGACTCACACTAACTACATCACGGAGTGGCCTCCATGTCCATCAATAGACAGATGAATGGATAAATGTGGATATTTATACACCATGGAGTACTACTATGCCACAAAGAAGGACAAACTGGAGTAAGCTGCAGGAAAAGAAATGCACCTTTAGACCATAATGTTGAGTGAAATAAATCAGACACATGAACTTAAATATCCACGTGGTTTCTCTTATATGAGAACCCCAAGTATGAATAATTTCAAGGATAAAGTCAAAGTAATAGGAAATGGAGATTGATCCGTTGCAAATGGGAAGGGAACCTAAGGGAAGATGTGTTAGGTCCGTGTACCAGTGCCCCAGATGAATGTCATCCTTCTGTACCGCGGACATGGACTAGAAGGATTAAATTAAAATAATATACTTCAGCCTCCCCCCAAAAGGCAACAAGAAGTGGTGTGAGGTACTGAGGTAGGATGGGACTATAATATCTTCAGAAAAAGTGGCATTTTAAATGTGGTAAAGCGCTCATTGAGACCCGACCCCTCAGGAAAGAGTCCTGTTCCAAGGCTGTGGCTGGCCGGTGCACGTAGATGAACGCTTCACGGGCTGCCCTTGGTGGCTTCTCTCCCCAGCACTGGCGCTTCCTTAGGCCCCAGGCTGCCCGGGACAAGCCCCTTCTCTGGGCGACGCGGACTTCGCACTTCACCCAGCCTGCCTCTTCGGCGCGCTCTCCGGAGCTGTGAGGCATCTTTGCTCAGTCTAGATTCTTAGTCAAGAATCCTGACTGCATTTGTTCAAGTGGGGATTTCCCGTTAAAAAACGAGCACTGGGAGTGTGACACCTGCCAACCCTCTTAGCTGTCCGCGCCCTGGAGGCCTTGCTGCTTTGCAGTTCAGCACCTGTACCCTGAGAGCCCGCCTTGTGCCTTCGTGAGCACTGGATGAGGCTCGGCCCGGAGTTCAGATGAGACGATGGCGGCAAGGACACCCTCCCCACCGCTGAGAGGGGACGCTCACGGGGCACAGTGCTACTCCTGTGTCACTCGGAGAGGGCGAAGTGAGAATCTTACAGACCAGTGGGCGGTTTTGCATTCACTAGTTTCCAAAGACCCAGATACAGAAATTACTTAATCACTGCTCATTAAAGACTGTGGTTCTGACTTTCAATTCTTAAGCATCCCTTAGATTTGATAATGATAATCGAATACAAATTTACGGGAATTACATACAACCCCAGAGCAGCTTCTAAAGTTCATATAAAATAAGCTAAAAGCCCAATAAATGGTGATGATTTTAGTCATGTCTCCATTTACATTTTAAATGTGTGTTTTCCCCATACTGGAACTTCCATATAAATAAGTGTCCTTTTAAAACAGTCTCCAAAGAATTTAAACCTGGCCCTGTGTACTTTTCCTCCAGGATTCTGAGCTTCACTTTCTAACCAAATTCTGCCAGCAGCGGGTGAGACGAGTCCAGGAACATCTCAAAGGGCCACACATCAACATCACATCTCCAAGTGCAGGTTCCGACTCCAGGTCACCAGGGAGTGCAAAAACAGGGCGCGTGTCATCACTCCAAGCTGTTACAGGGACGCTTACCTTCCCAGGTAGCTGCAAGTCTGCCCCACGTGCAGGACTCTTCCAGAAGCCCCAAGCTCCTCCTCGCTAACCACACATGAGAATGACCTGCTCGGGAAAGCGTCGGAAAAATCTCACCAATGCACGTGACAGTTCCCTTTCCTCTCCCTGTGCAGATCTGCTTCCCAAACTTCACTTGAAACCCGTGCATTTCAGATAAAATCCGCCAAGGAGCATTGTGGTTTCCCACTTGCATTTTGTCCGACACTGCCCATGATAACTTCTGTGATAACCACGAAAGACGACCCCACACGGAGCCGTGGAGTTAGGTGAAAGCCTGTCTGGTGCAATAATGCTCAGGTCCCCATAAAGGACAGACCTGCCTTGCTGTGCCAAACCTGTTCAGCTAATAGAGACTTGGCGCTGGTAAAAGTTTCTCTCATGAACTTCAAAGTTTTCCAACCCTTCTTGGACTTGAGGGCCCTCCGGTTTCATTTATCAGAAAGGGAGCCCCATAAAATCCCATGCAAGGATCAACAGCTTAGGACAAGGGGGAGAGGGTGTCGGTGCGGGAAAGGGCACCCGGAGGGCTGATGGGAAGGGGTGGGGAGGGAAGCCGCCAAAGAAGCAGACTTTGGGACACAGGAGAGGAGAGCTACAGGTAGGAGGGGGAGGTCTCCTGCAACACAGATGTGCTCCCATCCCATGGGGACTTGTGCAGCTGTTCAGCCTGAATTAAGTCCTGCCAGGGGTGGATCAGATGTCTCATCCTTCCAAAACTAAGATCACATTAAGGAGGTTTTCTAACAAAGGTTAAAAATAAACACTGCATACTGTGTCTTATGGCTTGTACCCAGATGCCCCCCCAAACCTCAAGCAGTAATAGGTGGGGCTTTTCAGAGGTGGCTGGATTTACTGTGTGAATGTGGATTAAGGGCGTGGATGTTGGAAGCACCATTGTAGGTGTGGGTGGCACGATCACCAGGCTTGTCACCTGAATGGAATACAAAGGGACGGAGAGAAGGCAGGCTTGGTGGTGCTGCCGCTGCCGCCTCCCGCCTGCTTGCTATGAGCTGTTTCTCCTCTGTGACGCCCCTCTGCCGTGCCTTCCTGCCTTAGAGGCAGTTGACTGTGGCCTGAAACCTCTAAAAATTGTGAGATAAATAAACTTCTCCTCCTTTAACTTGTAAAAGTCGGGTATTTTGGCCCGGCAATGAAAAAAACTAAGACACTGAGGTAGGAGAGAAGAAATTAAGATACGTAGACAAGGATGTTTTAATTTTAAAATTGTATCTTTAAGGAAATTGCAACTTTAAAACCCAAAGTTACCCAAAATTATGCCTTTTTTCATCCCAAACCTATTTTTTCCTTTCAAGCTTCCCACCCCTATATTCCTAAGAGTCTTAAAGATGCATTGTCTATAAATCGAGCCGGTGCTTTGTTTCTAGTATTGTGCAGATTCATAACTTTCAGACTTTAACCCCCAGACCTCATAAACACCCCCAGACCATGGAGCCCCTCGGCCCTGAGCACCCACCTGTGTGTACTAAGTGTGCACTTCTTCGATTCAGCACCGTACATCCTGCCCCTCATGGATGGTCGGTTACAGGTCAGAACCTTCTCACCCCTGCTGGTGGTGTACAACCCAGCAGATTCATGAATAAAGATTTTCTTCTTTTGATTGACTAAATGCTCAATTTGAAGGGGATAACATTTAAGTCACCTTATATAGTATGCAATATGCAGATACCAACTACTGTGGTACCTCAGTTCACAAATGCCTTTGTTTATGAAAAATTTGGCTTGAAAACAAAAGCATTTGGCCAAGTTTATTTTTATTTGCAAACTACATCAGGTGACAAACATGACTGCATCTCCTTCCTGCACAAACACAAACATGGCCATCTTCTCCAGAACTGTGGAACAAATTAAGCTTGTGACTGTGATACCACAGTATGTAAACAACTCCCTCTGTAACAAGCTTGAGTGGCAGATTCCTCTTGGAAGAGACTGAGGCTCTGCACACAGGCACACAACCAATGCTGACGAAAACTCTGCAGTCGTCTCCTGCTACTTCTTGATCCTAAGAGAGTTGTAACCATAAGACAGGAGCTTTACTATCAAACTTTCATGGTAACATGGGAATGAAGAGCAAAATATTTGTATTTCTGCACATTCAAGCCTAGGTCCTGGGGGTGTTAAGGACATCACTGTCCTACGCAGGTCAGGTTGTGTCACCAGGACAGCCATCGCTTCTTAGCCTGAGTTGATACCTCTGTCTTTTGCCAGAGACCAGCTCCCCTGGCTCCTTGCTGTGATCCAAGGATACAGTGGGTTGATTAATACTAACAGAGCTTCACATTAGGGTTAATTAAATGTGGAATAAAAATAGGCCTAATGTAAGACCAAATTTCTTCAGTAAAATCTTTATTCAATTAAATTTTGAAATACATGAAAAGAGCTGGAAAGTAAAATCACCAAAGTCTTAATGATATTGGGGAAAGGATAAGAAATGCAAATAAGCACACACAAAATTTAAATGAAGGCAACAGAGGACCCAAATGGAAAAAGAGCAGGCATGGGGAAATTCAACTTTCAAGATCTGAAACCACAATCAACTACAAAATATACAAATGAAAAATAGAAAATTAAGAAAACAAGAGAAACGGTTTCCTTTTTAAATATGAGAAGAAACCAACCAAAAATAAATAGAAGAGCAAGAAGCCTAATGTTATGTAAAGTAGAGGAGAGAGATTTAGGTTAGCTAAATAAATGGCATATGGTTCAGCAGAGAAACCAGAAAGAATACCAGTCTTTGTATTTAAATGAAAAGCAAATTAACAAGAAAGACTGCAGTTAAAAAAAATCAGTGTTACATTTCTAAAAGGAGTAAGTGCACTCATAAAACCCCAAGTTTCTCCTGTTCCAGGTGCTCTGCTTAAACCATCAGCCAGGGCTCCAGTGGGACTCTACAGCTGCATGACTGCTTTGGCGGGGACACCAGGAGCCACTCACTGAGGGGAAACACAGGCACGGCCACAGGAAGAAGGGCAGCCTTAGAGGTGGGCAGTACCCACACACCAGCCACCACTTCTCCCAGACACCTGCCACCTGGTGCACGCCCGCCAACACGCAACACCTGGGCTGAGGCCTCCTGCCACTGGCCTCCAGTCCCCGCACCTACCCGTTCTCCCATGCACGGGTCTTGGGTACAGGGAAGGGAACCCAGTCATATTAAAACAGCAAACAAAACAACTGCTAAAAGCAGTTTCACATCCTTGTAAGATCTCTTTGCTTTGCTGTCGGCATAACAGAGAAGGGTAAATAAAATAGCACTTCTCCCTCTGGGAAGAAAACGTTTCTGGCCACAGGACAGTGGGTGCGAGGGAGTCACCCACACTTCCTCCAGGAATGCCGGTCATTCTGAAGAAGCTAGGTTTCCACAGTGTTTCTCAGTAAAAGAAAGTAAAGCTGGGGAAGAAAGGATTTGTCTCCAAGTGGTTGCTGTAGGTGGGAGATTAAAATGGCCCGTGAAGCAAAGCTGTGCATCTACACTGTGAAAGGGACAGAACCACTCCTGTGGCTTCCTAATTATACAGAGGTCCTTTGTGGCCTAGTAACAAATGCTCTGACCAGGACCAGGTGCCCTGCTGAACTGAAACGTGATTAACTGAACGTCTGGATGGAGCCTGTGTCCTCCTGTGGAGAAGAGATCGGAGAGGTCTGCTCTAACCCCGCAGGGAGGGTCCCCAATCCCTGTGCTCCAGGCCCCTCACTGCAGACTCCTCATCACTGTCTCTGGACAGTTGCTCAGGTCAGTGACACAGCAATCATTGGCCCCCAGGAGCAGGGTGCCCGTGCACACGTTACATACCAGCCGTGACAAGCTGACACACTGAACCCGAGCCTTCTCATCTGTGTAGTACACGAGTGAACGTGGGGCCTGGACTCATGCAGAAGGAATCCCCATACTGACGTGGACAGAAGTTCAGTTCGCTGTCCACTGTTCTGGACCAGACATCATCATAGAAAGTACATGTTTGCTCATCAACTCCCCATGGGAACAGCCTGTGACTTTCGCAGATCCACGACTTCGACTCCGATTACTCCAACAGAAACTGGGAATTTTTATCAGTCTCAGGGGTTTTATTACCACTGACCCAGCAGCACTTTCATGGAGTGCCTACTTGGTGTCAGGCTTGGTTTTAGAGCCGCAGGTACAGAGGTGAACAAGACCAACCTGAAGTCCCTTGCTGGCCCCAACATGCCAGGAGGGCACAGCCAAGATCCAGGTCAGAGCATAGGATGGCACACAGCTGCCCTGAGCCAGGACCAGCGAGGCTGGAGACCATGCACGGAGGGGAGAAGAGACAAACTTGGAGATCGGACACAGGCAGCAGCCAGGGCAGGCCTCGGCAAGTACCATGAAAATACCCATGTTAAAAAAAGAAGAAAATAACCAGGTGAGGGCCTGGGATTTTTTGTGAAATAACTGCATGTTAAGTGGTGAATGGGTACTAATAGACGACTGTGTCAGTAAAAGTGGGGATGCAGGAAGGCTTGTGCCCCCTCAGGACCCTAAGAAGAGCTAGTGACATAGGCAAGGGGTCATAAGAGCCGACACCCAGAAGCTCTGACAGGTGGTCAGGGTCACCAGGCAGGGTGCAGGAGACAGCTCTGCACCAGTCCACGGTGACGGCTCCTCTGTCAAAGGCTCCATCTCTTGGGAGAGAGAAGTGGACAGTAAAGGAAATACAGACTTAAGAGCTGGTGTACCAGAGACATTGGAAACAGCTCATTGGGCTTGATACTGGATCTAATACAAGAAGGTAAAAATAATGAGTTCAGTTGGGACTTAACGTTGTAACAGTGCAGACTGGACATTCACAGGCAGGCAGCACTCTCAGTAGAGCAAGCCTGGAGACACCTGCAGTAAAGGGACCTTTCCCCAAAGGTGACATCCTCAGTGAATAAACTTTAACAAATATGAAATGACAGTAGAAAAATCCTATCTGCCTTCACTTCATTTGTAGGTAAACTGAAAACAAATTCTTGTGAACATAAAGCCTCTGTGGAGAAATCCCAGCTCTGATCCCCTTCTCACATGGTTTGGTATGGAAACTCACACTGACCATGTGGGGTGAAACACCACACCTCACAGAAATAGTCTCTGGAGGAATTTACTAAAAGCCGGGTCTCACAGAGATTCTGCAGATAAAACTGTACAGAACATACTAGTTCAAAACAAAAATCACCAAACACAGGGAAAAAAAATGTGCCACAAGTAGTCAGCACAGGCACAGACTGGGTCGGACTTGGGAAGGCCCAGGTCATCACTCACACAATTCCAAATAGTTTTGCTTAATGTGCTTAAAAATAAAAGGAAGTGGGCCAGGGATTTGGCTCACTGCTTCAGCCGCCTGCCTCAAAAGCTCAGGTCCCAAGTTCAATCCTGGTGCCTAAATAAATAGATAAATAAATGGAAGTAGGATACATGAGGATGTAATATATTCTGAATATGTTTTTAAAAGAACCAGTGACAAATTTCATTATAAGTAAAACAGTCTCAGGCCAGAGCGGTAGCTCAGTGGTGCAGTGCCTTCTCAGCAAGTGTGAGGCCCTGGGTTCGGTTCCTGGTACCGAAAAAGAAAAGTGGGGGGTGTAAAATAATCTCTTTTAAATTAATCTATAAGTTCATGTAAAATCCAGTGAAAACCCCACAGGATTGTTTCTATGAATGCACAGTTTATAAAGAAATTCAAAGGGCTGGGCGAAAGCAGCCCTAAAGGAGCATCCAGAGGACGTGAGAGCGGCCTTCTCCTACAGGGCACAAGGCACTGTGGAAGCGGAAGAGATCGGTAGTTAAACCAAGAGAGGTCGGGAAAAGCAAAATCTGTGGAAAATGATTCAGTGCAGAGATGCATTGTAGAAAAATGGGGAACTGAAGGGCTGCGATGCAAACGTAGTAAGAAAACTAGACTCTCTTCGTGGGGAAAAGAGGAGGTGGGTTTCTACCTCACGATACAAACAAAATCGGTTCCAAGTGGATCAAGGACTTACATCTGAAAGATAGAAACTTGGCACTGTTTGAAAAATACATAGGAGAACAATTTTACAAGCCTATAGTTAGAAAGCATTTTCTTAAGACCAAATATGTAAACTGAAAAATATCTGTACAAGTTTAAAAGAAAAAGGCAACTCCAGAGAAAAATAAGCAAGGACGGGGGTAGACATTTCCCTTGAGGGAAATCAAGTGGCATACGTAAATATGAAAAAACACTAAATTTTACTAATAGTTAAATAATCACACTAACCTGATAAGAATTCTCTTTCCCTACTGCCAGGGATATACATCTAGTCAAGTTCTTTGGAGAGGGCCTCACCTAGTAATGTTGAAATAAAATTGTATTAATTCTGTAACAAACTGTTTTTCTCCTGGTATAACTACACAGAACACGGTTGTTGATGTTACTCAAAATTCTGCTCCCAAGCAGAAAGTCCACAGACAGGAGAAATGATGTTTAAAGGCACGATCTCTGCACAGAAACATTGTACCTCGGCATAGCTGAGTGACCCGTCCACACGTCCACATACGTGAGTGTGAGTGGGTGAGTCACTGAGGAATGAGTAATTGTAACTCAGCATAAAGTACAAGGAAAGCAGGCAAAACTAAGTGCCATATTACTTTGGGATGTGCACACGTGTGGGAAAATGGTAAGGAAGGCAAAGTAAGGATTATCACCAAGTGTGGGATGGAGGTTAACAGCTTTGGGGGAGCGAGGGAGGAGGAGATGGAGGAGAGGAGAGATTCATACACTAGCTGGCTGGTGATGCTTGTCCTACAATTCCTGTTCATACACACAGGCATATCACATTCACTTTGTATGCATGACATATTGTTTTTAGTTGAGGTCCATGTATTAAATGCACGGTTTATATTATATTGTGAATTTTGAAATATGCGGGCTGAAAGCTACCATCACCTCTCATCTGTGAATCAGAGTAGCCACACATCTCGGCCCTTGCACAGTGGAAGAGATGTATCTTTCTTTTTTGTTTTAATGATACTGGTAGAGAACCCATCATAGGACAAAGGACAAGAGTGTGTGACTCAAGACTGAGAAGAACCGCCCAGCTCTTCTGTGTAAGGAGAATGCCATGCACTTGCCTGAGTGGGTGGGAAGTGTTTGAGACCACTTGGGTTTCAGTGCTATCAGTGGACAAGAAAGACAGCAAGCAGTTATTTTGTCTCTGATCTGTGCTTAGACCACAGGCTGCAGAGGCCTGAAGAAATGTAAGGGGGAAATGTACAGTGTAATTCAAACTAAATGTAAACACCCCAGGTGGGTAATGCTGGGTATTCCAGATTTTCTGGATCCTTGGGCCCTTCATCTTTTAAAATAAACTCCACAAGGCAACCTGCGCTGGAAATCATGGACCTTGGTGCAGATCATGGGCAAGTCTGCTGTCCTTGTGTGGAGTCGAGCTTAGCAGTGTAGGCCTTGCTGCTTAAGCATATCCAGAGATCATTAACACATTCCCGGAGAAGCTAACCTTCTTCCAGGAAACCCCTGGACCGCTGAAGGGAAAGCCTTTCTCTGTCTTATACGACATCTACAGATGAGATTAGAATTTCCTGCCTCCCTTAAGAGATGTAGTAAATGACTGCTGAGATATGCCAAAAAAACTGTGGCTTTTCTGTGTAAAGGACAAGTAAGGTACTGCTGTGTTTGTTGTTTTTTTTCCCTTCTCGTGAACTCTTCGACATTTTTTATTGGTATCATTCCAAAAATTATAAACGAGGGAGAAATATGTGTTGTCTCCCAAAGGGCAGCTGCACTTTGTTCAGAATGCTTAAGAAAACATCCGGTGGGAGGTTTGCTGATGGAGCCATATCAGCTCATCTTCGAGATTTCTCTTCGAGAACAGTGCAATGTCTCTGAGTGCAAATGCCAGGAATATTTCTGCATCTCTGAGATCACTTCTGCTGGTAGCCACAGAGCATGTCCAATCAGCTTCTGCTGGTATTTAGTCAAGAGCACAGTGGAGGTTAAAGGATGACATGAAATCCTAAGAGTCAGGGTTAGGCACAGAAACTAGAATTTTTCAACAAATGAGAAATATACGTGAATGTCTCATGCTCCTCCATGTAGAAACATTTAAATGTCAACAGCTGGCAAGTAAAAATGCAGAGGGCAGTTTTTACAGACAGGAGCTGAGCGGTGGAATAGGTTGTTCCACACCAGAGGAGATGAGGCCATTCCCGCCTGCTGCTCCTCATAGGCCCCTTCCCTTCTGTCCTCAGAGCAGGAGGCCTCTTTCTGACAGAGGCAGAGACAGGGACACAGGTCGGGAGTGTGTGACTACAAAGATGAACTGAAAAGGAGACGGCTCAGATGGTTCTGTTCTTTTGATCTCTTAGTCAAATTACATGCAAGAAGTTACATGCTTTCCGGCATTCTACAACCAGCCTTGCTTTACTTTTCTTCATTTAATTCATTTCAATAAATACTACGCGAGAGGCCATTACGAACAAGTCTTCAATGGAAGATTAATCAAAACTTACAACAGAACCTGACCTAGATATCGATCTGAAAAATTAAAAAATGAGAAAAGATGAAGTCCTTCATTTATTCACGGGTAGCATCACACACCCACCTGGTCTGCGCACCTGTGATAACTCGGCACCCAGGTGGGGCTCGCCATCTAGGGAGGGTGCCTAGCTCACGTGGTCACACATACTTCTCACCACTTGTTGCTGGCGAATCTTGTGAGCACCCAGGCAGGTCTGCAGTGGGGTGTGCAGCAGGTAGATGTGTACCTGGCCAGGATGTCAGGGTTGTGTCCCAGGAAGAGGTGGTGACTGCAGCCCAGGGTGAAGAGTTAGTGCAGTGGGTGACTGCAGGTAAAGGTATGTGTGAAGATAGTCCTGGTCATCGTCCAACTTTGTCATATTTCAAAAGCAGGGAGACTGAGCTTCCAGACAGTCCTGCATGTATTTACCAGAAGCCCCCGTCCTCGAGCTGAGGTGGCTGCTGCAGACTGAGGAGGACTGAGGCGCAATCCTGCATAGCAGGTGGGTCTCGGGCCTGGCCTCCTCCAGGCTGGGTCAGCCACCTGGGCTGTGGACAGGACTCTGTCTGGGCAGCTGCGCCTCCATCTCAGATGTCGACTCCTTCCCGTTCTGTGTTCCCAAAGGTCCGACGCCTGTCCTGTCCTTTTGGCTCACACAACCCCAGTAAGTGTTGGGTGCTTTCTGTCTAAGGCTGCTTGTGATGACTTCTCAGACCATCCCGATCCGGCCCCATTTTCCCTACTGCTTGTGTCTCTCTCCACCCTCTGCGTGGTCATCTGTGGTGCCACCGCACCCTTCCCTGCCGCTCGAGAACTCTCTTCCTTCCTCATTCCAGGTATTTCCTGTCTGTAATGTAGGCTCAGTTTCTCAGCCCCGGTTGTCCTCGGGAAAGCCTTCCTGAACTTCAGGCCAGGCGACTGCCTCACTCAGAACCCTGATGATGCCCCATTCCTGCTCTTTGGTTCCCCAGAGTTCGTCATATCCAAAGTAACGAGTAAGCTGAGTAGCTCACTCCTTGTTGGAATAAATTCTAAGCTCCCAGAAGCAAGGCTGCGTTGGCTTTATTCCTGACTCTGCAACAGCCAGCACACAGAAGATCCACAGGAAGCAGGGGAGAAGGGAGGCGTCCTCACGGTTCCTATCTCCTGAGTGGAGCCCCAGTCCTGAGATTCATTCAGGGATGGGCAAAAGCCCCAAACTGGGCTGACTGATGTGCTTTCCTGGATTTCTTTTCCAAGAGCTTTTTGGAAGAGATGTTCTTGCTTTACCTGCAACCACAAGGTGGAAGGAAATTAGAGATGAAGAAGTTTGCCACAGGGAGGAAATCATTAGTGGCAGAGGTGACCTGCATGTCTCTGGCCCCTGGTCTGTGCCCTGGAAGGCTGGGACCCCTGTCCAGAGCTTCCGGCTAGAGCCCACTGATCTGCTGTGTTTCTGTCTCCTGGGTTAAAAACACCCCTGACGCGGCAGGGATGAGAGGTCTGTTAGACAAAGTCAGCACCTCTCTCAGGGTAAGTGAAGATCTGTTACCACACCTCAGGAGAAACTGCCAAAGAGCAATGGCGGAATATGTTCAAGACAGACAGGAGCTGAGGGATACAACTCCAGCTGCATCGCAGAGATCCTGCCTGAGGGGTGTGAAACTAGGCCTTGAGCTAGAAACCACCACTGAGGGAGTGAGGGCAGGCGGCCTAGCTGGAGTCGAGCTCTGCTATTCACTGCTGCCGGAAATGCCTTGAAGGGAAAGGCAGATTTCTAAACATGCCCAGTTTCAAAAGTTGAATATTAATTCAGACCGCTAGTAACAACGGAGTTATTTTGCAGTAAGATTTGTTTCCGCCCCCAGTGTTAACAGAACATGAATCTTGATGGACGGCGAAGCACAGGTAGAGTCCTTCACCTAGCTCACAAGACACACTCAGGGTCCACACACTGCCTTCACTACAGGGCTCACCTGTGTCGCAGTCGCCTGGTAAATTTGTTTCAACGGATCTGTCCTGAATTCCCTGAGAATTTCCCGGGGGAACCTTGTCATTGTGCACGTCTGTTATCTCTGTTTGAGCACAGTTTGGTCTTTGAGCTCTAGGCTGGCAGTGAGTGCTGTCAGGGGGTGGGGGCCTCCTTCTACACAGGC
Source organism: Fukomys damarensis (assembly GCF_012274545.1). NCBI lineage: Eukaryota > Metazoa > Chordata > Mammalia > Rodentia > Bathyergidae > Fukomys > Fukomys damarensis. Next base: position 1,341,107 of record NW_022900917.1, read on the forward strand.
CAGCCTGGGGAGGAAGTCGGGGACACCCAGCCAGGCACGCCAGCCACCAACCCGAGGTAGGTGCACAAACATTCCTGTGGATGAATCAGTACAGCCATCGCTGCCTCCCGCTCTTCCTCACAATTCCATTACTCCGTGTCTTAGTTACTCTTCTCTTGTTGCTGAGATAAATCACCTGACATCCAAAGTTAAAAGGGGAAAGGTTTATTTGGCTCACAGTTTACAGATGTTTCAGTCCATAATTGGCTGGCTCCAGGGCAGGGTGGCAGAGGGGCAGCACTTCATGGTGGAGGAAGGCATCAAAGCAGCAAGAGATCCTAATAGCACCTTTCTGAGATAGTTGTGGATTGGCTGTGTGTGTGTGTGTGTGTGTGTGTTTGAAATTGCTCTAGTAGCTTGTGCTTGTGATTTTTAGACAAAAAATTCATGGCAAAAAAAGGACTATCTGAACAATATTTGTTTGGCTTCTGATTCCTTCAAAACAAAAATGAGATTCTATTCAAAGATGAGAAATAAGAGTCAGTCACAGTCTTATTGGAGACATGTACTCAGGAAACTGGGTGCACTTCCATGAAGAATCTAAGCAAACTTCTCCAAGTGACGGGAGTCACCTCGAAGGCTCCACACAGGTCAGTGTACAGCCTGAGGCATAGGTGCGAGGCACATAAATAGAAACAAAAAATGCAGATCCTTGGGGAAAATTACACTGGGCTCCAGCAAACAGAGAATAAACGTGTGCTGACTGCTGACCTGCTTTATCTTTATCTTATCTGCTACTGACCTGCAATAACGAAATCACACGTATTCTAAGGGGCTAAAATTGGTTCTTGAGAAGAGAAAACTGTTAGCTACTACAGTGGTTTGTAGTTGCACATAAACAGACATATGTTCCATCTTTCTGTCTTTGATAGTCAAATTTCATGGGGAAAGGGAAAAGCAAGTAGGGGGAAAAGTCTACAAAGCCTCATTTCATTGGCAGGAGAATGATAAAAATAAGGCTGAGAAGCAATAATCTACAAGGAAATTTAGGATGAGTCGGTGAAACTATTAAATTTATTTCTCCACCCATCGTGACTCCCTGCTCTGCAGTTTGGGTCTCATGTACAGAATGTCTAATGTTAAGAGGGTTGTGGCGCCCCTTTGGCCAGGCGATGTGTGCTGTGTCAGATGAGACACTGGAAGAAGCCTATGGATGTGAGATTCAAACTGACATTTCCCAGGGATTCACTTGACTGAACTAAACTTGACCTTTGTACTGGCCTAAGAAAACACTCAAGATTAGACTACGTTTCCGCGGAATTGGAAAGCACTTGTAATTCGTAAGAACCCTAGTTTCCATGTCTCCCGTCCTCCAGACCCAAGTCCAGCACCAGTTGTCTTCTGAGACCTGAATGGAGTGCAGGCTGTGGGGTGGGCAGCGGGGAGCCCGCTGTTGGGTGTGCACTGGCCCTGCTGTGTTACAAGGCCCTGTTCCCCACGGGTCCCTTTTTCCCTCGAGATGCTGGGCGCCAGAGGACAGTGGGCCCACCCCCAGTTCCAGACCCTGCCTGCCAGTTAGCAGCGGATACTCTGGGTGGAAATGTCCAAAACAGCTCATTTTCTCTCTTCCTTACCTCATTCCTCTTCCTCCCCTCCATGTCCAAGGAGGAGGCCAAAATCCCCAGCTGTGAGCTAGAAACCTGGGTGCTAAATTCTCCTTGCCCTATTGATGCCTCTTCCACCTGGTCCCCATTTCTGTGATCCTCCCTGCCCTTCTAGCGGGGCAGAAGTGGTTCCGAGAGCTCTGCTGCCAGGTGTGGGTGCTGCGGGCCCAGGGCAGGAGCTCAGTCAGGGCCTGCAGGGGGCAGGCGGGGAGGGCTCAGTTGGTACTCGTGAAGCCCTCCTGCTGCTAACCTAGTGCTAAGGCTTCTCCAGAAGACGCCACACACCACACACGACTTCCACAGTGAGCCCTGCTCGTCGTAGACTTATCTCTATCCTCACACAAAGTAGTTTCAAGCTCCATATATTTTCTTTTCCCCATTTTTAAACAATTATGCTTTGTCATTCTCTGATGAGCGTACTCCTCCATCAGGTGATTTTTAATGGCTCCATTTATATGAGCTATTTTTCATTGTTCAGTATGATATGCTTCAAATTTTAATGTGTAGGACATTCTGAAAAGCAGCTGTAAGTGCAAACCTTCACACCATCTGCGGTTTCCTCCCAGCCCAAATTCCGGGACGTCCCATGGCCGAGCCTGGAGCAGAGCGTTTCTGAAGCATGTTCATGGGGTGGAGCTCCCTGCCAGCAGGCGGTGTCAGTTCAGATGAGGCACTCTCTGGCCATGTTAGACCACGGCGGGGTCTGCACAGCGGGAAGGGGATGCTGGCCTCCGGCCTCGGCACCAGCACAGAGGAGCCTGCGGTATGACCGCAGCTCTCTTCACGAGCCTCTTTTCATGGCCTCGTTCGACTCAAAATTACAGGGTGGTGATGAACAGCAGCCTTAACCGAGTATGGAAACACACACCTGGGATCCCAGCACTCTGGGAGGCTCAGACAGGAGGATCACAAGTTCAAGTCCAGCCCAGGCAACTTCGTGACTTAGTAGGACCCTGTCTCACAGTAAAAAGTATGAAAGGGCTGGGGATGCAGTCACTGTGGAATTGTGGAGGTCCTGGGCTCACCCCCCCATACACACACAAAGCGGCCTTGATTTGGCTTCAAACCACAAGCATCCTGCGCGCCTACCCACTGCTCACACCCACTCTTCTCTCTCCCAGAAAGGCAGGCGCTGTCACTGAGGCCTCTGTTAAAACCCTAGAGGACAGCGAGAGCACAGTGGAAAGGGAATAGCAGAAGCCCTAACACCAGGAAATCTGTGCTGTGCTCCTGAGCAACAGGCTCCAGACCGTGCATCTCCATAGTTTGTCTGTGTCAATTTCAGCCTGCACCTTGGGTCCATTTGGGGGTCGAATATTCACTGTGTGAGCCACTGCCCTGCGGTGGTGATGGGGGAGCTGAAGCCCAGGCTTCTCCCAGGGCTCCGAGCGCTTCTGCAGGGACCAAGGGACAGGGCAACGGCCATGCTGATGGACGGACAGGGACAGCAGTGCCTCAGGCCTCTTCCTGCTGCTGAAAGGATCCCGCAGAGTGCCCTCCGGGAGTTGGCGCCACCCGACCGCAGCCCTGGGGCTGGCTCCACCTGGACCCCAGCGCCAGGTCCTGCACCATGCAGTCTGCAGTCAAAGCCAATAAAGTTTTACAGTCAGGAAAGAAACCTTCAAAGAGTCGCCTTGTTTCAAAGGGTCAGTTTTCCTAATGAAGCCCACAATTTAGGGCAGTGAAAGGTACTTGGTGGGAAGGGGCCAGTGATTACCTCTGGGCTGCAGCTCTGGACGTGCCGGGGACGCACCTGTACCCGGGCTCTGCTTCCACAGGGGTCCATGCCGCAGACCCAGCTGCAAGGCTGAGCCAAGGCCAAGTCAAGGTCGCCTACATCGGTGATTAGAGCCCAGAAACCCAGGCCTTTTTGTCCTAGAGCTGAATATGTGCATCCCACAGACCAGGGGGTTTAAAAATGACAAGGTCCACACTCAGAGTGTTCAGTGAGAAGCACTCAAGGAATCCAGCCTCCTCTGTAATCGACTTCCCTGCGAGGTGACTCTAAACTCTGTGTACAAGCAGCCAGCATGCAGCTTACCTAAATCTACCCGCAACTGCTCCTTTTTACCAGGCTACAGACACTGCCATGCACACTCGCTAGGTGCTTGTAGAAAACTGGTTGGTTCAAACTGGAGGAAATAAATGCAATAAGAAAACCAGAGAGCGTGGGTTAATATTATGCCTGGGGTTGTTAGCTCAGTTGTAGAGAACATGTTTAGCATGCTTGAGGCACAACACAGAAAGGAAGGAAAGAAGGAGCAAGAAAGGTGGGAAGACAGGAAGGAGGGAAGGGCAGAAGAAAGGGCGTCAGGAAGTGAGGAAGGGAGGGAGGGAGGGAGGCAGAGGGGAAGGAGGAAGCAGGGAGAAAAGAATCGGAGGACGGAGGAAGGGAGGGAGGGGGGGAGGCAGAGGGGAAGGAGGAAGCAGGGAGAAAAGAATCGGAGGACGGAGGAAGGGAGGGAGGGAGGGAGACCAATTTCAAAGGACAGCCCTGGCAGAGTGGCTCCCCACTTGGAGAGCAAAGCCCCTGGGCCTAGCTAGGACACTGGAAGTGGCTTTTCCATTCATTTGCCGCAGCCCTGTGTTTTTCAAGAATTAAAGACACATTGCGGAAAACACCTTCCTAGTACAAAGAATAGTGAGGCTTTCCGTTCTTTAAAAATACCTGCATTTTTGTGAGGGCTTCATACAATAAAGCAAACAAAAACACGTCTTCCCCTGGGAAGCTCCTCGTAAACATGTGATACCTGTGCCATTGCCCCGCAGCCTGAATCACCCCTCCATTTCCTCCTGCCTTGTGAGAATTGTCATCTCGGACGAAAAGGCTTTAAATCACCCAGACTTTATTAGAGGTCTCTTCTTCCTGCTGGCAACGACCACAGCCTGTGCCCTGTGTGCTCCCCACAAACGTGGGTCTGTGAGAGACTCGGCGCCCCCTGTGCTGATTCACAGCGTGGGAGCGCTGAGCGCGGGCCAGGAGAGACGGTGCGGGCTGGGGGACCCTGCTCTCTTGGGTGTAAGTTGCCCACGATGAAGTGGAGGGTGTGTTTTCTTAGAAAACAGTTTCATTTAATAGTTTCTTGAAGTTTTCATGACAGATCTGACTGTTCACAAAGCAGATGAAAAAGTGATAGATGAGAAAAAGCAAAGACAACAGCTGGCAGAACAGGGCAGTAAATTCATCGTCAGCAGTAACTGTAGCTCATGCGTCAAGCTAATGCCGGTCATGTGTGGAAGGCTCGCAGCATGGCTCATCCGGTGACCCTCACCGAACCTTCGCGGGTCCTGACGGTGGTCCTGCACTTTTCTCCCCGGTGGCTAAGGGCAAATCTTACAGTGAATGCTAGAAGTAATGGGGATTTTTTGCCTGAAGTAAAATAAATGTCCAAAGGAGAAAGCAAGAATACCAGAAAGGAGGACAATTCTTCCTCACTCAGCAGGAAAGGGCAGAGCACACAGAAGGACGAACTCGGGTCCTGGCACCCAAGAAAGAGCACGGAGCTGTGCTGCCTTCAGTCTCTGGCACCTCCCAGGGTGCACACCCTGCCACTGGTGCTCTGTGACCAGGTTTTCAGGAAGCCACAGACCACATGCTGTACTTCACTTTCTGCATGTTTGTTGAGTGTTGCCCATCCAGCAAGTGTGCTGAACTATTAGAACGCACATTACTGGAGAGGAAAGTCGTCTTTGCACCGTGCACTGGTGAATCTGGTGTCCTGGCCACCTGGGGAAGTCGTTGGCTGGACTCTGCTGTCACCGCTGCCAGCCTGAGCTCCGCCAGCTCTGCGGCTGCTGGGTGCTGCTGGAACACAGCACGTCGGGGCTTCCCTTGAGTCCCAGTAGAACAGATGCCCAGGGAGCACCGGTGTCTGAGCTGGGAGCCTGGTCCTGGAGCCTCCTCGGGGCCAGGCTGAGTCTGCAGAGCTGTCGTCGCTCTGGGCTGCCCGTCTGCCCTCCTCGCTATGCCGCCCTGCCCTCTGCACTCCCCTCCCGTGTTTCCTCCTCAGGTGTCCCGAGTCACCAAGCTGTTGTGAGCTTTGAAAGCCCTGGCCAGGCAGTGCAGCAGCCCAGCTAGCTCCCCACAGCAGCAGGACCTGGGGCCCCGCAGGGTCCGCCTGTGCAGCCGTCTGCACTCGCGTCTTCCACATGGAGCCAGAGTGCTGACCTCACTGCACCTCTCCACCCACGCTCGTTCTGGAAAACCTCAGCTTCGCTGGCCTCCTTTCACCCATACAGCATCCACCAGCCACGGCAGAGGGGCAGGAGAGGGTAAGGAAGGGTGCCTCATGGCCCAGGCTCCAGATGCTCTCCAGTCCACGCAGCTGCGGGCAGGGACTGGTCCAGACTCCCTGGCCCCCACTAGGTGGGCATCTCTGGTTAGGACACTGCCGTCCCCGCTCTACTGTGGAAGAAACGCTCAGCAGGCAGGGCATCAGCACACCACACTTTCCTCAGCCCGTGGGGCTTCTGCAGAGCTCACCGGCTGTGCTGCCCGGCTCCGCTGAAGGGAGCAGCGAGGCCAGGCCTCCCTGTGGTCGGTTGCCTGAGCGGAGGCAGTTTCCGTCTTTCCCTCGGGTCTGCAGAATTTCCCTCACTCTTCTCTGTGGCCTTCAGCCTGTTCAGTCCCGATTGCTGCCTCTTCTGAAAAGCAGGGCATTGAATAATGGAGACAATTTCAATGAGTGGGGAACAAGATGTATTCCAAAGGCCTGAGGTACAAGCGTGACCGCAGTGCAAAGCAGACACCTTCTTCATGGACTCCTGCGGGTGCCGCGGCTGAAAGAAGGCGCAGCCGCTCCTCCGTGGCCTCCAAGTCCCTGTGGCGCAGCTTGTGACATTTGACGCTGTGGATCAGGCGCCTGGCAGCCACTCAGACACAAGGAAGCACCAGGGGCAACCTGAGAACTCTGAGGGCTTGGAGACTGACCTCCCTGTCCAGCAGGCGCGGCAGGGTGGCGGGATGGGAACTCTCCCCGCACAGTGGCCTGCGGTTCGGCAGTCCGCGTCCCAAGCAGGGACAGCGGTGACCCTGTGGGCGGAGCCCTGGGCGCGGGGACTCTCGTGGCCCGGTGGGC
>NW_022900917.1:1348040-1363173 GCF_012274545.1 Fukomys damarensis
ACTGCGCGCGCTCTGGAAGGCAGCTGGGCGGCCTCCCCCACTGCACACCTGTGCTGCCTCCCGGTGTCCACGCCAAGGGGAGTGGAGGCCTTGCACCCTCGCACAGCTTGCGCACGGGTCTTCACCGTCAAAGCCGGAGATGCCAGGCTTCTCAGCCGCAAGGGGCCCAGGGGGTCTTACTCGGCGTGCAGGACAGAGGGGCCCAGGCGAGGACAGAGGAACCTACTGCGCCCCAGAGCGAGAGAGCGGAACCAACTCAAGGGGCGGCTCAGCCCTGCGCGTGGCCCCAGGAAAGCCCAGCTGTGTGGACCAAGTGGGTTTGGGGGCCGGGCAGGGGCGACAGCGGCAGAGGCTGCCAGGCCGTGGGGATGTCCGCGTGTGTCTGTGCGGGTTCCGCGGCACAGCGCCTTTCCCAGGGTGCACCTTCGGCTAAGTGTGACACGCGTGACCTCCTGTGGTCTGCACAGCAGGCGGCTGGGTGGGAGGGAGGGACAGCAGGGTAAGGAAGCCTGCTCCTCCCAACCTCGCCAGCCCTACTGAGGGCGGAGCCTTTATTCTTTTGTAAGTTTTAGGGAGAGAAGAGGGAGCGGTACCTGTGGATTTTATCCCTGAGGGTGAGAGATGAACAACCATCAGATCAGGTAACGGGCCGGATGAGCGTCGTGGGCTCCGTAGGAGAGGAAAGCAGGGACTGCAAGTCCAGCGGCAACCCTGACCCAGGACTCTGCACCGGAGCTTTCTACTCAAAACCTGTGGAAACAAAGGGTGTTCTTGCTTCCTTAATCCTCACAAAGAATTAAAACTTGAAATAAATGAGCTGTATTATCGGTAGCATTGGCACCTTTCACAGAGGTGAATAACACCATCAGAGGTGTGACCCCAGAATCCTCTCAGTCCGTATTTGCAGGGCACGTTTCTTGCAGGCAGCAACGCGAAGCACATATCCATCCCTTCCTTATCTCCATCCTCTGCTCCTCCCCACCCTTCCTGCTCCTTCCTACTCTTGGCCTCACCCCATTCACAAAAGCTCCATTCTCATCATCTTCACCCAATGTTCTCCCATTTCTTTTCTCTCCTCTCTATCCCCGCCCCTCCATCTCTTGTGGAACATTCTAGAAAGTCTCTCCTGACACTACAGTATCGTATATCGGTATATATGTGTGTTTGTAATGATAGGAACAACTAAGTATTTTTCAAAGGAAAGAAGAGAAGATACTTTGACATAAGTACCAAGGAAATTTTTATATTTTTACTGTTTCTTTTCTTCAGGTAGTGGATTATATTCTATGACATGAAATTTATGTGGTCAACAGAAAATTAGTTTATACACACACACATATTGAATTTTCACACTCCTTCAATCGAATTAAGTATAGAACACAAGTTTATTTATATGACAGTACTGCCAATTGATAATGGTCTTTAAGTCGTCAACTTTACACATTTATAAATAAAAGTGTCCAACTATTACAATACTTTCACATGAGCGAGAGTTTAAACTTCAGTGAAAGTCTTGGATGCGTGAAATTGTGTCTCTAACTATGCTCATTACGTTTGGCCATTGTTAGCACTTCTTTGATGTAGTCTGGATATTCTCATTGTTTCTTAGATGGGCAGGCCCAGATAGGTAAAGACAGATTTTTTGATCTCTGTTGCTTGTTCCCAAATATCTCACCTCCGGCGCTCCACTAGCTGCTTTTCTCTGTGTTAACAGAATGTCTTTGTGCCTCAGACCTTCCTGCAATTCCACATCCAAACCCAGGAGCCACCTTATGGGAATCTTGATGTGATCCATTTGCCATACGTGACAGAGCCAGCCATGAACCAGCTTTGTCAGGTCTCCCTGGCTGCCTTGGCTAGGATTTTGCTTTTGGTTATTTTGACATGTTAGTATGAAATTAAGCCCAAATATAACTGATTCTTATAGAACACATCAAAGACTTTTCCATAGAGAAATGCACAGCTCTCAACTTTGGGGATCTGAGATTTGGAAACATCCTAAGATGACCATTGAACTCAATCAGATAAATGTAAATTCTTCTTTAAAATACTTAATAAACAATTCCTGCACACCACAGTGAGTACTGCTCCAGCAGGGCAGCCAATACCTGTGCATCCCCTGAGTGTTTGTGCATTAGTACCACTGTGGACCAAAGAATGAGATCATCTCACTTAGAGAGGAGCAAACTGAGATGGAGAGGGGCTAATGGGACTTTGACACAGGAGTGATGGAGTAAAGATTTCGATTTTATAGTAGTCTATTCTAAGATCAGTTCATTGTTTTATGTACAGAATTCCAAAGACTAAAATATGCTATGTGAGCCTCAAAGATCCCTGAAACATATGCACTTAAATGGTAATCCAAGAATTAAATTACATCATGTAAAAAAGGATAAGAGAGAGAATCACCCGATCTTCACCCAAGATGGATGTGATCAATCTTGGGGAAGAGGTTAAGATGGTGTGAAGTTGTCTAGCAGGAATGAGGGCTGGACATGTAGCTCTTGCTCAGCATGCTCAGAGCCCTGGATTCAATGACCAAGACTAATGGAGCCTACCTGAGCTACCTACAAGTTTATAACTGGCTTTCATACTAAAAGTCTGAGTCTGCCTGTGAGCCCACATGGCTGCCTGAAAACCAGCAGTCGGTGTGTGGGAAGGGAACAGATCCCCACGCCACTGGTCACAGCAGGGGCCTCAATGATCTGTGACGCTGTGACATCACGGATAGCAGGAGAATAGTGCGCCTAAGAACAGCAGGACTCATACAGTGGGTTTGATTACAGAAACTAATAAAGTATTCTCTAAATAGTGAAAAAAAGAATAAGATAAGACTATAAGAGCGAGAAACAATTTAAATATGTTCAGGGACCATTTTCATCTCCAGAATTAAGGATTATTTTAATGTTACGTCATTGCCTTTTCTCTTTTACTCTTTTTTTTAGTTTTATTTTAGGATTCCCTATTTTTAATGTTCATACAGAGATTTCTTTAACTGAAATACCAAATAGTTTCTTTGGTGTGAAAAACTATAATAGTACACAGGATCCTAATGAGATAATTAATAATGTGAAATAGGAAGTAAAGGGCTAAAGGTGTAGGGAAAGTGGGAAGGGTGGGGGAAAGGTAATAAAGGAGAGGAAAAAATACAAGAAACTGAAAAAATGGAAATAAAGTGTTTGTAAATGGGGAGGGGAGGAGGGGGTGAAGGGAGGGCAGGGACAAGGGGAAAAAATGAGAATCAAGACCTATTATGTAAAGGTACAGAATCCCAATGATGAATGTAATTGTATTGTATACCTAGATTGTACCAATAAACTCAATAAAAAGAAAAAAAAAAAGAAAACTCCTAAAGGCGGAAATCAATCTATGGGAAAAAACGTTTCCCATTAATCAATGATCTGATCCCACTAGAATGTCTTGATCCCTTGTTGCTGTAACCCTGCTCTCATTAGTGCTCTCCACTCCACTGTTCCCTGAACTGCCCTCACCCCTCCAAGAAGCTGTGTGTTCATTAAATAGTGGCAAACTCTAGGAGATGGTGTCTTAGCCTGGTAAGAGCTCTGACCATCCTTGGCCCCCTATTTATGCAGTAAAAGTCTTTTTTTTTTTCTTTGGTACCGGGGATTGAACACAGGTCATTGCACTTGCGAGGCAGACAGCAGAACCACTGAGCTAAATCCTGGCCCTTGCAGTAAAAATTTTGTCCTGTCTTTTGTTATCCTGCCACCATACCCTTGGTCAGGTGATTGGAGGTCTGATCAGCTCCAATACAAGACCACACAAGTAATAATAAATAATAAATAACCGGAAGGAACACAAATTGAAAAGGGATAAAATTATAATAAAGTGAGAAGTAAGGCAGATATTATAGAGCAAATAATAAGTAGGTTTCTTTTAAGAGATAGAGAATGGTGAAGGAAAAATGTAAAGAACAGTGGCAGGTGAATCACAAAGGACATTTTTTGGTTGGCTGTATAAAGCTTTGGAGAACTAATAATTTGAACATGACTACCCTGTAGAAGAAAAGAAAGCTCATGTGCTGCATAGAAGAAAGTATAGTGGGTAACAGAGGGGTGGAATACTCTGTGGATATCCATTAGGTCCATGCGGTCGAGGGTGTGGTGAGCTCTGATAGGTCTTCCCTGAATTTTTGTTTAGTTGATCCACCTCTTTGCAAAAGTGGGGTATTGAGATCATCCACTATGATTGTGCTACTGTTTATTTGATGTTTTACATTTAGCAGTATTTGTTTCATGTAGATAGGTTCTCCAGCAGTTAGTGCATATATATTTACAAGTGTTGTCTCTTTTTGTTGGATTGTTCCCTTAACTAGTTTGTAGTGACCTTCTTTGTCTCTTATGATCAATTTTAGCTTGAAGTTTACAGTGTCTGAGATTAAAATTGCTATATCTGCTTATTGTGAAGCTCCTAGTACATAAAAAAAGTGGCTTACATCTTTTGATTTTTTGTCTTTGAATGTCTCTTTGGATTAGATGAAATTCTTAAATGCAGCAGAGTCCTCATTTGAATAAGGCAAAGTACAAATGAAGAGAAAATAAAAGATGGATAGAAGGAAACAAGGAAATAGATCTCTTAATAATGGGAAGGGGTCCAGCTGGGAGACTAAGGAGAGGGGAGAGGAGGAAAGGAAATGGCAGTAAGATGTAAGATGCACGGTATATAGGATGCCAAGTACTCACAGTGAGTGAGGGAAAGGGGAGTCAGAAACAAAGTGAAGGACATGGGAGGGAAGGGTATGGGGATTAAAAGAAGAAATAATCAGTTCCGTATATGCACCTACTCCCCAAGACTAACGCAAACTTCATGCATCGAACACACGTACTAACAAAACTTTTAAAAAGAAGAAAAAGAAACCAGTGAAGATTTCCAAATATGAGAACAAGATCGATGTGTCTGGAGCAAGTGTGCAGTACGTAGTGGAAAGGAAAGAAAACCAGAAGCAGCGCAGCAGTTAGGAAGCTCCTCGTTTCACTGATGAGTCAATGGCAGCAGCAGTGTTGCAGCAGTCACAGAACCCGGAGACTTCTAGGCTTCTCCCCGCCACCAAAGTCTGGAAGTCTCCAGTCCCCACCAGGCTTGGGAAAAGGTACACTACGAGACAGAACTAGGAGAGGGAGCAGGGACCGGGGTGACCGATGCCCGCCAGTCCCAGGTGCTGACAGTTACTGGCCATCAGTCGGGGTAAAGGTGATGTGTGGTTTCTATGGGAATGAATGTACTCGAGGCTCATAAAGGACAAGACAAAGCATTCTCGAGTTAGGAACAGAATAGACTAAATATATGATTGTAATTAGAACATTGTCCTTCTAGTCTGCAGGTTTTAGCGGTGGGAACAGAACTTGGGTGCAGGTTACTCTGACCCTGGCATGTAGGCTTCTGCCAGACTCACTTCTCTAAACAGCCAGTTGTGGGGTTCGCTCCACAGCCCGCCTTGGCATCATCAGTATTAGCTTGTGTTTTATTTTTAATTGTCACATATATGAATTGCTCACTTCACAACATATAATGCTGTAATTCATTATGCTCTAAGAAATCACAGATGGGTATCTTTGTAAAATCTTCATTACAATATAAATGTTACTGATTTCTTTGAGGGGCGGGGATTAGAAGTAAATGTCAGGTGCTAATAATTACTTTTGACCAAAAAGTGCATATTACCGAACTTTAAAAATAAAAATTTAATAAACATTTATCATTTTTTCCACTGTCACAGATATCTAATTTTCTAAAATACTATCTTATTTTTAAGACCAATCAATAACAACTAAGTACATCAGGCTTTGGGTGAAGTAACAAATGGGCTGTTTCACTTGCAGCGCTAAATTGTTGGTCCGTATTTACCTTATTACCTTTGAATGCACTGATAACCACCTTATCAAGGTGATCCCAAAATAAGTGACTGCACAGAGCTGCTCCTGCATCTGCAGTGAGGGGCTCATCATCTTATTCCCACCTGAGTTCCACGCCCTCAGTCATGGTCCTGACACCCGCATTCTCAGTAAGATCTGTAACTTAGATGTCTGTGATTTAAACGCCTCTAATCTCCATGTGACGCTGAGGCCTGTGATCGGAAACAGGCGGGCGTCTGCTCCCCTGGAATTTCATGTGAGAGGAATAAGCTCGCGTCAACTACGAAACTTAGGCAACTTTCTGGGTAACGTTAAAGCTCAAATGATGTCGTGCTACTTCACTAGATAAGCAGGTTCTTAGAAGCCAGGCCTCCCAGACCGGCATTTGTAATAAAGGAAAAAGGACTCTTAGTAGTAATTCCCTCATTATTTTTGTTGGCGGAATATTCAATTTTTATTTGAGTTTTTCCATTTTGAAATATATAAAGGGTGGTTGAAAAATACGGTCAGTGTTAAATTTTTAAAATTTATGACAGTAAAAGATAGATTGTCATGAGTCAGCCCCCACCGCTGCTTCAGAGACACTGTCCCGTCCTTCTTGCCACTTTCTGAAGCAGTTGTGAGTCCTCTTTCCTGAGTGTCTTTATGAGGTGTAACCAAAAATACGAGTGCTGCCGCCTGATGCTGTCCGACCCCAAGGCGGCTCATAAAAACATTACTGTGCCTCTTCATTCACCCTGTTCACCAGATCTGGCACCCAAAAGTCAAAGTGACCATGAAAGGCCAACGTTTTGGAGCCATTCGGGACATTGAGGCACCCTCAGCCCAGGCAAGACCCAGGCAAGAGGACTCCAGGACTGGAGAAGGTGGCATGAGTGTGTTCATCGTGAGCGGGGAGATTTGGAGGGGGGTTGGTGTTAAAGTATCTCACTGTGACGTATTTGTCATTCAGTTTCCCTCATCCAGAATATCCATAATCTGAGTAGAATTAAAAAAATAATAGGTCGTTTCTTTTATTATCCTCATTATTCTGAATAAGAATGGCCAGTAATACAGCAGTAAAGTCATGATAATGATCATCCAATAACTAAGATAGATAGATGATGCATGGATGATGGGTAGATGGATAGATAGGTAGATGGACAAATGATAGATGGATGGATGGAAGATCAGAGCTACGTGAACAAAAAGGCCAGCATTGTAATGGGAGAGGAGTAGACAGGGACAGGTAAAATAGCCCACAGTCGGATTCCCAAAGTGGCACATTTTGACCAGGGAGTGTGAGGGCTTCTGCCCTATTTATAAAACCAAGAGAAAGTCGCTTTCCAGAAAACACAATATGACCTCATGTAAGTGTTTTTTAGCTCCTTTCCACCAATGTTAGAAGCAGTTTCTGCGTAACATCATTTTTCCTAAAATTACCTACAATTTTTGCCATACAGATACTTATTTTTATGATATTCTGTTCTAAAATGCAAGCACTCCTGGCGCTGCCATTACAGCAGATAAAGGAAATCCCTGACACAGGACAGCACTGCACTCTGCTGCACACGGCCAGGGTGCTCCAGTCCCCGCGGGGGTGCTCTGGGCTCACAGGTCTCGGACACAGCGGCCTGATCTCTGCTAGAGGCAGGTCCTGCCCATGGAGTGCCTCCCAACAGACATCCCTGTCAGACCAAGTGAGGGACTGTCACCCTCCATGCAGGGCCACATGCCGCTGACAATATGAGACTCAGAGCACAGTGTCTCAGGCAGCAAAAGGTAAAGGCCACCGAGTCTGGGATTGATAATAAGACTAGATTTCAGACTGGAAACCACTGGGTCTCTGAGTGGTGCTTTGGAAAAACACTGCATGTTTGTTTCCAATTTAAACTTGTGGTTCTGTGTATTCCTAAGTAACCCTTGGTTATCTGTGTCACTTCAAAGCCGGTGGCTCATCTGAGCAGACCTCCCCTCTTCATGTGCTCCTGTTGTTTTCCTTCTGAAGTGAGTCAGAAGACACTGTATAAGGCTCTGTGGGACCATGGCCAAATCCAATTTTCAGCAAACCTTAATTAAGTCCTCTAAAGCTCACTTATAGCAAGGAAAAGCAAAAAGTAAAGTTTCTACCTGGGATCACCCCTTACTCGCTGTAGCTACCTAAACTGTAGATTTGCCTGCAGATAGCAGTGTCTTGGGATTGAGTGCCTCACATTTTTCATCTTATCTTACCAGCAAATCTTGCAGAAACTACTCTTTATTCATGCAACAGTGGTGCATATTTCTGTTCCTCCCCATGCTAAAATGAGCAGTGCAGAGCACACAGGTGAAGCCATGCAGTGATTGCTGATTAGCCTGGCCCATGTGGCATCCAGGTAGGCACAGATGAACGTCCAAGGATGCACATCTGGATGAATGTGTATGGTCTCACTTGAGGAAATACAGTGGACACTTAACTTAGGAACTTGATGGATTCCCGAGGGCTGGTTATAACTCAGGTTGGCTGTAAGTCAACACAGCCAAGGTCTCAATGTTTACCTGGGCACACACTATAGATAACAAGAGGCAGATGAATCTTCCATTGACCTGATTTACTCAAGTTGTTTGTGTGTCAGGCCGGTTGTAACTTGAGGGTCCACTGTATAAGATTATTCTTAACAATCACAAACTCCCTAGAATGTGAATATTTTCATTAGTATTCTCTGCTGCAGCAGTCACTTCCTCTCACCGAATGCAGTTAATTCCTTCAGATATGTGTTTGAATGATTCTCATAATAAGCAAAGATAATTTCTTCCCTTTGGTTTTCTTTCTTAAACCCATGAATGGACAGACTTTCACAAAAAGTTACTCTCATGGAAAGAAATCTCTGTTATACAGAAGAAATAACAGTTCCAACCACGGCCTGACCTACATTGGCTAGAAATAGTAGAGCATCTAAACAAACAAACCAAAAAAAATTTAAAGTTGGAGAAAGTTGACGAACAACAAAATACCATAAGATTGTAAACAGACAGAATAAAATTAATATCCATAAAATCATACTGATACAAATTTGTGATTAAATAAACATGGAAACTAGGGAAGGACAGCTCTTTCTTACAAAAGAATGCTAATTAATAAATGGCTAAAGAATGAGGAAAATAGAAAACCAGTATTGGAACGCCCCTGTAATATCTGCTACAAGCAGGATTCACTGAAGAGAGCTAAATCAAAAAGTCATAGGGCTGGGGATTTAGCTCAGTGGTTCTGCTGCCTGTCTCACAAGCACAAGGACCCAAGTTCAATCCCTGGTACAAAAAAAAAAAAAAAAAAAAAAAAAAAGACATAGGAAGTCTGCATGGCTCCCAAATACTATCAACTACCATGGTAATTTCAGCGTCTCCTTCCTTTCTCTTCACTAGAGGGGGTGCTAACTCTTCCTTCTCCCTGTTGAGTGTGGGCTGGGCAGAGGGATTCAGCTGCAAAGGCCAGCGTAGAGAACAGGGAAAATGGCTTCCCAGAAGCAAGGCTCTGGCAAGTCCCACCCCACAGTGATGGAGACGGGTAAACACCAGCATCCGGTGCCCTTTGTATGAGGAGAACACCCACCTGCACTCAGCCCCAGATCCACACCTCTACTCCTAGGGAAAGGTCAGGCACACTTCACCTGAGGGCTTCTCCAGTGGCTGAGAGACGAGGGAAGACCAGGGACTGAAGGAGACTAAGGAGACAGGATCACTGCCTGCAGTGTAATGCCTGGGTGTGGCCACCAGAACAGCAAGAAATCACGGAGGAAAAAGGATAAGATCCGTATATAAGTAGTCTTGCACCAATATCAATACCTCAGTGTTGACCGCTTTACTATGCAACATAAAGATGTGACCATAGGGGAATAGAGAACTCCTTGTACCAGCTTGTAATTCTTTTGGAAAGTAAACTTACATCAAAATAAAACTTCTTAAAGTTGGAAGTAATCATAAGAGAAAATGTGTTCAGCACCCTGCTCTGTGGCAGGCAGTAGCTCCTTTGCTCAGCAGTTTATTCCCAGATCCAAGCCCTAGGAGGAGAAACCTTACCTGTTCTGCCCAGCGTTGTCCAGCGTCGTGGCCCTAACGCCTGGTCCTCGTGTATGACCAGGAGGGGTTAGAAACCTGAGTTAAAGACTTAAACAAAACAGCACTTAACAAATTCGGCTTCTCCTCATAGCTCTGTAGTAAAATACAATGACCATAATAGCAGCAGCAACCCCTTGTCTCCAGGGTGTCTTCACACTCTGCATTTTACTGAAGCTATGAAATTCTCCAAAGCTCCTTTTCATCTCCCAGATCTGGGGAGCTGGGATGACTTAATGGACAAGGAATCACACCGCACCTCATGTCAGGGGTCTGTAATCACACAGTTAGATGCTTTCTGAGATGCCCGGGATCCCTCTGGGGGCGCAGGGCCGGGGCAGCCAGCGGTTTGGAGAGGGGTCTGGAACTTGTTCTTGGTCACCAGGAGCTTGTTACAGGATGTGCTCTGTAGCTGAGGGAGGATTGTGAGTTCACACTCGGCAGGAAGCTGACAGGGCACAGGTTACACGGCTTTATCTTCAAACAGGTTTGTGGAGGAAGGGAAAATAGGCAGATTGCAAACACCTCTGGTGAGAACTCTTTAAATGGGAGAGGGTTTCACTCTGCTATCGGGGGCCTCATTCCTGACACCTGCCTCTATCAGAGTCATCCTTGAGCATAAAAATGACAGGAGATGGCTTCTCACAGAAAGGCTCATCATGTGTGAAGTGCTTCAACCCTGTCACCCGACACCACAAGCCAAGAATTCTGATCCATATTCAAAGTGCACGCACTGCTCCAGAGCTGGGACACATCTAATACATCTACGGGGCCATGGGATTTGCCAAAATAAATAACCATTTCTCTTCTGCTTCTTACCTCTGCAGAGCATGGGTAATTTGTATGGAAAACTCACAAATAAAACTTTCACAGAATCCTAGCATCTGCTTCCATGTTACCCCAGAGAAAGGACATCCTTGCAGAATCCGGTGAGGACGGACGGGTTCGAGTCCAGCCACCCCCACACCTGCACCGCATCTCCCAGAGCTTGGTGAACCTCAGCAGTCCCTGCAGGGGAGGGGCTGGTGCCGGCCGACACAGGCACCACCTGCTTCACACTGCTGACGGCACCATCAGGAGTGAAGGATTGTCTTATTAACTTGTTAAGGAGAATCTAGGCTAAGTTTGAAGAAACTGTTGTACCGTGTACTGTCTGAAGAGCCTGACCTTTGTTTTCATAAGTCATAGTCACGGGGAGGGTGCAGAGGAGGAGCTGGAATCGAACCTGGGACGCACGATGCCTGTCTGCCATCTCCATACCTGCTTCCACACAGACAGATCCCACCTGAATGTTTCTCGGACACACACATTCCATTCCTGTTGTGATCACCCCAGTGCTGGCAACATTTCTCTCCTTACCTCCTGTCTCTACACCTATGCAGGATATGCTGATAAAACAGCTTTCCAACATCAGGGAAAACCAAACAAAACATTTGTTTGTGGCATTTGCCAATGTCCAATATGCAAATACTCCCACTATGGCCAGTTTCAAGTTACCAGCTGTTTCCTTAGCAGTTCGCAAAATCGCTGCATAATTATCAGATGCTCTCCATACCAGCTTGAACTGGCTCAAGTGCTCCCCTTCTTGGATGCAGTGTCAAACACAGCCTCTGTTCTGTAAGTTCTGTAATTTTCTGCAATCTTCATTAGCTCCCATTTTCCTTAGCACAAAGTGCTAACCCCTCACTGAATGCCCTAGGCCCTAGAGAGTCTGACCATGCCTGACTCTCCACCCGCTTTTGATCACACATCCTCCAGTTGGTT
The DNA here is from genome assembly GCF_012274545.1 of Fukomys damarensis. Lineage (NCBI taxonomy): Eukaryota > Metazoa > Chordata > Mammalia > Rodentia > Bathyergidae > Fukomys > Fukomys damarensis. Next base: position 1,359,749 of record NW_022900917.1, read on the forward strand.
TGTCATGGCTGTTTCCTGTTTCCTTTAGCCCACCTCGGTATCTGTCTGTAGAGCCATCAAGCATACTATTTACTGCTGCGTCTTGATAACTTCTTTTTCTTTGGGCCTCGACTTAAACATTCATCATCCTGGAAGATGCTGGCCATCCTGAACCTGGTACATGTTTGTCATGCACACTCATAGGACTTTCCCCACTATGCAAAAATCCCCAGAGCCTATACAGTGACTCACTTAATTCCCTTTTTGTCCCCAGACTATAAGCTGTCTGAAGACAGATGCTATGTCTCAGAGACAGTCCAGGGCCAAGAGAAGGTGCTTTACGTGTGGTTAGACAGTGGGTAAGAGTGGATTTTCTAGCTATCAAACTTGCATCTTAAATACATTTGCATATATACGAATAAAATACATTCGGAGTTATAACTTTTGCCATTTGGATTCAATCAATTCCAAGAAGAAAGTTCTCTGAATTCCTGAAAGAAAAATGTGGTTTAAAAAGTAATATATTCTGAAAGCTAAGGTCTTAGGAAATCAAGAGTAGTGTGGCGTTAGTGGTGACTGAGAAAGCCACCCGTAAAGGGGCTTTCTGAGTGCAGCTCAGGCACACATTCTTTCCTACTCCACAGTGCACACTTCTGAGTCTTGGTTCAGAGCCTGGACCGCGGATGAATTTTTATGAACTTGTCAAGACCAATATGCAAGAGATCCCTGTGTTAAGGAGGACGTCAGGCTGGATGATCTTCAAGTTTGCTTCCCGTTTTAGAGTTCCACGAGTCCATGAAATAAGCACGAGGTGGTAGAATTTCATAGCTCTTCTCTTCTGCCTCAACTTACCATTCTGTCCCAAGCCCTGGCAGTCTTCTTAAAGTGGGGAGAAATTTCACCTGCAAATAGGGTTGCACTTTTACTTAGAAGCATCAGAAAGAAGGAGCAGGCCAGCACGGTGGAAAGAGTGCTGCAGTACAAACCCCAACTTTCTGTCTGATGTTAGTATTGGGAAAATCTTACCTCTGGAAATGTGCAGCCCTAAAAGCACCTGGGAAGCAGAATAGAAAATGGCTGAGACACTGCATATGTGTATGTTCAAGCTGTATAGACCCCTGGATGTGCTTTTCCACGTAAACCAACCAAAAATATTGCAGCAATGTATAAAGAATGCCTTATAAATATTAAAATGTGTTTTTGAAAGCTCAACTAAAATTATAACCCCAGAAAATAAGAAACAGCCTTTATTCTTCCAGGCTCTCAGCACAAGCACCGGTGTGGGAATCTGGAATCACCTCACAGGTGGCACTGGCGGTGTGGGCATCTGAGGAGGACAGAGCCAGTGCCCCCAGGGTTCACGGTGCAGTGAGAGACAGCAGAAGAGGGATGCACTTGCAACTCTGAGCACAGAGGCGTCATGAAGTTGCAGAGAGCAATCACTGGGGAGTGCACTGTGTGAGGTGCTCCTGTAATGAGCTCTGCCAGGCTGTGGGGTCTTCCCAGACACAGCTTGTTGCCTTACTTACACATTTTCCCCTTCAAAATTCCAGAAATGCTACTAGTTAGCTGTACACACAGATCTTAAGGCACATTCTCAAAAATGCCTAAATGTGAAAAATACACTTTTATATAAAAGAATGGGGAAAATGAGGTGACAGCCAAAATCGACTTACAAAGGACATCCAATTCTACATGGGTAGGGATTGCATCCAGGGGAAAAGCGGCCCAAGGCAGGCTGGTAAGTGGTGTGGTTAGAAAGGTCACCCCCAGGGCTTGCGTTCTAGCTGAGCAGTCTGCATGGGGACAAGGAGGACAGAGAGGAAAAGAGCAACCAGAGCGTCTGCAAAAAGGGGAGAGGACCTGGAGATGGAGGGAGGGGAGGGTGAAATAAAGTGTGCATGATTCTTTGCGCGTGCCAGCTCTCCCGAGCACGTGACCATCATACTGCAAACATGTAGCCATTGAAGAGACAATTAAAATAATAATTCAAAGAGAGATTGAAAAGATTTGGGTCTTTTAAGGACAAATTCATGAGAGAGAAGTAAAAATGAAAGAGAAGAAAGATTGGAAAAGTAGGAAATGGTTAAGGAAATACGGATTTTGTGAATTATTCAGGCCAGCTAATTAGCATATTCATGACACATAATTACTTTTATGTGTGCTTGTAATAAGAGCACTTAAGATCCACCACCCTGGCAAATTGCAAGCATATAGTACATTTAACTGTAGCCACAGCCTACATTAGAGCTCCTGAAAATGCACTTTTACTTGTGAACCGTGCTGCAATAAAACTATGAGGAAAAACTTGAAGATCACAGTGCTGTGCGGCGCCCCTCTCCTACTCGGCAAGCGGGGATTCTCATCTGGAGCCAGGACGCTTCCGGGAGCACCGTGAGGGGAGTCGGGGCTGAGCTCCTGCGCCTGTGGCCCACCCCACACTTCCCTGCTGCCCTGCTGTTGTCTTGAACTTCTGAATCCTCTGAATCTTTTTCAACACTGTATCCCGTAGGCGGAGTCCAGAGACTCTGCCCCCGTCAGAGGAAGCTAGCGGCTCTGGAGCCGCATCCCGCGGGCACGGGCCTCAGGGCCGCCCGGGTGTGGGCCGCAAGACTCCGGTGTGGACGAGGGAGCTGGGGACCCAGCTGGTGGACGAGGCCGTCGCCCAGCCTGGAAACCGTGTCCATTCAGACCGGAACGCGCTCCAGATGCAGAAGCAGGCGGCCGCAGCCCGACTCCAACCGCTGGGCGACGCTGCCCCGTGCGGCCCGGTTTGCCTAGTGTTGTTCTCCGTATCAGCGGGCCTGTGTGGGATGCAGACGTGGAGGGAGAGGGACGGGCAGGTCCGCAGGTCTGCCTCACACCGCAGTCAGGGGAGGTGGAGGGCAAGCGGGTCCTGCGCGCCGGAGAAGCAGAGAGCAGAGCGGCGTGAGCGCGGACAGCGCACAGGCGCTGGCTCCTGAGGGCAGCGATTCCGCCGTTCGGGTAATAAGGAAGTGTGTAAGGACACGCGTGTTACCAAGCTCAAACTGCAGAACTGCAGCCATTCCACGTGTGAATTAAATTAGGATATATTTGCACGTGAAAGTTTATATTTTGCAATATAAAGATGAATGGTAAAATTCACTTTTTTTTTGTTGTTTGGTTTTTTGAGACAGGGTCTCATTATGTAGTTGAAACTGACCTGGAACTCACTATGTAGCCCAGGCTGGTTTTGAACTCACAGAGATCCTCCTGCCTCAGCCTCCTGAGTGCTGGGATTACAGGCGTGTGCTAACACGCCCAGCTCATAAATTTTTAACAATATCAAAACATAACAAACAAAAACCTAGCATGACAAGTTGAGACAGATATTGCAGAGAGGAAACCTATATATATCTTTCTATATATCTATAGATATATATATATATATATATATAGAGAGAGAGAGAGAGAGAGAGGATATA
>NW_022900917.1:1363285-1496761 GCF_012274545.1 Fukomys damarensis
GGGGATTGAACTCAGGTCCTTGCGCTTGCAAGGCAGGCCACCAAACAACTGAGCTAAATCCCCGGCCCATAAGAAACCATTATACTTTAGTAAATTTAACAACACTTCTTTCTAGCTTCTTTGAAGAAGGCCAGATATCTTTATTTTTCACCAGGTCCCAGAGTTCCGCAGCTGGCCTTGGACAGCACCGCAAGGACACCAAAGTGGAGGAGAGACGGAGGGAGGGCCTGGTCGGGACTGGAACCCTGCGCTCGGCTCCCCCTCAGGCGCGGCGTCTCCGCGGGTGCGGCGTGAGTGCCCGTGTGTGCACTGCGCCCTTGGCCACCCAGAGGCTTTGCGGACCTTCTGCTGCTGAGAGGCCGCCAGACTCAGCCCCAGCGTCCCGCAGAAGCCCGAGTCCATTCCCACTCTGGCCGGACCACCCCGCTCCCCCCAACCCGCCTTTCGCGCCGCCTGCGCCCCGCTCCTCTTCCGTGGGTCGGGGTGCGCCCCACTTTCTGTGCCACCTTCCGCTGTACAGCAACACTCTGCGCCCAGAGCGACCACTTCTCTGCTGCGCCCCGTACGACCACTGCCCCTCCGGGGTCTGCGGCTCCTCAGGACGCCTCGGCCTGCTCCTCCCCGCAGTGGGGCTGTGGGAGAGCAAGGCCCCGCCCGATTCACACCTCCCTCGCCTTCTGGTGCTGCACTTAGGGCAAAAGGAAGCCGCCTCGTTCCAGGGGTGACGTCTCCCTTCGCTGACGCAACTCGGACCCCACTTTGTGATCCCCGGTCTCGCATCAGCACTGCGGACGTGAACACTGGAAGTGTTAGACATTTTCGGATACATCTCTTCAGACCCATAGAAGCGCTGATGAGCATTCTTTAAAACCCTTTTTAGGCAAAGTACTTTCTAGAAGCAAAAAACAAAATGTGTTTTCAGAATTCTTGCTATCTAAAAATGAATGCAACCCGTCTCGAACTAGATGTATGAAGTGGGGAAGTTCGGGACAGGGGTGTCCCTGGAGCTCGTGTTTGCGGATTCCACTGATACCAGACGATTCCCTGTCCCCCTCCCGCTACCTCTTCATACCGCTTTACTCGTTACGTGGAAGGAAGACAGCTGAAGACGCCTCTCGCCTGCGCCCCGGCCCATCGCGATCCCAGCGGAAGGCGATCCTTTCCTCTGAAGTCCTCCGCAAAGTGGGTGCCGGCCAAGCCTGGCACTGTCCTCCCGCACCCTTCGCTCTCGGCAGTGGGGTTCAGTCCCAGTGAAAACTTCCCAGAGAATGTTCCTGACATTTTACCCTAAAAGAAACTGATTTCTCCACAGAAAAACCTGGAATTTAAACCTCCGAAAGTGAGCGGCTCACACAGCACAATCCCCGTTACTCGGATGCCTTAGCAGACTAAGGACAGTTAATTGAAGCCACTGAGAAGCAAAGGCCATCCGTTTCAATTTTCCATTTTTAAAATACCGACAGAGATGCAGTATCACCAAAGGCAGGAGTGAGGTAGAGCTGTTCCATTCAGCAGACCTCAGAGGTGCACAGAGCTCATTCCCGGAAACCTGCAGAGGTGTGACGCCCGCAGCTGGGATGCTAAGTCGGGACAGCAGGTCTGGGTTCAGATCCACGTCCCTGCAACCCTAACTCCTGCCCAGGCCGCGGCTTGCTATTTTTGCTGCCATACCTTGATTATACTTTTCCCTTTGTGAAAAAAAGAACCCTTTTCACACCAGTAGAAATAACGCCTCCTAATAATGCAACCCAAACAACTCAACATCATCGCTCAGTTAACGTAAACAAAATTGCCAAAAGCAAAAGAATTAAATCAAATGTCTGCTCTCCCCAAGTGTTTTGCTTCTGTGTTGTGGAGGTTTTTACATTCCTCCACACACCTGCTGCCCTGCCCCGCTGCTGCTGGGGAGGCTGAGGTGGGAGCCATCCTGAGCCTGAAGCTCAAGGCCAGCCTGGGGACACATTGACACCCTGTCTCAAAAAATAATAATAATAACAATCTTTCTGATTCCAAGAAGTTCATAAATTGAAGGTAAAGAAAAACTATTTTAATAATAATAAAAATGACTTCTCACACACTACTGCGGGGACCATGCTGGGATTTTAAATGCATTACTGTACTCAGTCCTGGTAACAGTGTCTACAAAGTAGATACAGTGTTACCAGTGAGGAAATTAAGGCCACAAAGAATCAGAAATTTGTCCAAGATAAACAGTGAAACGGGAATGAAGTCCCACCTAGTAGGGTTTAGAGTTCCTCCAACCTACTGTGCTATACATTGCCTGTTAACAGCAGCAGTTCGATGCAATTGATTAAATTCAAGTGACACTGAATACTGAAATCCTGTACATTTCTCAGCACACATGAAGTATCTTTACAAAAGTACTCCATGATCTCACCTCCACCTTGAACCACGGTCTGTGCTTGGACCCTTACACCTTGACCATGAATCGCGTGAAGCCGCTCCAGCTTCTTCCTCAGCCCTTGGGAAGTGGAGGAGCAGGGCCAATGCTGCCACTTCCACAGGGGCTGTGCTGTGCCTCCTTTGATGTGTGGGACTCCGTGTCTGACTTTGTCCACTGACAATGTAAAGAGAACTTTGAAAATCTAATTTACCTGCCATGTTAGTGTATGTAAGACTCGGGAGTGGCCCAGGTAAGGACATTGGCGAGTAGAATGGCTAATAGCTCTGTGTTTCTCCGCTCCTTGTCAGGCTGCAACGTGGCCACTGTCCACCATGTGCAGGGCGGAGCCAGCCCTTCCTGGAGCTTGGTGGAAATGCTCCCGAACCCCCCCTGATGAGCCAGCGCTGGGCCTCACCACTGTCCCCTCCCCTGCCCTGGTCATCATTTTCAAACCCGAGTCCAGTGACCTTTAGTTCGGTCCTACTGACCTGTCCACCACAGATATGGTGCTAAGGACTCTGTTCAGGTCATTTCCTAAAACATTCCAGGGAAAACTCTTTCCTGGCCCAGGGAGGGAGTCACACTGGTGCCTCCCCAGCCCGTCAGTTCTCAGAGTGCACTGACAAGGTCCTGATGGGCTATCAGAGATGCCCAAATCTGGGAGTTCGCATTTTACAGAGGACACCGTGGAGCTGAGAGTGGACACGTGTTGGTGGCTGGGCGCCGCTGGGAGCCTGGGCCTCGAAGACCACCTCATCTGCCAGCGCCCGCGGAACTGAGTTTAGTTTTCTAGCGCAGCATCTCCTCAGGCTCCTGGAGGGGCTGAGGGGCTGCCACACACCTCTCCTGTTCCATCATGTCTCCAGTGCTGTCAGTGAATACACGCTCTCTGTCCATGGGATTCTCTGTGCTCCAGGATGCATGCAGTATGACTCTGAAATAGGGCCACGCGGTCAGAACACACCCAGAAGTAGATCATCTGAGCCAGACTCAAACTCGGGGCTAAAAGACAGAAAACAGCCTGAGGTTAAAGTTACCAAAGGGCCAGTGCTGGATCATAAACATGTCGTATGTAGTTTTTAAATAATCCTTAACAAAGCACATGTTTACGCTAGGCAAGATGTCCAAGAGGAGAGCCGCAGAAGTCAGACCGCGGCTTGCAGAATCCCATTCCCAAGGCTTTGACGACAGAGCAAGAGCTAAAAGCGCTGCCGGAAGTCAGGGGAGGTAGCTGAATACAAACCACGTAGACAGGGAGGAAGCTGGCAAAGAGACAGGAAAGCAGAAGCTGCAATTGCGTGCCCATCGGATTAAGGGAACTCAGGTTCAGTGGACAGGTGCTAAGGCACGCAAGGGAGGCGCCTGTGTGAGCGGAGTTGTGTGGCCCCACACCAGGCGGTTGGCAAAGTGCCGGGACTCTGTGAGCAGCCCCAGTGGAACAGCGTAGGACCTACTCTGGTGAGCAGTTACGTGCACATCTTTAAGGACAGCGGAGGGAGGGAGGGGACCTCCGAAGGCGCATCTTCCCCTGCTCCTCTGAGGACCAGACAGTGTGCTTAGTGCCGCTGAGTTCCTTGCAGGGAAACCGCACTGCACACGGGCAGGGCACAGGATTTTCATCGGGCCTTGACTGCCTTCGGGAAGCTCTTGAAACGTGACTTTTCCTTCCTCCTTCCCTTCCCTTTCCCCTCGTTGCATGTTTCGTCCCTCTGTCCCACTTTCACCTTTGTTCAACAAATAGTTATTTGCTAGACGACTCACAAACTTACATGATGCTTTCCCCACAGTGGTCGCCCAGGCCACCTCCCGAAGAGCCATGCAGATGCCAGGGGTCTGCAGGTGGAAGCCAGCCTGGAGCCTTTGCAAGTTAGTCCTTCGCTTGCTGCGCCCCCAGTTAGAGCCCAGGAATGCGAGGCACACACTGGCCTGGTAGGTGTGCAGGAAGGGTCAGCCGGAGGCAGCGTAATTCACGTAGTTTACTGTCAGGCCTGGCTGTAGAAATGGCACGGCACGTCTTAGCTTTCATCCTTGGGACCCATGGTGCCAGCTGCACTGTGACCTTCCTCCGATGTTCTCCCGGGTGCGGGTGGCGGCACAGCGCGCAGGTCCGCGCCGCCAAGGGCTGCTTCCCAGCGGAGGAGCGAGAGCCGCACAGCACACTGCGCTGCGTGTCAGGCTCTGCCTGTGCGGCAGAGCAACCTTGAGCGGGCAGGGTCAGGCCTTCCCGGGACACAGCCACCCGGGAGGGAGGACAGCCGCCAGGCCCAGGCTGGGCCGCGGACCCACCGTGGGCTCCAGAAGCCCCACGCGCAGGTGGAGCTCGGCGGAATCCCACAGGCGCTTCCCTTGGTTCCTTCACGCTGTCTTGTCCCCGATGAGCGTCCCAGGCCGAATTTCACCCGCGTGCCTGCTTCCAGACCCCACCAGAGCCGGGCTGTGTTCGAGTATTTTTCTATTACTTATGGGCTGCACTACCCAATCTTTGAGGATCAGGAAATCTGTCTTTCTAGCACCTAGAAGGTAGTGGTTAAATAGAAAACAGTCAGGAGTCACTCACTGAATTAATGAAAAATAAAAACAGCTGGAGGGAAAGTTAAAATTGAAAACCGTGTTGAGGAAAATTAAACCAACATAAAAGTGACATTTCTCGTTAGCACCTTCCCGAGTCTGAGGCAGTGTGTAGCTAGCACGCAGGATTGCATTTTATCAGCTGCCTCAGTACAGCTCTGGAAAGAACCCTCTTAACCGGGTAACCGCTGCCCTAACCTTTTCTCTCCGTGCCTGTGCCACGATCCTAGAGATGTCTAATCAAGAACAATGAATGCACGACATCTGGTGGTCCCAGACCGTGCTGCACCACCCTGCCTGGGCGGGGCCCCAAGCCTGGCCCTCTTCTCAGGCTGAAGCCCTCCATTAATTCAGGGCAGTCTGTGCAGGGAGGGAGGGAGGGGGTATTAATTTGCCAAAGATACCGTTTGTGACAAACGTAGCAGCCCCATTCCTTCGGCCCTTTGATTTATATTGTCTTTAGAATTAATAATCACTCATCCAATTAAAGGCTCTCGGTCTGGGCCTCTGGCCAATTCTATGTCACAGAAGGCGATAAGACTGTTAGCCCTAAGCCTTAATGAATCAGCATTGGGCCCCAGGGAACGGTGTTCCCCACACAGGCCAGCAGGACTGACGCTGGGACACATCTCATCACCGTGTTGCTCCCGTGGTCTGCGGAACAGATTGTGTCCTATGTCCAATTACAGCCAAAGACCTCATGCTACCTTTTCAACTACTGGTAAAATAAATCTGGACTATTTATAAACCTATGATAATATTATTTTGCCTAATATAAACTCACGCAAATGTAGACATTTAGGGATCAAAAGAGAAAGTGAAAATAATAGCGGTTTTTTATGCTACTGCTGCTATTATTACAATAACATTGCAGTGAGCGAAACCTTGAGTTGATTTTTTTTTAAAGACCGAGAAAACAAAAAGGAAGCTCAAACTGTTTCGTTATTATTAGCAAGCAGCAAGACAGAGAGTGAAATTATCTTTACTTGTGACTGGGATAATTAATTTTATTCAAACTTAATTCTACATGTATCCTTCTGGCTTTTGTTGGAAAAAATCTAAACACATGAAGACCTCTATCATACATCAGGGAAACCAGGAGCAGGAAAATCAAATAGAAATTTAGGAAACACCGAAAAGTGTGTGCAGCATCTCTAGGGTGCAAAAGAAATCTGACGTGCATATCTGGGGCCACGTGCATGAATGTGCTCCTCTGCTGCTTGTAGGCCGAGCTCTAGGCCTTCCTTCGAACCACAGACCCTTAAAAATAAGAAATGGTGAGAAAGGTCAGCAAAGTTAATCACCGTGGAAATCTAGGCAGTTTTACACTCTCCACGTTCAAAGTTGACAAGTGTCGCCGGGTTGAGGTCAGCACTGGTATTCAAACGAGAATGTAGCTACATTCCGTAGGCCTAGGCTGAAGCCCAGGGGCGCTTGAGGAATAAGTCAGCAGGGGAAACGTCAAGGAGCCGCAGTCTCATGGACTTTCCCCTCGTAATAAACTGGGGAAACTTCTCTCTGATGCTGATACCGGTAAACACAACTTCTGCAGTGTTTATGTATGCGCATGAGCTGCTACAGTTAGAATCACCAGGATTTGCTCAGAGTGACTCAGAGAAAAGCCAGGACTTTCTGGACAGAGCTGCCATGCAGTTCATTGTGTACAGTGATTTACAATGATTTGTGTGTAATCTTACGACTACAGAGTTCACCACAAGCATTTGATTAGTCAGGGACAGCAGACAATATTTGTTCTTACTGCCTGCTAGGGAAGAGGCTATACTTTCATGGACTAGTCAACCCCACAGACACGGGGACACATGTTGGGCGTAATTCTCATATTTACCAGGCTTATTACCGCATCATGCTTCTTAAATTTTGGACTTAAAATCTTCCTCAACAATTGCCTTCAACCCTTCCTGCTCCTTGTAAGCACCTGTAGAACTGAAGAGGGCCAAATTTGCCCTCTTCTTAAGATTCTTAAATGCCAGTATTGTGTCTTATTCAGCAAGATTTTACTCAAAGAATAAAAGTACCAGGTGAGATTTTTGCTTTGTGTTGTTTTTATATGGTACTAAGGATTGAGCCTAGGGCCTTCTCATTGAGAAATATTCCCAGCCATTTATTTACTCATTCATTCATTATGCATGCATGTGTTTTTCAGACAGGCTCTCCCTAAGTTGCCTAGAGCACTCAAACTCGTGATCCTCCTGCCTCAGCCTCTGGGGTGCTGGGATTACAAGCATGTGCCAGTGCACCCAAGTAAAAATACAGCTTTTAAAGATAGAAGAATGAGAATCTCATGAAAATCAAACCGGTTCCAATTTCACTGTAGAAATTCTTAAGACTCAAGTTAAAAGAAAATAATGCCAACAATTTTTCATGTATGCCTGTGTCTGTTTTTAAACTGTGCTCACTGGAGTGTCCAGCATGACCTTTGGAAGTGTGCGTACACACTGGAGAGATCACCTCCGTCGTGCAGGTATCTGACCTGTCTCTGGTCATGGTCACCTGGGTCTGTCCGCAGTCAGCCTCAGCGATGTTTGGTGTATGATTCGGCGCCGAGGTCCTCGCGGCTCACGCTAAATCTCAGGTTACTCATCCTGTGGGTCTGCTGGTTTGCAACCTTTACCAAGGTTCCTTCCGTCTCCTGTTCTCTCACCCTCATGACCATCTTTCTGCTGCCTGTTTCTGTGAATTCAAACTTGATTTTGGACTTTTACCTGTAAGTGCGAGCATGCCCTATTTTTCTTTCTGTGCCTAGAGTATTTCACTGAGTATCGTGTCCTTGAGGATCATGACGTTATCCAAATGGCCAGTTTCCCCTTCTTGTAACGGCTGAGTCATCTCCACTGTAATGCACTTCTGATGGGCGTCACATGGCTCACGTGTAGATGAGTGTGCGTTTTGCTCGATGCTTCCCGTCCACTCAGCCCCCAGGGGTCACCTGGATGGCTCCCATGCTCTCGCTGTTGTGATTCTATGACAGGAGGAACACACTTCTCCACGGCACTGGCTTCACTTCCTTTAGACGCACACCCTCAGGGGACCTGCCCGCATGTCCCCTCTATTTGACATTTTCTGTACCACGATGAGGATCTTCCACGCCAACTCCAGTGGCCCATTATATCCCCGCCCACTGCGCGAGCTTCCCTTCCCCCCAGGCCCACCGCACATACCATTTCTACGTGATGACACGCCCCGGCAGGTGAGGGATGGTAGCTTACAGGGGTTTCGATTTGCATTTCCTTCATGAGGCGTGATGTTCCTTTGCTATGCAAAACATTTTTAGTTTGATGGAGTCTGTTATTTATTTTTGCTAACCCCACAGCTTTTGGTGCCATATCCACAAAATCATGGCCAAGAGCAGCATTCAGGCATTGCCCCGTGTCTTCCCACAGGAGTTCTGGCTTTCCTCTTGCCAAGCGTGTGTGTGTGTGACCCTGCTGAGTGGCTCCTGGGGTGGTGCAGTCCAGAGGACCCCCTCACTGTGACCAGACATCGCACACCTCAATGCCTGTCACTGAAGAGGGTGTCCTCTCCCCACAGTGGCTTCCCAGTGTCCTTGTTAAAAATACACAGACCACATGTGCTTGGCTTCCTGTCTGGGTTTTCTGTTTTGTTCCATTTATCACAGTGTGTGTTCAGATGCCTGTGTCATACTGTTTTGATGCCAATAGCTCTGGAATGCAGTCAGCAATCAGGAAGCAATGCCCTCACTTCACTTCCCTTTCACAATGTCGTTTGACCATCTGTGGTCTTTGCTGCACCCATATGAATATTAGGGTATTTTTTTTTATAGTTCTGTGAAAACATCACTGGAATCTGATAGGGATTGAATAGAATTTAAATGTCACTTTGAGCATCAGGGGCGTTTTAACAATATTAACTTTTCTAATCCATGAGCAGGGTATGTTTTTCCATTTATTTGTTATTTTCCATTTCTTTCATCAATGTTTTATACTTTTCCACATATAGGTCTCTGACTTCTTTGGTTAAATTTATTCCTAAGCATTTTATTATTTTTGATAGTCATAACTAGTATTGTTTTATTGAAGTGTTTTTAAAATGTACAAAAACTGTACCTCAGTTCTAATTTTTAATAAATCACGCTTTTTTAAAATGGGCCTGGGCTGGGCAGAGTGATCCGTACAGAGGGGATTACAGGGACCACGAGAATGGAGCAGCAACTGGGAAACACGAGGTCCCCTGGGGCCGGGGTCTTTGTCACCAGGGGAACTGGGGCTTGTGCTTCCATCTGTGAATCCTTGTGACCTCAGGCAATTTTAAAATTTTTCTTTGTCTCTGTTTTCCTTTTGTAAAGTGGACAGAGCACTGATTTGCTGGAGTCTCTTACAGGATGGCTCTCAGGCACATAACTCTTGGGCTGATAACTGATATCGGCACAGGTTGGCTGTTGTCATTACGACAGTGGGTTGTTTCCCTTTATTATCAGTCCGTGCTTACAGCAGGACAGTGCACACTCCGAGTGGACTCGGGTGTGTGTACTAGTGTCGCGAGCCGCGACGTCAGGATCCTGCCAGCAGGCCCTAAACCTGAAAGGACGAAGACAGAGAGACGGGAGGCACCTTTCTTCTCAAGTTCCTTGCTTTATTACAGAACCTCTTCCTTTTATACTCTCCAGCTGCATGGGAGCGAGGGCTGCACGGGAGCGAGGGCTGCACGGGAGCGAGAGTACCGCCCACACATTCCAGAGGGAAACAATAACCACCATTATGGGTTACATCTGCTAGGCAATAGATCAGACCACCAGCTGAACTAGCCCGTTGCTATAGCGACGGCACGTCCACACTGCTCGGGTGACTCACAGGTCAGTATGGCTGCGCTCATGTCGTGTTCCTTTACAATGCTCTCCATACACTAGCACTTCTCCATTCCTCCTGCATCCCATCTTCTCCTCTCCTCCCTCCATCTCTTGGGCCTTTTCCCGTTTGACAAAGATCCATCTCCCTACTAGCTATGATTTACCTTTCATTTTGCTCTTTAATTATATTTTGGTTTTCTCATGCAATAGAAACCATTAGATATTTAAGCGTGTGTGTCCGATTTATTTCGCTTAATATGGTCTCAAGGTGCCTCCACTGTCCTACAAATGACTCAAGTCTGTCCTTCTTTATGGCACAGTAGTGCTCCACTGTGTGTAAACACCACGTTTTCTTTATCCGTCCACCTGCTGCTGAACATGTAGGTCACTTCCAAGATTTAGTGATTACGAATTGTGCTGCTATAAATATGGGTGTGCTTGGATCACTGTAATAAGATGTATATAAGCCTATGGATGATACCTAGACGGGAAATACATGGGTCAAATGCAGAAAAAAGTATTGAAAGAATCAGAAAAAGCCTTTGGATAATCATGAGATTGGACAAGGTGAAAATTTTAAAAGTTAAAGACAAAGAGTTAATGTTTTCTTTGAAATTAGGGGGAAAAGAATTTGTTTTATGGATTAAGTAAACATATATAAATCCTTACTCTGGTGCTTGGCAAATAAATCAACAAATGCTACCTATAATCATTGATATTATTATTAGTAGATTGCTGTTTGGATTGATCTATGCAGCCTCAATTTAGAATAAAAGTGCTGAGAATTTGGGCTTGAAAAAACACACAGTTTTTGTTAAGGAAACTGCTAACTCCCCCTGCTGGCCTTTTGACATGGACCAGTGGAAAATGTTTACCATGAATTGAGGTTTGCAGAGAAATATCCAGTTCTTTTATCAAACTAAAAAGAAAAGTATTTGAAGGGGTGTGTGTGTGTGCATAAACGTGTGTGCATGCACACATGTCTGGGGTTCACAACAGAATATGGATTCCAAAGGATGTGTAGCAAATGACAAAATGTAGCCACAAGGAGAGGTTAAGAAAATGAGTAAGCAAAAATAGAACACTAATAAAGAACAGAAAAGAAATGAAGATATTTAGGGAGAGAAAATAATAGATTGTACAAACTAGGTCGTCACAAATTTCCTAAGTCCGTAACGAATCACCTTGGGTCTGAAATGGCCTGATCTTTGCAGGAACTGCCTGGCTGCTCTTGGGTGACAGTGAGGGCCTGGGAAGGGCACACGGCACCTGATGCCCTCAACCTCCTTTGTGGCACTCCTGGCCCCTTTAAAATCTCAATCTTACACTATCTTCTTTGCTGTCCCTTCCTCTGCCGGCTGTATGCAAAGCAGCTGGGGCAGCAGTTGGCTCCCAGGGATAGCAGGACCACTCTTTAGAAAGGCTGAGGTCAGAAAACGTTGATGTGAAGCAGTCCTCCCGGTCCACCCTCATCTCTCTGCAAGAGCAAGAGTGTGGCTAATTAGCCTTGGGTGTCAGAGTGTGGGTAACTGACAATCTCGGGCTTGGCTGCCGTGGAAGGGAGAATGAAAGGAGAATGTAACAACCCGAGCCGATGCTGAGAGCCGCCACACAACTGTTTCCAGAATTCCCCGTGAGAGCAGGAAAGTGTTCGCACCTGCGTACACCCACAGCACAGGTGCCATGCGTACAGCAGGCACTGGGGGTGACAGTGACAGAATCATGGATTCCCGAAAAAGTCTGTCTTCCTCCCTGCAACCTGCAAAGAGGGTAAGATTAGGACTGCCAACCAGCTGACTGGAAATGAGATCATCCAGGTGAAGCCAATGTAAATGCAAGCGCCTCGGGGGCAAGGAAGGCTGAAGGCAGAACCCAAGAGATGGCAGCAAGGAAGGCCCAGCTGGCCCGCACGACCCCAAAGATCAAAAGGGCCAAGGAGCCCCGGCAACTCGAGGGAGGAAGCAGGAGGAAGGGGTTCTCCCACAGCTTGGTGGGGAGACCAGCCCTGCTAACACCCTGGCTTTGGACTCTGACCTTCAGAACTGTAGGAGAAAAATTTGATGTTGAATTGAACTCTAGGTTTGTGGCAATCTGTTAAAGAGCAATAGAATCATTCTACAGCAGGAAAGCTCATTAAAACAACCAGAGCAGAAAGTCAAAACCAAGTAGAAGTCAAACAGTCTATATTACAAGGAATGTGGTATTTGTATATGGAAGATATTACAAAATTTTACTGTAAAGTATACAGAAAATCCACATAATTAGAGACATCGTATGTTTTCAAGGAAGAGGGCTAAATACTAGCTCTTAAACTTACAAACACTTCACGTGACCCTCATATCCAACAAGGCCCACTACATTAGTCAGGACTGTTAAATCCAGCTTGCGCTGGAGCTCTGAGAAGTGGTTCCGTTTTGGAGCAAGAGGGAGGGAAGCTGGAAAACACGGAAAGTTCGGTGTCCCCATCAGCCTCTCTGCTGCTCTCCCCAAAGCTGTTCCACTGCTGGTGCTGCAGAGCGGGCTCTCCATGGCTCCGGGGAGCAGGGCCTGGCTCCCCAGGAACGTGGGCTGCACCCGAGGGCCCCGTGCTGGCCACAGCTGGCCCCGAGCTGCTGCGTGTGCCTTCACCCGGCCAGTCCGGGACTCTCACCAGAGCGTGGATAAACAGAGCAGGTGCGTGACCTTTACCTCCAGGAATCTATCGTAGGAAAAACAGATGCAGAAAGAATGTTTAAATGCTTTTCATTACCACAATATTTATGGAAGTTAGGAAACAATCTAGGTTTCCAGTATGAGATAGGAAAGTATGGCCCCTACACCCCGTGAAACTCTGGTTGTCATTACAATATTTCCCCTGAGTTTTGGCAGCTTATTGATAAAATTTAAAATCCACAAAAAACTCATAAAATACTTAGAAAAAATGAAATCAAATCTATATAATAAAGCCTAATCTTACAAAAGTTATATTCGTATAATTCATCAAAACGTCAATGTACTAGATACGAGCTTTTTAAATAAGCAGCCGAAAGTAGGAAATGTCCACCGTTTGTAAATCTGCGCTTCGCGAACTCTGTAAATACCCAATTCACGGAAACGCCCCAGTCCCGCCTCCACCAGCCCTGGACGCTCAGACTGGACCGCGTCGTCCCCAGGACCCGACCGCGAGTCCTGTGCTCCTCTCGAGACCCAGCAGCTAGCTCCTCCCGCCGGCCTCCCGCCTCCAGGCCGCCCTCTGCCCGGCCTCTCCCGCTAGCTTTCCGCAGGGTGCTGCGAGCCCGGCTGGAGGAGTGAATCTTTTGGGGTCAGCAGTTACGAAAAGGGGTGCAAGTCGTAATTCAGCTCACGCAGATGAACAGAGTCGTCTTTCCACTGCCGACCAACAGTTAAGGGCACAGGGGAGCCTCAACGCTAGCTTCCCGATTTCTGGTCTCACCTTTCTGTATCTTAGGCTGTTCCCCAGCTTTCAATGATGTACCGGTGTATAGAAAACCTTCCTCCCCACTATTACTGCAGGACCAAGTTGATTAAAAATAACGGACCTGAAAACTTCAGCCTTCTCTTTGCAAGGAGCCACGAGAGGAGGAAACACGGGAGAGCATGGAAATGGTTTCTTCAGTAAAAACAGACCAACCAAAATACCTGCACGCCCTTGTCAGCCAGGTTAGTGCTGCCGCAACGCTCTCTGGGAATGTAGTTCATCACGTGCCACAGTGCAGCCGTGTGGAGTGCACGACTCAGTAACTTCCTCAGTAACTCAGATCTGTGCAGCCATGGCCACCACCAGCTTCAGAACGCTTCCCTACTCCCGAAGGAAACCACTCTGGCTCTCCTCCTCCAGCTTCAGGCCTCTGGGCAGGAAGCTGCGCGTCCAGGCGCTTCATGTTTCACGCACCTGGAGGAGCGCGTGTGCGCATGCTCATGACCAGCTCCGCGCAGGTTCTTGGGCTCGAGCACCGCCTGCGGCACCCCTGGTCTGCTCATCGAGTGAGTGTGCGTCCTAGATCGCTCCTGAGTGTACGCCTGCATTTCTTCTTGGGGACGTAGCTGGTCATGGCAATTCTAGTCTGACCTTCTAGAGCTGCCAGGCTGTTTCTAGGGTGGCTGCACCATTTTAAATGTGTTGTATAAGCGCTGAGTTTGTTGACTAGTACATTTTATTTGTCCTATGCAAAAACAGTTTAACTCGAATATTCACTTATTTTTCAGATATCCAGTGTCAATTTGGGACAAGTGACAGTCTCCTGACCTCCCCGTGGGAAAACTCCTGGTGCATCCCAGCCTTCCTCCTTGTCCTGCCTCCTCTGCTCTCCTGTAGTTTCAGGTAAGAAACTAAAACACTTTAGTAAAAACATCTGAGTGTGCTCAAACAACAGGCAGGATTTGGCCCTGGTATTTCACTGGCGATCAAGTTTAACATCTTGATACATTTCTGCTGAAGGCATGGAATGTCTCATGCCATCAAAATGCTAATCCAGCTATCTGTTTCCCATTTTGAAAATATTTATCTGTGATCCATATAGGTGGTTGTTATATTCATTGTTTTCAATTAGGATTTTCGATAATCAAAGTGAATCTTCTAAAAACAAAAAACAAATTTGTGAAATACTTCAAATTAGGGAAAATGGTTGAGGGATACCTGTGAATCTATGGTTTGGAGACTTAAATTTACAATTGTTCTGAAAATGAAGGGGAACAGGCCTCTGAAATCAGGCTTCTCAGTTAACGAGACATTAACAATATTCTCAGATTTTAATATTTCCCAAACAAAAACCTTTTCCTGAACCCTGGCTTTGGGGTCTCCTTTGGCCTCACTGCCGTCCCTGCCGGCCCCGAGCTGAGGGTCCAGGGCGGGACAAGCCCTGTGCAGTTGTTTGGAGCCACAGTGTGATGGACAGGACATCTGAAGTGACCTGAGCCCAAGCTCACGGCCCAGTACTCGGCACTAATGATTGCTAAGTTGGATATTATTACTACTGAGAGGGCGCTAAGATTATCTAGATACTCCAAACCTGTGCCAAATAATGGACCTAGCAAGTGAGCGAGAGAAAAGGCCAGAGGATTGCTTTTCCTGGGCCCCACCCCACCCACACCTGCTTTCGATACCCTGAGCACCTGCTCGGCTTCACAAACAGGGAGGAGTGAAATCACAAACCGAAGAAAGAAGTTGGAGTTGTATTGGACCTGAGGAGAACAGCTCCGGAGAGGGGTCCCAAGTGGGAGGCCCTTGGCCCTCGGCTCTGTGGAAATGGGGTGACCGCCTGGGACTCAGGCTTTTCACCTAGTCCTTGACACATAGGTTACAGGAAACGGCTCGCAGAAGGAATTGGTTAATCTGCCTTGTACTTTCCTCAGCATCCGGAAGTTTGGGGAGGGGCTGCACCTCCCTGTAGTAGGAAATAGGCAACTGCTCACATTCTTTCTGGAAATTTTTGTCCAAAGTCCTAGTCACTGTGTCGTTAGTTCCTGCCGGCCTGGCCCCTCCCCTGGCTGCGCTTTACTCACAAGCCGACCAAATGGACTCTTCTGCACTTTCACAGCCTCACTGGGTCCTCTCTGGGATGTTCTGGCGATTTTAGCTGCTACTTCGCCTTCAGTCCCCTTCCTTCACTCAAATTATACTGCATCCACCTTCAGAGAGCTGCCTCCCACAATAGTTCCTTCCTTTGAAGTTGTTTCTCTTCTTCTCAGACACACTCCACAATCGGGTGTCCCATCAGAAGTAGTGGCACCCACGTGGACTTTTGGACTTGTGCCCTTTTCCACGCTTCTGTCGTTTTCCTACCCCAGCACTCAGGATCTCTTGTCTCCGTTCTCGCTGCCTGCACAGGTCGGATGTCTGTTTTCCTTGGGGCCTCTACTTGCCTACACCATGAGCTCTAGTCTGATTTATTTCTCAGATCTCTGAAGATGCCTCTATCACACACTATTAAAGCCAATGGTTTTTCTCTCCTATAAGTATGCACTGAAGTGTGGAGCCCATACTTAATCATTATTTCTCCTTGGGACCAGGTATGCTGTAGATACTTGGTAAATGTGGGGTGAACATAGTGGAGCACACAGGCAGTTGGACAGAGAAGCTGGAGAGGTGGTGGGTATCTGCTCCGCTCTCAAGCATTTGGGCATAAGAACTCCTTAGAAGTCGGGTAATGGCTCAGAACCCCTTCCCAGAAGAATGTGTAATGTTCCTTACCGTAGGTCTGTAGACTGGGCCTTGGGTATTCCGTGCCATGGACTGAGCGTCCTGCCAATGGAGCTTACCCATCATGGGCTCTGCCTGTGTGAACAGCAAGCAGACAAGCCACTCCTTTGTTTAGAAAATGACTCATTCAAACAGAGCAGACTGTACTGACAGGAGAAAGTCAGTTACTGTCATATTTTAACACTTAAACACTGCTGATGCTGCCTAACTCCCTGAGTTCCTAACTTGCATGGCAGAGATAACAGCGGGGAAATTGCACGTGGTCCTTGGTATCTGAAGACACCGCATCCGTGTCCTCAGCTAACCACGATCACGTATGTGAGAACAATGGCACATGCACTGAGCACATGCAGACGTCTCTCTCATCGTTGTGCCCACAAACATGCGTAACAACTTGCTGCATAGCACATACATTGCACTAAGCATCATGCATAGTCTGGGGATGATTTAACATGGAGGGAGGATTGTGTACGTTATCTGAAAACACTGCACGGCTTTATATAAGGATGTGAGCATCTGCGGACTTAGAGCCCTTCTTAAGCAAAGGACAACAATGTCTCCTTTTCCGGATTCATGAAAAGACCTTTAAAGCAGTTATTATCTTTTTTTTTTTTTACTTCAGAAAAGATTTAAATTACAATATAGAGTGAGCCAGCCAATG
This sequence comes from Fukomys damarensis, assembly GCF_012274545.1. Lineage (NCBI taxonomy): Eukaryota > Metazoa > Chordata > Mammalia > Rodentia > Bathyergidae > Fukomys > Fukomys damarensis. The sequence continues at coordinate 1,379,943 of NW_022900917.1, forward strand.
ATAAACTGCTTTCCTAATCACATTACCCTATAATTCAATCAAGCTCAGCTGCAAGTTTCCAGCTTCCAGAGAGTGAGTTCGAAGAGTGTGCTTACAGGAATGTCTCATAAAGTCAGCAGTGTGACAGAGTCCTCTGAAACTTCCTCAAAGTTCACAATGCTTCAGAAAACAGTGCTCAGAACTAAGCAGACTCCCCAAAGATGTAAAAATAGGAAGCAGAAGCACACAATACAATTGTACATGTAACAAACATATTTCAGTATTCATGGGATTTTCCTACTGATTTTTACCCTTGGCATTTTCCTCGAGCTTTCAATTAAACCTGCCATTAATAACATTCTTTTCCAAGTCAAATGTTTTCCATGTAAAATGTTAAAAGCCCTTCTGTGGTTTAAAATATACAGATATTTTAAAACTAAAAATTGTCTAGTCATTCTTCTCTAAGCATTAAAAGCATAAGATAGGTTTATGATATCAAATCTCAAAACTTCAGAAATGAGGCAAATAATGGATTCTGTTCTTTTCATATTGGGGTATAGGAAAGGAAGGTAACCCTAGCCCTCCTGACTATGTCTGAAACAAGCTGCCAAAGGTAGATTAGCAGAAGAAAACATACAGATTTACTGAACATTACGAATGCCTTCAGAAATGCAGAAACAAAGAAACAAGGAGACCAAGCTATTCTTGAGCCAGGCTTGAGCAGAAGCGTAGCTATTGGAGAAGTGACGTCAGGGTGGTGAACCAGGGGATTCAGCGAGCCAGGCCAAATGTTCAGGTTTTCTGTGTCCTGGTATCCTCAGCAATGAGAAGAGTAAGAAAGATAGAATTTGGTACCAGTGAAGTGTCATCATCGTTGTGACTGTACCTGACTGTGTGAGCCTTTGGGACTGGCTCGTGGGAAGAGTTTGGAAAGGTTCAGAGATGCTGGCTGAGCTGGCATGGCTTAGGCTGGGCTCGATGGGAGATTCTGGTCAGAGCTGAGAAGGCCAGAATGCTGATAGAAATCCTGCAGGTAAAGACCAGGCTCAGGAGGTTTCAGCTGGGAGGAAGGACTGCACTGGCAGTGGACTCCAGACAGTGTGTGTTATACCATGGCAGAAAGTTTGTGCGCATTTTGCTCCTGTCCAGAGACTTTGACTGAGACTGAGAGACTGAGAGAGAGCCCCAGAGCACCATGTTCCAGAAGAGCAGCAGCCTAGGAAGTTGTTCCTTAGGATTTGGTTCATAGGCACTGGACCCCTACAGCCAAGAGAAAAGGGAACCTGGCTGCTGCTCCAGCTGGCAGCAGACCTTGGATCATCCACGTGGTGCTGGCTTTAGGAACATGGAGAATGTAGGGAGGTCAGGAAGGCTTCCACCAAGACTTCAGGAGGCCTGGGAGGCCAGGCAGCGTGGGAAGCTGTGAATATGTAGCCAAAAGTGCATTGGAGACTTGAGAAATTTGAAGAAGCTAGAAAGGTGGACCATGTGAAGAAAACTGCAAGGAGAGGGCGCAGCCAACCCCAGAGAAGGCATGGGGGCTACAACCACCCGCAGCGCTGTAGGGGCAGAGCCAGCCAAGCCCTTTGGCATCCATAACTTGCCACAGATGGCGGTGGGATTTAATGTTTGCCCTGCTGGATTTTGGACCTGCTTTGGTCTCATTCCTTTGTATCTCCCTATTTATAACTTTTGGAATGTCTATCTTGTGCCACTGAATGTTGGGAGTGTTTAATTTCCTTTTCATTGATACAGGGGCTTGCAGCTAAGAGTTTGCCTTAAATCTCAGAGGAGATTTTGAACTTGTACTTTTCAGCAATGCTGAGACTGTTAGGACTTTGGCAACTCTTGCAGATGGACCAAATGCTTTTTGCATAAAAGAATGTGCATGAGTCTTTGGGAGCCAGGGGCAGAATGTTATGGCTTGTGTCTGGGTGCCCCCCAAGCCTCATATGGTCCTAGGTGGCTTTTTCAGAGGTAGCTGGATCTAGAGTGTGTCAGTGTGTGAAGCTGGGATTGATTCATGGTTCAGTGCTAGGCTCAAGGGGACTAGGATTAAGGGTGTGAGTGCTGCCCGCCCTCAGTAGTCTGGATAAGATCAAAAGGGCAAAGACACTGGGAAGGCCCCTTGTTGCTTTTGCTCCCCTGTGGCCATTATGAACTGTTTTCCCTCTGCCTTGGACCCAGTTGGCTATGGACTGAAACTTCTACAGACTGAGCCAAATAAACCTCTCCTCCGTAAGCTCTGGGTGTCTGGTAGTTTGTCTCCACAACAAGAAAAGTGAGACAGGTGGGACCTTTCTTTCTTCGGGTACAGAGTGGGCGCACCCCTGGGCAGATGACAGGACCTGTTTCCCAAGGCGGCCGAGGAATGCCAGGTTTCAAGGCAGCACTAAGGGAGAAAGGTGGGAGGCCAGAGGGATGGCCGTGCTGTGGAATCCCTTCTTTCCTCCTGGTTGGGTTCGTGCATTCCGGGACCCTTCAGACAGAAAGGACAGTGAAATGCAGAGTGAAAGGCTACGTCCATGTTGTGTTTGTGGCTTTGATCCCTGTAGAACTGATTTAATCTCAGGTGTAAATGTAACACGTGCGACAGAGTGCTGTACAGAATGGACAGTGCTGGGAGGGGGGGAGGTCAAATCTCTAATATTTTACTGAAGTGATTTTCTGAGGCTGTAGTTAATATTTCAAGAGAAAATCAGCTCCAGAAAGAGCTCTCATTTTCTGTGCTTTGTGTTTAATGGGCATAAATTACAAGATGAGCTGCAACTGAACAATGCCTTTGTGATTAGTAACGGAGAGTGTAGTTGCGACAAAGGAAGACACACTCTGGCCTGGCTGAACTTCCATTGGGATGGACTGTGTAGATGAAAACAACACCTGAATGATTTTAATCAGCTCAGATTATATGCAGCAAAATGGATGAGTGAACAGAAACGTGATTGATTACAGCAATGTATGAGAAGACTAGCAAAAATGTTTTTAGATAGTGTGTCTGAGTTGCTTCCAAGAAATTATAGACATTTCCACTTTAAAACTAATTGAATTACTGAGCTAATTTTAAAAACAAATTTTAGAAGCCTCCTATTATAATGGAATCAGGTTGGTGCTAGAAATAATATATTACCTAAAATGCTACTATGTTGATAAAAATCACTTAAAAACAGACAAAATTGCTGCCTACAGAGTTCAAATGTACAGAGATATCAAGGAAACCACATCTCTTTTTGCTCAATATTGGCAAACAGTTTGTAAATGCATCTATTTACATTGTGAAACTGCTTTCCCTATAACCATAGTTACATGATTTTTATGTTAACCTCCATGTAAGTTAAATAGATTTAGATAGGTTGCTTTTTTATGAAATAACATGTTATAGTACTTCCTACTATTTTATCTCAGTTCTATAAAAATAGAAAATTAAAGAATAAACTAACATAACACATTAAAAGCCTTTTCCTGTTGGCATAATACCTCTTTCATTAGTTATTTGCGGGAGAAAATGCTGGAGGGATTGAAAGCATAACTTACAGGTGGAAGACAGACTCCGATACAAGGGTAAGGGACATCATGGATTCCACTGCTGCTTTCAGTAAGAAAACCTGCCACTGATTATCCACGCTGAAACACAGAATGGAGCTGGAGTGCTCTACAGAGCTATGCTGGTGTGATCGGCGTAAATGAGGGCATCCCAGACAGGCTGGATCACACACTCACCCTGAATCAGTAGGTATCTGTGAACATTCCAAGATGGGGTTTTCTAAAAGCTAAAGAGCAGTAATGATTGCTGCCCCTAAGGGTCCTGCAGTCCAGCAAGAGAAGTGAGTGAATCGGCCCTGCAGGATAGCAGCATGCCCTGCCGGCACCCCTACTCACTTGGGGATCTGCATGCTTCCTGTGGGATAGTCCTTGTCATCCTGTCTCTCTCTGAGGGCCCATCTTCCTTGCATTTAAGTAGGACTCTACGAATGCTATTCCTTCCAGAATTGCACACGCTCCTGAAGTGCTTCAGCTATTTTTGCAGGTTTGTTCATTCTGTGAATATTCATGATCTAAACAGCATTGACCTTGAACCTCCAAATATGTGCTAGTCTTTTAATTTATAACGTGCTGAAAATGATCCTACATACTGTCAGCTTTACAGGTATGGACCCACACAACCTTGTCAGTTTGGTCTTGTCATTGTGCCTAGTTTATAAATGACAAAACTGAGTTTCAGAGGAGTTGATCCACTGTGGCATAACCTAGCTAGTAATCATGGAAACTGAGATTCAAACCCAAAACAGTGTGGCTCCCTGTTCCCATAACCAGCACATTTTTCTGGATTTGGCAGGATGCCACTTTAGCTTGGAGTTGGCCTCTGTGTGTGAGTGATTGCTAGCATAAGCTTGACTGAAATGTGTCATTAATCTTTTACACAGCTAAGTCTACTTTTCTTAAAGTTGGTTATCTTCCCAAATAGTATATATGCTTAAAAATGAAGGAACCCAAAAATATACATTATTCTCTCACAAGATAAACATATACTAATGTTATTGGAGAAAGGCAGGGGTCCATATTTTAAGGGTCAGAGAGAAAATAGTGCTTTAAGCTCCAAAACCCACAGGAAATCCATAATCCTTTATCCAACAGAGCAATCAGTTGAGTGGTCCAAGTATCCGTCATTCTAAATATACGCCCAGAAAGACCAAATGAAGATGACTGGGTCAATCAAATCTTCAGTCAGAAAGGTTGCTTACCACACCAGGCACACAGATATGCCTGGCCAGTGTGTCCCTCCATTTGAGTAGTTAGTCGAAATTCTGTTTCAACTCTTCCATTCTAAATACTGTAGGTATCACTGAAATAGTATTAGATATCACAGGGATGTGAAGAGCTTTTTCACAACCCACCTCTGGAGTGGAATTGCATTCTGTCCGAATACTCAAAGTGGGATATGTTATTGTCAGGTATGTTTGCTAACAGAATTCACCAGAATCCTCTTGCCTTCAGCTTGAATTGTTGAAAAGCATTCGTAATTGTATTTTCTCACTTTCCTGTTCTGGTTCATGGAGACAAAACCCTTAAGCGGCTCAGTTCAGAGGGCCAATACAAGGCAGTAAACTTAGCATAAAGACTGGTTCCAGCTGCTATTTACTCCTATAATTTAATCGCTATTATTGAGGGAAACACTTGAGCTTTTATGGCCTGGTTTCCCAGTAACATAAATGGCACAAAGTATACAAATATACTTTCAAGTTGTGAAGCTCTGTGTCATTGGTGACATACAGCTGTGAGGCTGCATAAGCACATCCCAAGGTATGACCTGGAAGTTATAAGAAATTTTCCGTCTCTGCCCTTAGCATTTTTTTTTTCTTTTTTTGGTGGTGGTACCAGGGATCAAACTCAGGTCCTTGTGTTTCCAAGGCAGGCACCAGAACCATTGAGCTAAATCTCCAGCCCTGCCCTTTAGCATTTTCTTCCTCCTTTTGACTTCTAGGAGCAAACCTACTTGAATTCTCAGGCCAACACATTTTTCTTTTTGTACCTACTTCCCACTTGTGTGTGTGAAGAGCTCTCTGCTGTCCATGCTTACATTTTCTATTCAATAAGAAAATCAATTACATTCTTTAATTTGTGGTATTGGTGAGCATTTTTTTAGATATTGAAATCCTTAATTATGTCAATAACTAATTGTATCTCCAGTTGTGATGCTTTATCCATATTAAATTTCCTACAACCACAACAAGCCTATAAACATTTTTCGGGGGCAATGGAGGAAATAAGACTTTTGAAATGGTCAAGCAACCCGTGCAAATATTAAAATTTATTGACTTATGTTCGTGTGAGCAGCTTCATCACAGATGACAGAACAATATTAACTTTCATACAACCTAACTGAAGAAATAAGGATATAAAACTGTTCCCTGAGTAAAGCACCAGTCCTGGCCTCTGATGTTCAGCAATCTCTACTTCACTGATATATCTGTTTTGGTCATAATATAATTCCTATTTATCTCCTTTTATTTTGAAGTGATTTCAAAGTTAAAGAAGATAAAGGAAGAATAATGCAGGGAGCTGCTGTGTTCACTGTACTTAGATTTTCCAATTTTCTTGCTACTTTATTGTTTCTCAGTCTCTATATACATCCATGGACACACACATCATTTATATTTTCTGAATGATTTGAGAATAAGGTGCATTTAATCATGCCACATTACTCCTCTGAGTTTCCCACAAACCAGACTATGTTATGTAGTCAGAGTAAAAGAATTCAAATTTAGTATTAACTTAATATTCAGTGCTATAATCTACAATGCACATTCCAGTTTTTCAAATGGTCTTCATGTCCTTCATAACGTGTTTGCTCCCTCTAACAGATCATATATTGTACTTATTCTGTCTTTCAAGTCTCCTTTTATTTGAAAAAATCCTCAATTTTTGTCCTCTATGACCCTATATTTCAATAGTATAGACCTGTTACTTTATGAAATTATACTAATTAAAAAATTGATAGTTTCTTGTGATTGCATTTGATGATACCTTGCCAGTATGAATATTCCAGATATGTTGCAGGCTTCTTTGTGGTGACGCATAACGTGCAATAGTCTCTAACTCCTCCAGCGAAGCTGGACGTGGGTCTATTTTGTCATAATAGTTGTTATCACCTCACACCTATTACCTACTGCACGAAGATACTTTAAGGACCACGTGACATCTGCTTCTCCTCCCAGAGGGGTTCTGTGTTCTGATAATTCTGGCCACCATCTCCACTGCTTAATCCTATATCCACATGTGTGCCCACCCATGTACATCCTCACGTGCATACATGTTCATCCATATATGTATTCATGTATCTTTTGTCTTTTGGATTTTCAGGTCTATTTGTATTTGAAAACATTTCAACAGGAAGCTCTCCAGTTGAGTGTCTTTGAACACACTATCATAACATAACTATGCTTTAGACTTTATTTTCTATTTCTCTATTGGGTGTTTTAAATTTTTTCTTTTGGAAATTAGGCCAAATTTTTCTAGTGGTTACCTTTATGTTTGTAGTTTTAAATAGTCTTGAATCCTTTTCCTTGTTACTTACTCTCTTATGTGGTCTTTTTATAACAGTGCCTCTTGGCTTTCACCTGTGCCTTCCCACAATCGCGGCCATACGCACTTCTGTCCTCTTTTCTCCTTCTTGGTCAGAGGCTCTTAGTTCTCTAAGGAGACACATAATAACCCCATGCTCCTCTTCCCTGTGGTCCTATTTGTGCGTTGTCATAAGCTTTCCAGCTACGTATGTATGTGCTCACCATATGTGAACAGGTTTCGCGTTCTCGCCCAGGAATCAGCTGAGCACCCGCTTACTTAGTAGTGGATTCCTCAACAGGGATCCTCCAATCCATTTCTCTGGTCATCTGTGTGTTTAGAGCTTGTTTTCTGTAGCTCTGATAACTTAAGGACAGGCTCTCTGAAGAAATGTAAGGACCAGGTCCTGAATGTGTTGTAGAAGGTATTTCCAAGTAAACTGTTACTTTGTGCAAGTGACTACTGTAGATCCATGTGGCAGATAGAACTTGAAGCCAGATGATGTTAACTTTGGCTTAATTCTTGTTGGAGAGAGATCCCAGTGCATTGTCAGCTCCGCTGGTCCTGGGAAACTGCTGAAGATTACTGGAGAACAACTTTGACAAAAAGCAACCTTCAGCTTTCCCTCATCTTGGCCTCTTGGCTGCACGTGGCACTGTTTGCTGCTGTTTTCTCCTTGAAATTCTTTCTCTGCCAAGCTTCTGTGACCACACATTGCCTACTTTACCTGTTTCCAGCTGGCTACTTTTCTCATTTTAGAGAAATGTACCTACCAGTCCTTGAAGTGTTGAAGTATCCTAAGCTTAGTCCTTGGCAGTAATGTGGGCTGTCTCCCCATTTCTGGTTGTGCACAGGATAATTGGATTATGTTTGGCAGAATCATGAACTTCCTATTATCTTTATTTGGAGATTAGGGGTAGTTTAAGGAAATATATCTTATAACAAGCTGGACTTGCACCCTCTTTCAGGCCTTTCAGGTGTGGTTTCACTTGATTGGCTTTGGGATCCACTGCAGGGATTGGTGGATCACACTTCCAAGTGTGTGTCGGTGTGTGTGGGTGTGCCACAGAAGTGCAGCCTTGGGGGTCTGTCTACTTTCTCACCCCTGCCACTTCTGGCGCCCTTCTGCTCTGCTTCCTGGCCACTGTGAACTCAACAGCTATGTCCTGCTGGGCCCTACTTCCACGATGGTTCTGCCTTGGAGTCCACCAACCATGAAGTGAACCCCTAGCCAAATCACACCTCCCCCTCTTTAAATGTAGATGTCAGATACTATTCAAGAGAACATGATATGTATGTCTCATGAAATCATTTGTATTATCTAACTCATATGATCATCTGTAAAAATAGATCCAACCAAGTAAATTACAAGATTCCTACATACACTAAACATCTGTAGCTATTATACTTTTATTATTTTTTCTAAGTAAACTGAAATTATATTTGCATTGTTCTGAAAACTAGATATTAGTAATAGGTTTTAGAACTTATATAAGCTATCATTAAAGTTTCCAAAAGGGCTACAGAAATATATTCTGCTGAAAGATAGCAAAGTTTTGGAAAATAAACATCCCTCAGTCACTCCTAAAGATCAAATACAACAAACACAGACTGGGACCATACCTGGGTCATCATATCGCTATACCTACAAATACATCATAGTAATGGAATGGTGAAGACTTGGTGATCTACTCAAAACATAGAGCAGATGTGAGAATACTTCTCCCAGAAAAGACAACAATGAAACTATAATGTTGACAGGGAGTGGATGAGGAACACAGCCTTATAATTCATGGTTGAAGTATTAAGTGATAACTGATTCTCAAAGCAATGCTGCTGAATGTGAGAGCTTCCAGAATCCTTGAGACTGCCACGCATTTCTCTGGTATGCTCCATAGAACCTCAACTCTGTAGTCTGTCTTGGATTCTTTTATCCCCATTATTACAGATGCTTAAAAATAGTCTTTTCCAAAGGCATTAGAGAGGTTATTATTAAACTTAGTTTGATATTAAGTTGGTAAATGTGTCACTCTTGGGTTATTTATAAGACAGTACTGCCAAACTCCAAAATAAAGAGGGGTTTAATGAAAACTATAATACAGCACATTACACAATAGAAAAAAATCCAGTTAGAGTAACTGACCAAGCAAAAACATTTTAATGTAAGTTCTGTTCAAATTAATCTGCCTGAAAATTTTACAGCAGAGAACCAGAAATGGAATTTCCCTGGAGAGACGGTCTACACATCTGTGCACATCACTACTTCTTCTTTTACTACTTGTCTTTTGACAAGGTGCTCTCTTCCTTCAAAATATTGTACAAGATTCAAATTTCAGATCATTTTGGAACTTAGCCTTTAGAATTGAGCCAGATTTTGTAGGGATCCATTTCTAAGAGATGGAAAATGAGCTTGATACATATAACTACTTTTCTGTAATTGGCCAGCAACATTTGTTCAGTAAGAAAATCTAAGCAGGGACATCTACAAAAGTCTCTCATGAGTAAGCTCCCTGAATTTTTTTCTCAATGTCAGATTTTCCACCTTCACAAAAAGTAAGTGTTCTTTTCCTGTCCAAATCTAGTTCCCTCTTTGTGACTTTCATTGCGTCCACTCTCAGTCCCTGGCCTTCTCTTCAGGGCATCACTGTCCACCAAGCTTCCCGGACTCTGTAAGGTACCTCGTCTCGGCTCTTCTGTTCTGACAGTGTTGACGTCGAGCTCTCTGCAACAGCATTCCTTAAACGTTAATGTGCATAAACAGCATCGAGCTTGTGACAACACAAATCGGTAGGGTCCCCAGTGGAAAGTTTCAGGCTAGGTCTTGAAGGTGTGGTACAAAAGCCCTAAAATTTGCATTTTTATCCAATTCTCAAATGACACCCCAGTTCCAAAGACTACACTTTATGAATCACTGATGTAGAGAATTACACTGCTCCTTGAATATTTGGAAAGATTTATTTTTCACTTCTTAAAGGTTTTTAGGTAAAAACTCTATGTCCTGATCTTCTCCTGCCAACTCTGTTCAGAGTGAATGTCTTTAGGACATCAAAGGCATACCTTGTTTTATTGTACTACATTTAACTGCATTGTAGATACTTTTACAAAGGGAAGGTTTATGTGACTGCATTTAGCAGCTTGCCCATTGTTTTTCCAACAGCTTGCATTCTGTTATGTCTCTGTGTCCCATTTAGTAATTCTTGTAATATATCAAATGTTTCAATATTATGTCCCTCATAATGATCTCTGATAAGTGATCTTTGATGCTTCTATTGTAGTTGCTTTGAGGCAACGTGAACCACAAGCATGTGAGAAGGCAAACTTAACCCATGCGTGCAGTGTGTTCTGACGGCTCCGGGTCTCCCTGTTCAGGAGCCCACTCCCTAACGCACAGTCGTACTGCACTTAGGCTAATGGCCTCACAGTGCCCTCAGTGCTCACCAAAAGGAAGCCTGGGTGTGGCTCCCACTTTCTTTCAAAGGCTAGAAGTGATGAAATCTAACAAGGAGACCAGATAGAAAGCCAAGATAAGACTAAAGCTATGGCTCCTGAGTCATGCAGTTAGCCAAGTTGTAAGTGATAAAGAAAAATTCTTAGAGAAAGTAGAAGGCACTATTCCAGAGAACATGCAAATAATAAGAAGGTAGAAGAGACTTACTGCAGATATGGAGAAAGTTTAGAGACCTGGATGAAAGATCAAACCAGCCACAGTATTCACTCAAGCTCAGCCTAATCCCAGCCAGGCCCCAGATCTCTCCAGTTCTGTGCAGGCTGAGAAAGGTGAGGACGCTGAGGAAGGATCTAAAGCTGGCAGAGGTGGGTTAATGAGGTTGAAGGAAGGAAGCCATCTCCATAACAGCGAAGTAAAGGTAAAGCAGGAACTGCTGACAGGAAAAGTGAAGCTGGTTATAAGCAAGATCTGACTGAGATAACAGGTGGAGGAGGCTCCACTGGACAGCTGTCAGTGAGGACAAATGGCCTCCTGTCTCAGAAGATGCCATCGAGGACTCCACAGCTAGGGAGAAGTCAATACCTGCTTCAAAGGACAGGTGGCTGTCACCGAGGCCTAATGCACCTGGTTGGTGATTTAGGGGAGCCAATCTCACTCTCCTTTCTGAAAATCCTAGGGCCCTTAGTGCTGAATTGACCCTGCCTGTGCTCTAAATGGAACAAGAGAGCCCATCTGTTTACAAGATGGCTCACTGAAGATTTAAAACACTGTTGAGACCTGCGGCTCAGAACAAACATGCCTTTCAAAGTATCATTGATCACTGGGAATTCAGTGACCCTTCCAGATCTGAGCAAAGGAAACTGAAACCCTTGGGAAGGGTCACTATTTTAGTAATCCATCCCCCATGGGTTGTTCGTGATTCCTGGGAGATGAGGATACCGACCTTACCAGGAGTTTGGAAGCAGCCCTCATGGGTGACTTTGAAGGGTTCAGGGCTCCAGTGGACATGAAGGAAAAAGCAAGAGAAGTAGAATCAAAGCAGAGGCTAGAGACAGCACTGAAGTGCTGCATGCTTGTGGTAAAACTTTAAGGGGATAAAGAGGTTTTTTTTTCAATGGCTGAATAAGAAAATGGTGTTCAGAGACAGTCTTCTGCTGAAGATGCTGTGAGCATTGCTGAAATATAAGCTCCACAGAGGGCTTAAACGTTTACATGAACTTAGTTGATAAGCAGAGCAGGCTTTGAAAGAATCATGTTCAATTTTCAAGGAAGTTACACTGTGGGTCAGACACTGCCAAACGCCACCACATGCCGTAGAGAACTCTCTTGTTACAGGGGAGGATTGACCCCTTCAGCATTCTAGTAGAGTGTCTGTCAGTCAGTCCACTGAGCCACAGCCCCTTCCAACCACCACCCTCTCCAGTCCTGGGTCGGAGATCAACAGCACAGGGACACACTGCTGGCTGGCAAAAGGAAGGCTTGCCTGATCTTTGGCACCTCTTAGCGATAAAGGGCTTTTAAGGTCTGTGCATTCATTTTAAACACAATGCTATTGTACACTGACCAGATTACAGTACACTGTTCACATAAATTTTGTGTGCTGTGGAAAGCCAAAACGTTGCTTTGTTGGATATCCATTTACTGCAGGCATCTCAGACCGCTTCGTGACCTCCAAGGCATGCCCAGGTTAACACTAGGAATAGTAAACACTCATGAACAATATCTTCAAGCACCTGTTTTGAGGGTAAGCTAATTATAATCTGTCAGATAGGTGATGCGATCTCCATTTCACATGTTAGTAAGAGAGCCAGGATTCAAAAGTTTTCCTGACTTTGATCAGCTTTTCTCTTTCACTCCCATTGTTGCGAGGTAATAAATATGTAGAGTCTAATGAATCATGGGTCCCAGCCGGTGGCACATTTAATTAAGGGCTAATGAATACATCCCAGAAGACAGTCTTTGGAGCGGTTTCTCTGAAGTGATTATTTTGCCTCTCTATCACCCTTCTTTAACATATAGACTACCCCCTTGGTTCTAAAACCGTCTCCCCTTCAGTAGATACTGGATCCTTGGTAGGCACACACATTGTTCATTTCATGTGAAATAAATCTACACTTTTAGACAACCCTCATCTCTTGTGTAATAATTTTCATTTTTCATGTTCTATATTAATGTATTATTGTAGCAATTTTTAAAGTTTGTCCCTAAACCTTCAAAATATACAATGTCCTCACAGGGTTAGACTCTTCTGAACTTGTGTGTGTACTTCACCAGTGAGTTTTGTCCCTGTGTATGTGTTCATGTTCCTGCTTGGCCGCTTCTCCTCCATCTTAACAAATGCCTGATGGAGAGCGTTTTCTGGAAGGCCAGGCTGTCTGCACAATGTGTGCCCTCAGCTCTGCCCAGGAACGTCCTCCTCCTTCCCGAAGGACCACTTTGCTAGGCACTGTACTCTCACTGAGTAATATTTTCCTGTCACCACGTTGTCAATGTCATTCCACTCTGACCTGTCCTGTAAGGTTTCTGCTGACAAATCTGCTGCCAGCCTTCTTGAAGTCCTTTGTCTATTATTTGATTTTTATTTTTCTTATTTTCAAGATCTTCTTGTAATTTTGGGAAGTTTGATTATAGCATATCCTTGTGTGGTCTTGTTTGGATTGAACCTGATTAGAGACGTCTGACTCCAATTGTGTCTGGATATTTATTTCTTTACCCAGACTTGGACAGTCTTCACTATTATCTCTTTAAGTCGGTCTGCTAGCACATTTGTCTCTGGTTTTAAACTCTTGTAACTCAGTCATTTGCTCTTTTGATGCTGCCTCATGACTATCATGAGCTTTGAAATCCTTTTCTTTTTTCTACTCTAGTTTCATGTAACTTGCATTTGAGTTCATAGTTTCTTCTTCTGTGTCATCTAGTCTTTTGTTGATACTGTTATATATTTTTACTTTAGTCACTGAATTTCTCAATTCCTGAATTTCTTCTTTTAAATTCGTCTTATTAATTCAAAGTATGTCTGATCTCTTAGGCAATCCGTATGCCTCTGTTTCTTTGGGTCACCTAGTAGCTTGTGCTCTTGGCAGTATTAAATCTCCCTGGCTTTCATGTTTCCTGCTGCGTTGCCCTGATGTCAGTGTATTTTGTGGGCAGCCCCTTCTTGCAGACCTCAACGTCGGTGTAGCTGTGGAAATAACTTCCTGTTTGGGAGGTGACAAGCTGAGGTCAGGTGCTGGGTCAGGTGAAATGGTTTTGGCAACATAGAGCAGCCAGCTGTGTTGTGACTGCGATGTCCTTTGAACTGAGGCCAGTGCTGGTAAAGACTGGGCAGGACTCTCTGGAGCTGAGACTATGAGCATCTAAAACAGCAGCAGGGGTTGTTGGAGTCTTCGATGACTGTGGCTGCTGGCGGCCTCCCGTTCTCTGTGAGGAGGCCGCCTCTGGAGAGGTGTAGACAGGGGTCCGTTTCGGTGCTGGTCCTGGCTGTGGGCCTGCCTCAGAGTCATGCCCTGGTGTTGAGCCGCACCCAGAGCGCCTTCTTGGAGAAAAGGCAGGTCAGAAACATAGCAGGCGTAGAGGCACATAGTGCTGAGAGCGGAGTGGAGCGGCAGCAATCCACAGGCACAGGCACCACCCAGGGCTGTGTTAGAATTGAGCGAGGCTCAGAGCAGAACATGGGTGTTCAGAGTCAGTGCACCTGCAGACCCTGGACTGTGCACAGCGACTGCAGACTGGCTGCCGGCCATGCTGCAGCAGTGTCTGGGATCGGCTGGCCCCAGCATCTGGAGTGTGGCGCGTGGGCAGCCATGGCTGGGAGGGGGGCCCTGGGAGCTGAGAGTGGTGACAACTCCTAGCCAAGAGCAAGAGGCACACGCAAGTGTGCTGTGGGCATCCCCGGGCTCAGGTCCTGCCACCTCCGCCCTCCTGGCCCTCAACCGCTGCCTGGCATCACAGCAGGAGCTCCCCGCTGCCGCCCTGGCACTGTGGATGCTGCGGCTGTGGCTCACTGTGTCTCCAGATCCCTGAGCCGGCCTTCAGTCCTGCAGGCTGTTGGGTCTCTAGCTGGGTGTGTGCGTGCGTGTGTGTGAGTGTGTGTGTGTGTGTGTGTGCATGTGAGGGGAGGACAAAGGCCGGCATCTCAGTGATGTCACTTTGTCACATGTGTCCTCTGGAGCTGGTGCGTCATGGCATGGCAAACACCCTGAGCCGCTGATTAACTCACATTTTATCCTCTAAACATCAAATACGATCACATAAGTCAGGAAAGAACATGTGTAAGATGAAAGTTACTATCTGGAAAAGATTGGAAAATGCTTAATTTCATGGGATTGTATGTTTTTAATCACTTATTAGACATCAATCAACCAATAGCCCCATTCTCCTGAATAATGCAACAAAATAAAAAGCAGACATATTAAAGTAATATAACAGGACTCTGGTTTTCTTTTGATGGTGCCTGGAAAAAAGGAAGGAGACATTTTTTCTGAAAATGTGTGATTCTTCATTCATATCTAAAGCTCAATCACCAACATATTTTTTCTAAGGGGGGGAAAATATCTACACTGACAATATTTCCACCAATGAGGAATAGAAAACTATCTTCATATTTCCCTTTCTACAGTGCTGTCCAGAAAATGTAGTAGATTTACTATTGGAAGTCACTAGGAAAACAAAATTAAGTTCTTGATTAAAACCCAGATGTTGAAAAATCCATGGCCAGACTCCAGGTCAAAAAATGTATAAATGTCAGGTGCAAGTGCCAAAGGCATTTGGTTTAAACCATGGTGTTGACAGAGCAGCAGGGCAAAATCACAGGAAGAAAGAAGCAATTAATTAGATAGTTGGATCTGTGACACGTTCAAACGGAGTCGAGAGGGTGGGAACCACGTGGTGGCCCAGACTGAAGGCCACCAGGAAGCTAGAGTAAAAGCGAAGGGGCCGCACAGTTGGGATGGTCCAGCAGTCCGGGAGCCAGACAGGCTCCTCCAGCAGGGGTCGCCGCTGGCAAGGCCCTGCCAGCCTTTGTGCCAGGAGCAGCGCATTGGGACGCCCTGAGCTCCACCAGATTCAGGCACACTGTGGGCATCCACAGGTGTGGTAGGAAGGGTGTCTTTCCTCTCCGCCCGACTTTAACCACCTAGAAACCTTAGCGCTTGTCAGTCTGCCCATCATGAAGCTGCCCGTACTTGGAACCCTAAGGTTTCCTCCAAGCGTAAAGAGCAGCTCACGGCCAGGAAACGGCAAGATTTGGTGACCTGAGTGGACACCAGTCCAAGCACAGAGGAAACTGTCTTCCTGTGGGACCCAGCACTGGAGCTCAACTGAATCACAAGCCTGAGCCTGAAGTCACCATTTCTGATTCTTTACTGTGCAAAGTCCAGGTCCAGGATGAGTCCAAGAAGACGCTGAGTGGCCCGTGTCAGCAGATCATTAAGTGACCATTGCCCGATTAGGAATACACTGGTGGGATTTCACAAAAACTGTGCCCAGCCTGGTTTTCCAACAGGATCTACTGCAGAACATAAAACTGTTCCCGGAATTTTAGCACAAACCTAATGTTCATCACAGACTTGGCTACTACAACACTAATCCATGGCCAAGAGTTAATTTACATGTGAAGTCGATTGACAGGATGAGTGAATACGGACGCAAATGTCCGCCTCCTCCCTCTGTGTTTAAATGCAACTGACATTGAGTATCGTTTTCAAGGGCGTATTAATTGCATGTTAGTGTTGTGCCAGGAACATAAGTAATTTGGACTGAATAATATGGGTGTATTTGGATTTTGCTGTCAGTTACTAGCTGTGATTTTATTCAAGTTTCTAACCTCGCTGAGCTGGGCCTTCATAACTTTGGGATTAAGATATGGATGATAGGGCTGGGGATTTAGCTCAGTGGTTCTGGTGCCTGCCCCACAAGCTGAAGGTCCTGAGTTTGATCCCCAGTACCATCCCCCGCAAAAAAAAACAAGATTCGGATGATGACATAACAGATACAAGATAGCAGAGTACCTGTTTTGATCTTTTCCCTTCATTTATTTTTCAGTGCACTGAGCTTCTCCCCTAGCCTTTTTAAGTTTTTGAGACAGGGTCTTGTTAGTCACTTAGTTGAACTTGGGATCCTCCTGCCTCAGACCCCAAGAGTCCTGATACTATAGCTGTAGGCCTGGTCTTTGTCATCCAGTCGATGCCCAGCAACTGCCCAGGGAGGGATGTCATCCCAGCTGATGAAGCTGACAGTTCTTGGCCCTTTGTGTGTTTGTGACGCATTGAAAGTTTCTGGGAGAAGCCTGAGCAGTGTGCGATTTTGGTGATGTAGGTGATGTATGTCAACCTTAATATTTTAATTTTAATTTTGTGTGGATAGGTTTCATTATAAATTAACTTTAAAAGCCAAGTTTTTCTTTGTATATTTCATGTGTTTTTTGTTTTGTTTGTTTTTTGAGACAGGGTCTCACTATGTAGTTGAGACTGACCTAGAACTCACTATGTAGCCCAGGTTGGTCTCAAACTCACAGTGATCCTCCTGCCTCAGCCTCCCGAGTGCTGGGATTACAGGTGTGCACCACCATGCCCAGCTATATTTCATGAGTTTTTAAAGACCTCTTAAATTGAGCTTGAAATCCCATAAAATCTCTTTTTATCCCTAATTGTGCCTCTAGTAGTCACTTAGTAAGAATCCATTAACAAATTTAGCATGACTTGGCTATCTTTCATAGCTCAAAACAATGAAAAAGTTTACCTTTTCAATTTTTATCAGCACATGTTTGTAGTACATAATGATCACATTCCTTAAGGGAATTTTGTGTGTATACTACACATCATTCATTTTTTATTCCCTTCTTCCTCCCATTGGTCCCCTTCCTTTTTATAAAAGATCTGTCTTCCTATTTCCTATTGTCAGTCATTTATTTTGCTGTAGAATTGATTTACATATTGTTTCTCATATGAGTGATTATGCAATATTTAAGCTATGTCTGATTTATTATAATTTACTTTAAAGACAGTAATTATGTGAACTGAGCTCACAGTTAAGTATATACAATTGATTTTCTTTTTACAATAGTCATTGTCAAAAATTGGTTTGTGTTTTGAAGACAAAGACTGATGCCAGATAGGACTTTAGAATCCAGGTAGTCTCTCAAGCCTGTTTCCACATGGGCAGCTTTTTTTTTTTTTTTTTTTTTTTTTTTTTTTTTTTTTTTTTTTTTTTTGCATTAAGATGTTTGGAGACAGTTGCGTGTTGTTGCTCTCTGCACTTGGAGAAGGAAGAAGTCACATTGTTTTTGACCAGTTGAGATGGAGAAATTACCAATCCAGATAGCATGTGGATGGGGGCACGTTTGCCAGAGTCAGAACTTCCAAACTAAAACTTAGCCACATATATCAGAGCAAGTGATAGAGAGAGAGATAACGATGTGGGGAAAGCTGCTCTCTGTGAGGGTAAATCTTGATCATCGACTTGGTTAGCTTGAGAGAGGCTTGGGTTAGTGAGCGCAGGTCTGGGTGGGTCAGCGGAGTGTGATCTTGGGGACTGTGACCTCCTTGGGACTGTCTCTGGTACCCGCCTCTTCCCTTCCCCGCCGTCTGCGTCTTGGCCGCCAAGAGCTGCACAGCTCTCCTCTGCCAGGCCTTCCACCATGAAGTCAGTGACCATGGAATGACACCAAGAAAACCTTTCCTCCTTAAATTTGTGGCTGTCAAGTATTTTAGCAGCCAATGCCTCTGAGTGGTAGTAGGCAGTGTGTTTGTTTTCCTCACTTGTTATCTAATCCCACGAGCTTCCTACAGTGGGAAAATCTTACAGCCTAGCATCTTGAGATGCATAATTTACACCTTAATCTGGAATCACCTGAGGAAATGGCTCGTATCTTCAGCCAGAGCTAACTGCGTATGTGGAGTTTATTTATGCCTGCCACAGTACAACATGCTTGGCTGAGGGGTTTCTTGAGTGACTGTCTGTATAAACTGTTTGCTTTATACCCTGCTTTGAGAAACTAATTTTAATCAGTGATTATCACGCCCTGTTATGGTTTAGACCTTAAATGTCCCTTAAAGTTTCCTTTAGAAAGTGACTGTTCAGAAGGTGACTGGATCATGAGGGTCTAAACTTCATCAGTGGATTAAGCCACCAATGAGATCATCATTTGATGGCTTTGTTGAGAGGTGGTAGAAATTAGGAGGTGGGCCTGGCCAAAGAGATGGGTCAAGGGGCATGACCTTGGGGACTATATCTGCTCAGCTCTCTGGTGCTCTTGCTCCGTGGGCCTCCCTGTCCTGAATTAAATACCTTTCCTCCATCACGCCCTTCCACCACCTCATTTATGCTTCACCATAGACCTAAAGCAACAGTCAGCCCACCATGGGCTGAGACCTCTGAAACATAAGCCAAATTAAACCTCTCCTCCTCTAATTGTGCATGTACTGGCAAGAAATGGTAACTAATACATGCCCCACGATAAGATTACTTTCAATTAAGTATTCACAAGAAACAGGAGAGGAGTGCTGGTACTGCATAAATTATCAGGTCACAACATTCAGTTATACAAAAATAATATGGCTACATTGTCTTCTACAGATCATCTCAGCCCCCCATGCACCTGATTTTAGTTAATTCTGATTACACACAGTTGCAGCCCATGTACGCTAAGCAGGAGGTTCCCTTGCCCAAGTCCTCACAGAACTGTGTGAGGATGTGTGCATGGGCGGTGGGGCAGGAGGGTTTGGCCACTGGCCGGCACCTTATCACTGACATCCTCCTCGGTGGTGTCCACCGAGATCCCCTGTACCATTTATTAGGAAATGCCCACTGGCCTGGCTGAGGGACACCAGAGAACAAAAAAGAATGACAAAGAGCAAGAATAAGGAAATAAGAACAAACAGTTTATTACTTGGGGGACCAGGATCTGATCTTAGCTCTCTCCTGGCTAAGACTACCTGATCTTCACTCTGTCCTGGCTCTAGATCAGTCAGTATTTGTGATTATACGGCACAGCAAGAGGAAGAAGCGCAGATGTAGGGAACAGCAGAACTAAGGCATTATTGAGCCAGGCTTGTAGAAGGGGAGTAACTGTGTATACTTGTGAAGGCCAGGTCACAGTTAACAAGCCACGTGTGCTATCTTGCAGGTCGTAGCTAACAAGTCACCTGTGCTATCGTTAGCTTACATTTTATCTCGGAGAGTGGCTGCACAGTCATAGTTCTTCAGCTGCAGTGTCATCTCGCTCTTAGAGACGTCACAATCTCATCAATCACTGAGATCTCAATTGTGACCATTGGCACAGGGTATTCTGTGTCTGTATACCAGCCAAAGGCTTATTTGGCAAATCACATGTAGGCCTGGGAATAACTCATAATTTTGATCAGTAGTCAAATTATAAGCCAGTTCAGTAATATCCGAAAGCCTGCTCAGTGCGCTTTCAAGCTGGTCTCCTGCACCATTGGTCACCGTGATTGGTCTGCAAAGTCTCTAGAACAGTCAGACTGAGAGACCTGCTGCCATCATCTGCTTCTCTCCCACGCTGGCCAATGAGATAGTTAGATAGTTTCCCTGACGTTTTGGGGGCTACAGGAAATGTCTTGTGAGGCTGTTCCAAGTGCTGTTCTCCTACTCATGCCAGGTCACCATTCAAGCCCACTGCTACTGCACTAAACTGGTGCTGTACACGGAATCAGTTTGCTGGTCTCCTTGGGTTCCATCTTGGAGGAAAGCATAGATCTCTCTTCCCTGTGGATGATAGAGTAGCAGGGGTTCTACCATCTGCTTTTAGTGGGAAAGGGTGAACACGGCAAGGGTGTCACATATCTCAGAGACTTGTGCCTACTCTCCCTTGGTTGCACTGTTTTTTTTTTTTTAATCCCCAAAGGCTCACTTGAAGGATCTTTGTGAAGATCATGAAAAATATGCTGATTTTTGTGGTATTAATATTATGCTCTGGACCCAGCATTTTCCACCTCTCAAACATTATACAAAATTTGCCTCATGCAATTCAAATTCCTGAATATTATTACCTTGGCCAATTATTCTCCAAGAGTAACAAACACCAAAATCTTTAAACTTTTAAAAACTTACAAAGCCAAATTGAAGTAGCATGAAATTAGGAAAATTTTGTCTATGGGCTCTTTCTTCCGAGAATCTGGTAAGGGCTGCTGCTGTTTCTGATTTTTCTCACTTTTCTATTAGCATCTATTTAGCTATGTTATATGCACGTACCACTCTTCCCAAACAAAAACCATTAATCTGTAAAAGCAATATGCATGAAAGAAAAGTGTGGAGAAAACAAAAAGAACAATGCTGGAGAACTACCATGAAACCATCTGACCCTACTACAACTTGTTTTTGTTCCACTTCTCAGCAACTTGGAAGTAACTGGTTCCTACTTCTCTAAGTGCATGGCAGACAGTCTAAAGAACAAATATCTTTGAGATCCAAATGTGGTTCATATGCTGTTAAAAGTAAGACTGTAATCTGTGTCTTCTTCTTACAGACACAAGACCACAGGGCAAGAGTTTGCTGTTGTTTGTGTGTTTGTGTGGGTGTTAAGTGAAAGACAGTTGCAGCTATGAAGGACTTAAGATTTAAAAAGCATTTCTATTATGAAAGACATTCCCCAGCAGCCCTTAGTCCAGTGATAACGTATTTCCTGCCAAACTGACTCAGAAGTATATCAGTCACTTTGGTTACTTGAGAGCCCTTGGAAGGAGTATTTTCTATAGTTCCCTTTGCATGGATTTGCACAGTGGTGAGCAGAAACAGATGGAGCAGTAGAATTGCAGTTGATGGGATCCATGGAGTTCAGACAGAAAGCATCTGTCTCCTCCAGACCGAGCTCTGAACAGGCACCGGTGTGGGACATGGGGACAAATCATATGGGTCTGAGGGAGAGGCAGAGCTGAGACACAGGGAGAAGTGACTCGCACTTGAGACGTCATCCTAACCGTGCCCTGCTAGGAGTTTGTAGTCACAAGGAAATGGATGGCAGACTAAGTTTTCAACTCAAGACCCTGTCTGGATAATGGAGTAGCACTTGGTAGAGTTCTGTAATGCATATCACTAGATTCCACTCCATGAGGTCCGTCTGCATCAGTGGCTGTCCACAGGTACAGCATGACAGCAAGAGGCCTTTTATGTGTGTGTCTGACCTCAGCTTAAATATGCAAGCCAGAGCACACAGAAAATAAACTGCAGCTAAGAAATACATGCTGTATTTCTGAAATTAATATTACAACTTTTATGTGATAGTGGGCTTTTTTCTGAACCACTATAAATAAAGTGACCACTTTTATTGCAAATGATGGCATTTTAAAGTTATAGGAATATTGTAGTACTTTTTTGTTGTTGTTTTTGCTTTTGGGTTTTTTGTTTGTTTGTTTTATTGTTGTTGGTTTTTTTGTTTTTTGTTTTTTTAGTACTGAGGATCAAGCTCAGGTCCTTGCACTTGCAAGGCAGGTGGTGGCACCACTGAGCTAAATCCCTAGACCTGTAGTAGTTTGATCATATTATCAAAAACATTAAGCCACAAATATCTCCTGATACCATTGGACAAGAACTGATTAACCGAACATTAAGCCATCTGTATAAGCTTACACCTCAGAATGAAGTTGCTAAGGTGAGAAAATGGGTGAATCAGGGCTCAGGCCACCTGGGTCTGTCTTCTCCTCGGGGTTTGAGCTTACCCAACTCTAGGCGTCTGGTAATTTGAGTAGATTAAAGTATTTGGGCTCCTCCAACTCTGGTATTCTTGAATTAGTAGACTTCAAAACATCCAGTAATACGAAAGCAATAGATGTTTATAGTTTCTCATTTACAATTCAAAAATGCATAAATTCTCAAAGATTAAATTATCCTCACTATAATGCTATGCTTATTTTTCTATTTTCAAAATTAGCAATTTCCTTTTTATATAGAAAATTTTCCTTAAATATAATTTTCTGCTTTGATCAGGTTAGACAACCTAAAGAGTATTTTTGATAGTATAAACTTGGTGCAAGTATAAACTACTGGAAATGCTTCGTGGAAATGGGTGAGATTTAAATATTTATTTCTATATGAAAATTACCCATAGCACCCTCACAGATAGATTGCTAAGTTATACTGAAGACTTTTGCATTCAAATAAATACATTATTCAAAAAGAAACAGACGTTAGAATAATTCACTTTAGACAAAACAAAACAAAAAAATCTCCTAAGCTTAAGGCCATTTTTTAAATGTAAAGGCTCATAATATACTGGAGTAATCACTTGGATTTTAAGCCCTAAGAGACGTTGAACATAAAAGCACCACTTAACAGGACAAATAACCAGAGCAGGGCTCCAGGGAAGTGACTGCGGGCGGCAGGGGTACCAGTGGCCCTGTCAGACGGAAGGGCAGTGACCCTCCCTGTGGAGTGGCCGCACTAACAAACCGTTTCTCCGCGCACCCACTCTCGGCCACGGAGTCTCACTGCTAACTGCAGTCACCTCCGCACAGGCGCTGGCCGAGGTCACTGTTTCTCCCTCAGGGAAAGCTGTCCCCTCTCTTCCTGCACTGGCTGGGGCTCAGCTGCTCTATGGCCCGCTTGTCTTCCGAGCCTGGCTGGGACCACGACGCGCAGGGCAGCCCAGCTGTCGTCCCCGGCAGGCCGTCGGTGATGAGCTGAGCGGTGTGGTGTGCGGTGGTCACCTCGCCCTGCCCCCTCCACTCCCTCCCTGGGCTGCGTCCCGGGAGTTGGCTGCTGGGTCTCCGGTAGCTCTAGCTCGGGTTGAGGGGCTGAGCCTCTGCAGCGTTGCCCAGACGCACACACCTCACAGGAAGCGCCCACCAGTAGTGGCTGCGCTCGCTTTCTCTGTCTCCCCTCCAGCCCTGCACTGTCTTTGATAATTGGCTGTGAACTCATAGCGGCTTTGATTCACAGTTCTTTGATTAGTGATTTTGAAGATTTTTTTCATAGAAATGTTCGCCAATTTTGAAGTCTTCCTTTGAGAAAGGTCTCTGTAGATCCTTTGCCCATTGTTTAATTGGGCGGTTTTCTTACACTTGATTTGTTTGAGTTCCACACCTACTTTAGATACAGTGCAGTCGTCGGATATTGGGTTTAAAACCTTCCTTTCTGCGAGCTGTCTCTTCACGCTGTGTATTATATCCTTTGCTTTGCTGCTTTTGATTTAATATCATCCCATCTGTCTATTTTTTATGGTTTGGTTTGTAACTGAAGGATCCCTGCCCACGTCAATGCCGTGCACCTTCTGCTTTGTTATCTTCTAGTAGCTTTATTGTTTCTAGTCCCATGCTCAAGTTTTTAATGATTTTTGAGCTTTGTGCATGGAGGAGATTGGGGGATACCTTTATTCTTGTGTTCCATACTAACTTTTCCTGCACTGCTTATTGAAGAGATGGCTCTTTCCACTCACTCTTTGGACTCCAGCCAAGCAGGTGAGTGTAAGTGCACAGGAGTGTGTGCACGCTATTTTCTGGCACTCTGTGTGTCTATTTCTGTTCTGTGGTGGTCTTGTGGTACGTTTGACTTTTGCAGTGTGATACCTCAGCTTTGTTCTTCCTGCTCAAGATTGTTTTGACTCTTCAGGCTTTTTTATAATTCTATACTAAGGTTATTATTTTCTGTTTGCGAAAAGGCCACCAAAACACTTTTTGAAGAGATTATTTTGGGTGTTTTGTTTTTGAGACAGGGTCTTGCTGTGTAGTTCAGGCTGGCCATGAACTCACTACATAATCCAGACTGGACTCAAAAACTTGTGGTGATCCTCCTATCTCAGCCTCC
This sequence comes from Fukomys damarensis, assembly GCF_012274545.1. Lineage (NCBI taxonomy): Eukaryota > Metazoa > Chordata > Mammalia > Rodentia > Bathyergidae > Fukomys > Fukomys damarensis. Next base: position 1,404,184 of record NW_022900917.1, read on the forward strand.
TGAGTGCTGGGATTACAGGTGTGTGCCATCACACCTGACAAGATTGCTTTGTGCAATGTGGACATTTTAACAATCCATGTCTAGTACATGAACGTGGAACATCTTTCTTTTTGTCTGTCTTCCATTTCTTTCCTCAGTGTTTTTTGTATTTCAGTATACAAGCCTTTTATCTCCTTAGTTAAATTTGTTGCTAAGTATTCCATTTTTTGGTAGCCATTGTAAATGAGATTTGTTTTCTAATGCTGTATATTTCTTAGTTTCTTAATAGAAACATTACTGATCTGGGCCTCCTGGGGTTATAACTTAGTTTACTGGATGTGTTTATTAGTCCAGTTTTTGCAGAGGCTTTCGGGATTTCTGTAAACAACACTGTCACCTACTGTAAACAGGGACAATCTAACTTCTGCCTTTCTGACTTAGATGCCCGAGCTGGAGCTCCAGCCCTGCATTGAACAGAAGTGGTGAATGTGCACCACTGACGTTGCTCTAGGTCTTGGCAAAAAAGCTTCCAACTTTTCACCACTGCAGGCGAGTCAGGAACCGTCTTGACACACTTACACTTTGTCGGGGTGCAGTCCCTCTGCCCCTGCTGTGAGAGCTGTGCCATTGGGAAGACCTCCATGTTTCCAGAGCGCATTTTCTGCTCTGCGGAGATGAAGATGGTGCAGCTTCTGACCCTTGCCTGGCCATCGGGCCCACTCCGTGTACAGAACGCGTCCCTTCAACCATGGCGAGTGACCCTTCTGTTGGGTGCTGTTCCGCTCACTGTGCTAGTGTTTGTCGAGGATTTCTGTGTCTGTGTTCATCATAATTGGCCTTGCTTAGCTTCCTGGTCTGGCTTTGGAATTGGGGTAATGCTGGCCTCATTATTTGCCACTTCAGTGTTTTGGATAATTTGGAGAACATTTTGCATGATTCTTTCAGGATTTGTTAGAATTCAGCGGTGAGGCCGTCAGGTTCCGAGCTTTGCTCTGACTGGGAATTTTCGTTGTGGATTCAGTCTCCTTCCTCATATGTTGTTCTGTTCATTTTCTTTCTTCCTGATTCAGTCTTGGTAACGTGTATGTGTCTAGGAATGCACCTGTTTATTCTCAGCTATTCATTTTGCTGTAACTGTTCAGAGTACTCTGATCCTTTACATTTGTATGTTATCAGTTGTGACATCTCCTGTTTTGCTTCTGACTTTGAGCCTTTCTTACTACCCCAGAGTTTTTATTTTTGTTTTTTTCTTGGTACCAGGGATCAAACTCAGCACCTTGCACTTGCAAGGCAGGCGGCAGAACCACTGAGCTAAATCCCTGTCCCTAGAGAATCTTCATTTATTTTTTCTAAAACCAACTCTTAGCTTGGCTTCTTTTTCTAATATTTTTATAGTTTCTATTTTATTTTTTACTCTGATAGTCATATTTATTTTCTTTTACAAGTACTGGCTTTTATGTATTCTTCTTGTTCCTTGAGGTACAAGAAACGTTGCTTGAGATCTCTTTTCTGTTTATGTATAAGCATTCAGTCTCCATCTTAGAGCTGCTTTTGCTACATCCTGCACATTTGGCGGGTCATGTGCCCATTTTTATTTGTCTCAAGATGGTTTTAATTCCCCTTTGTGTTTTTTTCTTTGCCCCATTGGTTATTTAGGAGCATGTTGTTTAATTTACACAACTGTCAATTTTCCAAAAATTCTATTACTGATTTCTGGTCCTACACCATTGTGGTCGGAAAAAGATACTTGGTATGATTTTAGTCATCTTAAATTTATTAAGACTTGTTTTGTGGCCTAACACATGATCTGTCTTGGAGAATATATTGTGCATGCATGAAAAGAATGTGTGTTCTGCTGTTGATGGAATATTTCATATGTATCCATTAGTTCTGTTTGGTCTAAAGTGTGGTTCAGGTCCAGTGTTTCCTTACTGATTTCCATCCAAATCATGACCATTTTTGAAAGCAGGTTATTGAATGCCTCTATTATATTACTGTCTGTAAGTCTGTATCTTCAAACCTGGTAACATGTGCTTTACTTATTTTGATGTTCTAATATTAGGCATGTATGCATTTATAATTTTATATTCTCTCACTGAATTTCTCATGATTTTGTCTCATTTTACATGTGTGTGGGGAGGGGATGCTGGGAATTGAACCCCAGGCTTTTGCATGCTAAACAAGTTGCTACTACTGAGCTATACTCCACATTTTACAGTGTTTGACTTGACATTATTGAATGTAATAGAAATATAGCTACTTCTCTTTTTGACTTTCACACATATGAAATAAGTTTCTCTATCACTTTTCAGTCTACATGTGTCCTGACAGGAGAAGTGAATCTCTTGTATGCAGCATATAGTTGGGTATTTATTTTTCTTCATTCAGCTATTTGGTCTTTTAATTGGAGAAATTACTTCACATTTAAGCTGGTTACTAGTAGGTAAAAGTTTTCTATAGTCATTTTGTTAATTTTGCCGTTTGTTTCATAAATCCTTTCCATTTATCTCCTTCTCTTGTCTTACTTTGTCATTGAATGATTTTCTCTAATAGGGAGTTTTGAACCCTTCGTTCATATCTTTTGTGAATTTACTTCAGGCTTTTGCTTTGTATTTGCTGTGAGCCTTCCATGAAACACTTTCAGTATAATGAGCTATTTTAAGATGACAGCAACATGATTTTTGATAAAGTTAACAGAGTTTTGTTCCACTCCTCCCACATCTTTTGACACAATTTACATTTTTTTCATATTATGCATCTGTTAACAAATTTTGTATCCTCTATTGTTTTCAATGACTTTTCTTCTTTAATTATTTTGCAGGTACATGTTAGATATACATAATATGCATAATGGTCACATTCAGCATAGGGAATCTGTACCTCTATGGTCTATCTGGATTCTTTTCACACTCCCCTCCCTCCCACCCCTCTTCCCCTCATTTGCAAAAGCTCTGTTTCTATCTTTCCTTCTACACCTGCCAGATCCCCTTCCCATTTGAACATTTTCCTCCTATTTCAAAATGTCTACTATACATTTTGGTCCTTATGTACACTTTTAGTCTTTCACATCAGAGACATAATGCAGTATTTAAACACGTGTGTCCCATTAATTTCACTTAAGAGTTTGGTCTTAAGATCATCCATTGACCTAGAACTGTCTTTAGTTTATCCTTCTTTATGGCAGAGTAATGCTATACTCCTTATACTCCATTGTATAAAAAAAAAAAAAACACATCTTCTTTATCCATTCATTGGTTGATGGGCTGTTTCCAAGATTTGGGTATTACAAATTGTGCCCTATAAATGTGGGTGTGCCTAGATCACTGTGGTATGAAGTGTTTAATTCTTCCAGGAAGACATCAAAAAGAGGAATAGCTGTGTCTAATGGAACCTCTAATTTTAGTTTTTGAGGAGTCTCCACACTGATTTCCACAGTGCTTGTACTAGTCTACACTCCTACTAGCAGTGGAGAAGGTCTCCTTTATAGCCCCGCCAGCATTTGTTATTGGTTGATTTCTTGATAATAGGCCTTTTTTTTTCTGAAGAGAGATGGAATCTCAGTATTGTTTTAATTTCCATCTCTCAAATGACCAATGATGTTGAACTCTTTTTATATTTTTATATACTATTTCTCCTTCTTCATCTGAGAAGTGTCTGTTCATTTCAGATGTCCATTTTTGGACTGGATCTTTAAATTTGGGTGTCTGATTTTTTAAAGTTCTTTATGTATTCTAGATATTAGTCTTTTATCTAAGGAACAGCTGGAAAGATTTCTTTTTACCACTCTGTGGGTTGTCTCCACTCTGTTGGTGCTTTCTTTTGCTGTGCAAAAGCTTCTCACTAAAATGTGATCCCATTTGTTGATTCTTTCTGATATTTCCTGTGTGATTAGGGTTTTGGTCATAAAGTTTTTGCCTGTACCTATGCCTTCAAGAGTTCTACGTACTCTGTCTTCCAGCAGACTTAATGTTTCTGTTTTAACATTTGCATCTTTAATCCATTTTTATTTTAGTTTAGTGTGTGGTGAGAGATATGGGTCTAGTTTTAGTCTTTGGCATGTGGAAGCCCAGTTTTTCCAGCACCATTTATTAAAGAGGCTGTCTTTCTTCTAGTGATGGTGTTTGGCCCCTTTGTCAAAGATAAGGTGGCTGATGTTTGGAGTCATTTCTGTACCTTCTAGTCTGTCCCCCAACCCCAGGACCATTCTGTTTTTCATCATAGTAGCTTTATAGTTTAATTTCAAGCCAGGGATTTCGATGCCCCCAGCCTTGCCTTTGTTGCCCTGGATTGCCTTTGCTCTTCTAATTCTCTTCCGATTCCAAATGAACTATAGGATTGTTTTTCTCTGATTCTAAGAGCTATGTTACTGTAATTTTCATCAGAATTGGATTAAATCTGTATAACGATTTTGGGAGGATGGCCATTTGCACTATATCGGTTTTTCTACCCAAGAACAAGGAATATCTTTCCATTTCTTATATTCTCTTTGATTTCCCATTTTCAGAGTACTATGGTTTTCAATATAAAGGACTTTAACTTCTTCTGTTAGGTTGATTCCTAAGTATTTCATTTTCTTTGGGTGCTCTTGTGAAAGGCAGATTTTCCCTAATTTTTCTCTCACTGAGTTTGTTATTTATGTACAAAATGCTATTGATTTTTGAGTGTTGACTTTGTATCCAGCTGCACTACTGCATTTGGTTATTAAATCCAGGAGTCTTTGGGTGAAATTTTTTGGTTTACTATGTAGAGTATCATGTTATCCACAAATAATGATGATTTAACTTCTTCCTTTTTTATCCTTATTCCACTTATTTCTTTCACTTGTCTAATTTCTCTGGCTAACGCTTCCAGAGTTATATTGAATAAGAGTGGTGATAGTGGATGTATTTGTCTTGCTTCTGATTTTAGAGTGAAAATTTTCAGTTGTCAACTTAGTATGATATTAGCTATTGGTTTGTCATAAGTGACTTTTATCAGATTGAGATAAAACCATCTATTCCAATTTTCTGTGGGTTTTATTATCATGAATGGGTGTTGGGCTTTGTCAAATGCCTTTTCTGTATCTATTGAGATGATCATATGGTTTTTGTCCTTGAATCTATCTGTATGGTGTATTAAGTTTATTGATTTGTGTATGTTGAGCCATACCTGAATTCCTGAGATGAACCCTAGTTAATCATGGTTTATAATCTTTCTTACAGAATCCTCTGTATTCTGTTTGCCATTGTCTTATTGAGGATTTTTGCAACTACATTCATTAGGGAGATTGGCCTATATATAACTCTTTTATTTAATCGGATCCTTCTCTGTTTTTGTTATCTGGGTAACACTTTCTTTCAGGAATAAGTTTGAGAGTATTCCTTCCCTTTCAATTTCATTAGTTTGAGAAGTAATGGCATTAGATCTTCTCTAAATTTCTTGTAGAAATCAGTGGTAAATCTGTCAGGACCTGGACTCTTCTTTATTTGTAGATTTTTAATTACATCATAAATTTCATTGACTGATATCAGGTTATTTAGAATCTTTATATCTTCTTGATTCAGCTTTGGCAAATTCATATGTGTCCAGGAATCTTTCTATTTTTTTCTGTTTTTCATCTTATTAGAATATAGGTTCTCAAAGTAGGAATTAATGATCTTCTGGATTTTGTAGGATTCCTTTTGATTTCACTTTTTCATTCCTAATTGCATGGATTTGAGTCTTTTCTTTCTTTTTTTTTTTTATAAGGTTGGCTAAGGATTTTTCAATTTTATTTAATCGAAAAAAACCAACTCTTTTATTCATTGATTATTTGTATTATTTTTAGTCTCAGTTGCATTAATTTTTGCCCTAATCTTTACTGTTTCCTCTGTTGTACAGGCTTTGGGCTTGACTTACTCTTGTTTTTCTAGGAGCTTGAAGTTCACTATTAGGTTATTTGAGTTTGTTCTGTTTTTCTGCTGTAGGAATTTACTGCTGTAAATTTCCCTCATTAGGGAAATTTCATGCTTTTATTGCATCCCATAAGTTTTGGTATGTTGTAGTGGCATTATCATTTAATTGTAGAAACCAGCAGATTTCTTCTTTAATTTCATCTGTGACCCATTTCATCTGTATCCATGCATTTGTAACATCAGGAGAGTGTTATTTAATTTCCATGTGTTCATGAAGTTTTTGAGGTTTCTTTTGCCGTTGATTTACAATTTCATTGTGTGATAGTTTGATAATATGCATGAGATAATTTCAGATCCTCTGCATTTACTTATAAGCATGTTCTATGAGCTAGTATGTTTATTATGGGGAACATACAATGTTCAGCTGAGAATGTATATTCTACTGTTGTGGGGTGGAACATTCTGCAGACATCTACTAAGTCTATTTGTTCAGAAATGTGTTTCCATTCTTATATTTCTTTGTTGATTTTTTTGTCTAGTTGATCTGCTTATTTGTGATAGTGGGGTATTGAGGTTCCCCATTACAACTGTATATCACTTGTTTGATTTTTCATGTCTGTTAATATTTGTTTCATATAGTTGCATGTGCTGGTAGTTAGTACATATATATTTATGATTGTTATCTCTTCCTCTTGGCTTGTTCTCTTAACAAGGATGTCATGACTGTCTTTGTCTCTCTTTCCAGTCTTGGCTTGAAGTTCACTTTGTCTGCAAACAGAATAGCTACTCTTGCTTTTTTTCTGTGTTCCTGTCACATGTAGTATTGTTTTCTATCCTTTAATGTTCAGTCTATGAATTTTTTTCAATTAAATGTGTTTCTTGTATGCTGCATATTGTTGGATCATGTTTTTTGATCCATTCCGCCAGTCTGTTTTCTGATTGGTGAATTGAGACCATTTACATTGTTGGTTATAATTGATATGTACTGACTTATCCTTGTCATGTCATTTTCTTGTTGTTGGTTCCGTTTCTTTCCCCTCTGTTTAACTGCTTGCTTGCCTTGCCTGGTGGATTCATTCTTTTGGTGCTCATGTAGTTGTACTCTTGGTTATCTCTTTCTAGTGTTCTAGAGAACAATTTTGGAGCCCTGGTTTGATGGTCATGAGTTTCTTCAGGTGTTCTTTGTTGTAGAAGTATCTCATTTCTTCATTAATTTTGAGAAATAGTCTGCAGGGTAAATAAATGTGTTGGAGGTTGTTTCCCTTTAGGGACTGAAATACTTCAAGCTCTCCTTGACTTAATTTTTTTTGTTGAGAAGTCTGGTGTAATTCTGGTGGGCTTACTTTTATAAGTCGCTTGTTCCTTTTCTCTTATAGCTTTTAATATTCTGTTCTTATGCTGAATTTCTGAAATCTTGACTATTATATGCCTTGATGTAGTTTTTTTATCATGGCTAATTGGAGTTCTGTATGCCTCACCTATCTGTATGTGAAATTCTTTTTCTAGGCTTAGGAAGTTTTCTGCCATTACTTCTGTAAACAGGTTTTTTTATATCATTTGCACCAACTCCTGCTTTTTCGTTGACTCTGATCAATCTTGTTAGTTTTTGCATCATCTAGCAGCTGTTGGATTGATTTTTCCATTGTCTTGTTATTTTTTAGAAATCTTTTAATGATGGCTAACCACAATCCTGTTTCTATATCTGATAGTCTGTCCTTACATTGGTTTATTCTGCTGCATGTACTTTCCATAGCATTTTTAATCTCCTGTATACCTCATTGAATCTGTTTCATGGGTTCCATTTCTTCCCTATGTTGGGCATTCACAGTTTCCATCACTTTCCTATGCTTCTCTATTTTTTAAATCTCTATCTTCTCTAGATTCACTAATCATGCCCTTCATTATGGCCATCATCTTTGAAGTTATCTGAAAAATTATCTCTGATTTGATTTTTTTATAGAGCTTCATTCACTTGCTTCACTCCTTCTGCTGTTACATCAGAGAGTCCAGGTGCTTGGCTTTCAAATCGTTCCACCTCATTGCTCCTGGATTTGCCTTTGATGAGCTGAAAGTCTGAGGTTATATCTTGCTTCCATGTCTTCTCATTTCCTTTTTCTTTCTTTTTTTTAAATACCTGCGTCAGTGCTTGTAAACTGTTTATGTTAGGTTTCTTTTTTGCTAGAAATAAGAACCCTTAGGAAATGATTATTCTCAGCGATATCTTCCAGGTGTAGCTGGCTTTAGGGTTTTGATTCTGTTGCAAGATCCTAACTCTCAATTTATTGGGGATGAGAAGTTGCTGCCTACTTAGCCTAGCCCCTGGTTCTTTGGCACTGCCCTATGTATTGTTTATGACCCTCAGACAATCTCAGTCTTGCCATACCAGGAGGAACAATTGATCAGAACAACTGACTAAAGTAGAACAATCAGTAATAACAATATCATCAAACACCCTAGAAAATGACAAACTGTGCCACCTTTAACCATATGAACAGGATTTTTAGTTATATATCCAAATCTAAAACAAACCAGAAAGTTGTGTACAGTAAATATTCCATCAACGTGGTGATTTTTCTCTCAGGGAAGAAAATTTTAAAGGAGTTAGGGAAAAAATAAAGAAGAGAAGAAGAGAAAGGGATAACAAGGAAGGCTGTATAGAGGATGAGGAAAGATTATCCAAACATTTGGAACTGGTGAAAAAGACAGGAGGGGAAGAAGCAGAAGCAAACAAAAAACAAAAACAAAAACAAAACTCAAAGCAGTGTTCGCATATAAAAACAAGAACAAACAAGAAAAAGAAAAGGTAGAAAAAAAATAAAATTTTAAAAATTAAATAAAAATAAATTTAAAAGCAAAGAAAGGAGAAAAAAGGAAAAAATGTCCACTTCAAGGCATGTCTCTGCTGTCACTGGTTGACAGAGGGGGCAGACGAGCCCAGATCCATGTTGATTGATCCCTGCAAACCAGCAGTAGAATTATGGCAGTGGTGGATAATCCCAGCAAACATGACCCTTTAGTTCCACTGAAGTTCAGGATGCTTCTGGTTTCTGGCTGTGAGGGTGGGACCTGAGCTTTTCACCCACAACACTCTTGAGTGACTTCTTCTGGCTTGAACCTGGCTCCCTGACCTACCAGCTTGAACTTGTTTGTACCTTATCTTGACAATTGAAGCCAACCTCAAAGCTGTTCTGAGTTTTGACTTCCCTGTCCCCTTTCTGAAATGGCTACCAGTCAATTGTTTTCTCCTAAGAAGCATCTCAACCTGAGTTAATTTACCAGCCACTGCAGTCCACAGCATCTCCTGCTCCACACACTCCCGCATTTCTCCACGGAGGCCTCTGGGGTTGCCAGTAGTTACCAAGTGTCTTCCTGTTTGAGCTTCCCTGCTGGGTCTCAGGGGGAAAGCACTGCTTGCCACATCCCTCCTCCGTATTGTGGTCCCTCTCTTTGCTCACCCCTCTCTTCAGATCCTTGCTGGGTTTCAGGGACTCACTTCCCTCCTTCTCTTCATGTTGCTATATTCCAATGTGTGGTTTCCAAATATTGGAGAGGCTGTTTCTCTGCTTCTCATTCCGCCATTTTCCCAGAAATCCTGATGTTTTCTCTTTAAACCTCATACTAAAGATATGTGATTCATATACCACCATGGCAGTGTTAGAGAACTCTGAATTTGGTGGCTCTGTTCATCAGCTTTCTGTAACTATAACAAAATACCTGAGGCAACAAAAGAGAAAGGGATTACTTTTTTCCTTGTGGGTTTGGATGTTACACTCCAGGACTGAGTTGACCCATCACACTTTGCCTCTTTCAGCTAGGGCAGCACATTCCTGGCAGAAGCACGTGATGAAGCTGACTGTTCCCTTCATGAGGCAGGAAACAGAAAAGGCAGAGACTAGGATCATATAATCCCCTTTGGGGACGTGTCCATGATTACTAAGCACCTCTCACTAGGCCCAGCTTCCTGAGGTCCCGACACCCACCGCAGTACCATCTGAGTGACCAACTTTTTAACAGTGTGGAGTCCAAACTATAGGGAGGATGCACTTGTACCAGTTATCTTAAATATGATGTTATTTTTTTTCAAGATAGGCACAGGCAAAGACTTCCTGAATAGGACCCAAATAGCTTAGGAAATAATAAGCTACAGAATAAGAGAGAATCTTTGCCAGTAATTCTTCAAGAAAGATTAATATCCAGAATATATAAAGGACTCAAAAAACCAAACACCACAAGACAAGTGATCCTGTTAATAAATGAGCAAATGAACAGACACTTCTCAAAATGATGAATGCAAATGATGAATAATTATGTGAAAAAATGTTCACAATTTTTAGCCATTTGATAATGCAAATTAAAAATGCAATATTCCATCTTCAATCAAAACTGGAGATTGACTGTACAAAAATAATAACTGACAAGAACACGGTAGAAAACCCATATGCATTGTTGGTGAGAATGTAAATTAGTACAGCCGTTATGGAAATAAGTGTGGAGCAAATAAGTCTGGTATAAACCAAAAATAGAACTATGATATGATCCAACTATACCACTCCTTAGCATATATCCAAAGGAATCAAAGTCAACATACCATAGAGTTATCTGCATTCTCAAGTTTATCGTGGCATAATTCGTAATAGCCAAGATACAGAGTCAGGCTGAGTGCCTCTCAGTGGATGAGTGGGTAAAGAAAATGTGGTATACATACACAGTGGAGAATTATTCATCCTTAAAAAGTTAAATCATGTCATTTTCAGGAATGTGGATGCAACTGGAGATCATGTTAAGCAAAATAAGCTAGACTCAGACCAGTACTGTATGTTTTCCTTTACACATGGAATCCAGGGGAAAGAGAAGAAATCAAAGTAGAGAGGCTGATAGACAGGAGGAAGAGGCTCTAGTGGGGATAGGGGAAAGGAGGTGGTGGGTGCATATGAACAAAAGAGGTGGTTTTTTACATCATGTGTGAAAATGCAAAGAAACCCAATATTCTATACAATTAACATGCATTAATAAAACATGTAGGAGGAAAAGGTGTTTCCATATTACTTTTGACCTATACTCATGTGTTTTGCACAACTATAACAAAATATAGGTAGCCAGCTTCATTTTTTATTCTGCTCAGTTTTGGAGGCCAGAAGTCCAGGATAGCGGTAGCTCCTTCACCATGGCCTCTGGGGAGCGCAAATAACAGATAGCATCCCACTGATGGGAATGCAGGGGAGAGAAAGAACTCACCGCTGAAAGTGGAAAGCCCTCTGGGGCACATCCCCGTGACCTCTAAACTCTGCTGTTCTGTGCCTCCTATGCCACCCCAAGCTTCCAACCCTGGAAACAAACCAGTCAGACCATAGCAGGTCTTTCCTTTCAGCTCTGAAACCGCCTGTCAGTGTCTCTTCTGAGATGGATGTGGTAGGACTCCCCACTTCGGTTTGTCTGGGAGAGCTTTTATCTCTGTTATTTCCAAAGGACAACTTTGCCAGGTTCTTGTTCCTGGTGGGCAGCTTTCTTTCCCTTTTCCACTTTGACTTTCGCCCCTCGCTGTGAGGAGTTGTTCTGTAACTTTGCTGAGGAATCCGCTGCTGGCCCTAATGAAACCCCTGTATATGTGATCTGCTTTCTTCTTCTCTTGTGGTTTTCAAAATCCTTTTTCATTTTTATTTGTGAGATTATATCTGTGTGTATTTTTTGTTTGGATTGAAACAACTTTGACCATTTTGCACTTGAGTAGTTCTAAATTTTCCAAGATTTGGAATTTTTTTTTACTGTTATTTTAACTAAGTTTTCTATCCCCTCGTCTCTTTTCCATAAACAATAAAAACTCTAGTATTTGCACTTTATCCTTTTCAGTCCATCGCTCTCTTCTGGCTGAATATTTTCAATGACTGGCCTTTGAGACCACAGATACTTTCTTCTCTTGATCTTTTCTGCCACTGATGTTCTGTGTACCACCTTTCATTTTATGCACCATGGATTTCAGCTGCAGCATTTCTGTTTTTAAAATCACTTTCAATCTGTTAAATCTCTCATATCAGCCATTTGTTGTTTTCTCAATTCATTACATTTTTTTCTCTTTCTTACTGAAGTTTGCTGAGCTTCCTTAAAACTGTGTTGAATTCTTTGCAGAGACATTTTGTCCACCTCTGTTGCTCCAGGGTCAGTCGATGGTTCTCAGATGTCCTTCTGGTGCTGATGTTCCCTAATGCTCTGGACCGTGGTGACCGTGTGTGCCCATACACTTGAAGTGGTCCTGGTCTTTATGTACGGGCTTTGTCTGGAAAGCCTTCTCCTGGAGCCTTCTGAGTGTTTCCGGAAAGGTGCCTGCTGTGGTCTACATGCAGACCTGCCTTGCCACACTCCGACAGGCTGGCTCAGGCCTGGGTTGCATGCATGGTGACCCAGCACGGGAGCCCTGGGTCATGGGAGGGGGCAGCCTGAGACTGAGGTAGGTCAACAGCTGAACACCTGGCAGGGATGTGGCCTGGATTCTTAGTCTTCAGGGCCAGCTGGGACATGGAGGGGCCTGAAGCCAAGTCGACAGAGGCTGGACTGGCATTGGTGCTGGCCGTGGGCCCAGGACTGCAAAGGTGGCCCTGAGGCCTCAGTCCTCAGACACTGACCCAGCACCTGGGTTTCAGGTGGTAGCAGACAGGACGGGAGTGCAGATGGAGTCCGGGAAGATCTGGCACTAATGCAAGCACAAGACTGGGTCTGCCTTGGCTGGACACGTGCCTGGAATCGTGGGTGCTGGCATCATACCTGTGCCTACAGCCACAGGGACCAGTGCAGTGCTGGGATCCACTTGGGTGAGCTGGCACATGGGTCTGCTGGAGCATGGAGCCAGCAACAGTGAGGCCCTGGGCAGGCTTAGAGTGAGTGTGACGGGGCCTGGGGCCTCGGGTTGTGTGGACCTGATTCCGGCAAACCTGCCACTGTATCCCGCAGGCACCAGTCTTTTCCTGTGGGCTGTGTGGGCTGGACTGGCACTGGGTACGGGCAGGAACTGGGCCCCTAGGCAGGCCCTGCACTGGGTTTTCCTAGAGTCCGGTACAGGGCTGGCCTGGGGGTGGTCGACTACACATGGGCAGGTCTGAGGCAAACAGGGCCCTGGCAGCTCAAGAGCACAGGCTGCCTGGCTTGGGGACTCGGGGCAAAGACCTGGGCTCACTTCCATCTCCTTGACCCCAAAGGGGGAAATGATAAGCGGCTTCCCGCCCCTGCAGTGCAAGGTTTTGTCTCTGCTGCTCTCCCATTCCTTAACTCTCGGAAGGTGTTTTCATGACTTAACAGAAGCACCTATCCTGTCACCTTGCTGATGTCCCTTCCTGACTGGGTGCTTCTGTGCTCTGCTAGACTTTTCCAGTTGCCTTTAACATTCACAAGCAGAGAGATGGCTCAGGATATAGTTTAACAATCCTCTCTCATGATGAATGTTGATAGACACAGTGACCAAAAACAAAAGTAAAAGAATTTAAATGAGGGTAGAACTCCTCTCTGGATGCCTGCTTGCTTCCTTGCTTGCTTCTACTATTGAAAACATGAAATTATTTCTTAAAGCCCAATTAAAAATGAGGAAAAATACTTGAACTCCCAGGTCACTGAGGAAGATATACAGATGGCAATAATATGTAAAGACTTTAAAAATGATATGACACTGTTTCAAATTTTAAAAAATATCATCGCACAACTATGAGAAGGGCCAAGACCCAAGACCTTGATTCCATCGGTGCAGGGGAGGATGCAGCCCGATGGGGCCTCACCGCTGGGCAGGCTGTCACCACATCACCCAGCTGTCGGCTATGGAGGTTTCACCCAAAGGAGTGAGAAACACAGAGATGTTCACAACAGATGCTTCACAAGTGCCCAGTGTGGATGCAGCCCAGGCAGCCTCCGTCAGCAAATGCATACAGGGCGGTGCTGGCAGAGAACGGAATGAGCTGCAGGCCATGAACAGAGCAGAAGAAATTTTAATTCACTTTACCTGTGAAAGGAGGTGTTCTGGAAAGGCTTCGTGCTGAGTGTTTGTGATATCCTGAGCAGGGCCGAACCACGAAGACACGAAGAAATCAGTGGCTTCCGGTGTCGGGGAGGATGGAGTCACAAACAGTGGGACCGGTGACACCAGTGGTTGAACACCAAGCGACAGCCTTCTAGCACTGACACTGGGCTTTGCTCCGGGCGTTGTGCGTTCTGTGGGTGTTGACAAACGTAGGTCAACAGGCGGCACCAGCCCAGGGCCACAGAGCGAAGTTTCCTGCCCTAAAACCGGTCCGTGTTGTGCCTGACTTAGGAGACAGATCAACGCTGCATTAGAAAAACTGCTGTTTAAGCTTCAACAGTTAGTGAAGCAAAGTTCAATCCCCCTACTTCACATTCCGTTTTCCTCTGCAGTTACCAAGGAGAGGAGTCTGTGCTCGTGACCCAGGCTCAGTCTTTATGTCCCGCCTGTGGTTCTTCCTGCAGACTTCACAGCGGCTGTCATGGAAGCCTTTGCTGTCTGGTGTTATCCTCAGTCGTACATTTCTCCTGGCTTTATTTTCTCCACCAGTAAATTGGGGTCACATCTCAGAGTATGAGGATGATTCGGTGTATGATTCTTGTGAAACTGCTCTGTCTTCAACTCCACCCTGACCCATAGCCTTCTCCACCGCTATGTGTGCCAGCCCAGCCTTGCCAGCCCAGCCTTGCCAGCCCTCTGGCCCAATTCCTATGCCACTGCCTGCCCGTCTCTCCTCCTCCCTCACACCTGCCTGGCAGCAGAGTCATGAATACAAAGGCAAGCTCTGACCCTACCCACAATGTCTGTCACCAGTGCGCTGCAAAGGCCATCTCTCTCCTCACCCTCCCTTCCTCCTCCCCATGGCTGGCCCTCTGCAAATACAAACAGAAGGGTCCAACATGGGGTAGTGCTTGCTGGCCAGCTGTCTGGTGGCATCCGTCCTGACTGGGGCAAAGACAAGTCCTCACCCAGGACTGAGGCCTCATGTTGGCCAGCACCTGGGACCCTCTCTGGCTGTCACCCTGGCTGCGCTCCCTGTGACTTCTGCCACTTGGGTCTGCTGTCTGCTCACAAGAACCAAGGTAAAGCCTGCCTTAGGGGCACAACACCCTGCCCATTGACTTGGCTGTTCCAGGCAGGCAGGCAGGGAGCACTTCCGTCCACCCAACCCCTCAGCACTCACACCTCCCCTCCACCCCTCCCCTCGGCACTCACCCCTCCCCTCCGCCCGTCCCCTCGGCACTCACCCCTCCCCTCCACCCGTCCCCTCCGCACTCACCCCTCCCCTCCACCCGTCCCCTCCGCACTCACCCCTCCCCTCCACCCGTCCCCTCCGCACTCACCCCTCCCCTCCACCCGTCCCCTCCGCACTCACCCCTCCCCTCCACCCGTCCCCTCCGCACTCACCCCTCCCCTCCACCCGTCCCCTCCGCACTCACCCCTCCCCTCCACCCGTCCCCTCCGCACTCACCCCTCCCCTCCACCCGTCCCCTCCGCACTCACCCCTCCCCTCCACCCGTCCCCTCCGCACTCACCCCTCCCCTCCACCCGTCCCCTCCGCACTCACCCCTCCCCTCCACCCGTCCCCTCCGCACTCACCCCTCCCCTCCACCCGTCCCCTCCGCACTCACCCCTCCCCTCCACCCGTCCCCTCCGCACTCACCCCTCCCCTCCACCCGTCCCCTCCGCACTCACCCCTCCCCTCCACCCGTCCCCTCCGCACTCACCCCTCCCCTCCACCCGTCCCCTCCGCACTCACCCCTCCCCTCCACCCGTCCCCTCCGCACTCACCCCTCCCCTCCACCCGTCCCCTCCGCACTCACCCCTCCCCTCCACCCGTCCCCTCCGCACTCACCCCTCCCCTCCACCCGTCCCCTCCGCACTCACCCCTCCCCTCCACCCGTCCCCTCCGCACTCACCCCTCCCCTCCACCCGTCCCCTCCGCACTCACCCCTCCCCTCCACCCGTCCCCTCCGCACTCACCCCTCCCCTCCACCCGTCCCCTCCGCACTCACCCCTCCCCTCCACCCGTCCCCTCCGCACTCACCCCTCCCCTCCACCCGTCCCCTCCGCACTCACCCCTCCCCTCCACCCGTCCCCTCCGCACTCACCCCTCCCCTCCACCCGTCCCCTCCGCACTCACCCCTCCCCTCCACCCGTCCCCTCCGCACTCACCCCTCCCCTCCACCCGTCCCCTCCGCACTCACCCCTCCCCTCCACCCGTCCCCTCCGCACTCACCCCTCCCCTCCACCCGTCCCCTCCGCACTCACCCCTCCCCTCCACCCGTCCCCTCCGCACTCACCCCTCCCCTCCACCCGTCCCCTCCGCACTCACCCCTCCCCTCCACCCGTCCCCTCCGCACTCACCCCTCCCCTCCACCCGTCCCCTCCGCACTCACCCCTCCCCTCCACCCGTCCCCTCCGCACTCACCCCTCCCCTCCACCCGTCCCCTCCGCACTCACCCCTCCCCTCCACCCGTCCCCTCCGCACTCACCCCTCCCCTCCACCCGTCCCCTCCGCACTCACCCCTCCCCTCCACCCGTCCCCTCCGCACTCACCCCTCCCCTCCACCCGTCCCCTCCGCACTCACCCCTCCCCTCCACCCGTCCCCTCCGCACTCACCCCTCCCCTCCACCCGTCCCCTCCGCACTCACCGCTCCCCTCCGCCCGTCCCCTCGGCACTCACCCCTCCCCTCCGCCCGTCCCCTCGGCACTCACACCTCCTTCTCCCCATCACACCTGTGTTCTTATTTTTACATCTTTTTGCACTCCTTATCCCATCTCCTGGTTTTTTCTCTTTGATGTGTATGCCCTCCTAGCTTGGTCTGTGAGTTTACTTATGTTTCATACACCAATTATTTATGGCCGACTTGCTGTAACACTCAGTCTTGAACAATGACTGGATTTGATAGTGAAGATTGATTTTCTAATGAATTAGTGTTTCCTCTTTGTATAGTGCTTGCTATATCTCACTCTGTACATTTTTATCCTTAGGTTTTGTGAGAATATCGTGAAATTCAATTTAAACTACCCAGTTAATGCCCATTTTTGACACATAATTACGTGAGATTTTATAATGCTTGTAATGTCGTATTTGCCAACAAGCAGAGTAGCCGGTTTCACTTTTAGTTCATTCTGTCTGCTCGTTGATGCTAGGCTGATGCATGTGTCCTGACACTGTGATTGCACTTTACAGATTTACTATGTTCTTACTGCTGCCTGAGGGAAAATTCTCAATCTGTGCAGAGAGATAGAATGCCCCATTTGAGTCTCCCCAGAAGCCAGAAACTTTAGACCGGTCAGTTTAGCAGAGTGCACATGAGTTAAGAGCTGAGGAACCAAAAGCACTCAGGACCTGTAGAGGTTCAGGGAGCTCTAGTCAGCAGAGGGTCTACAGACCAGGCACAGGTGCAGATCAGGCAAACCGTCTGCCCCGCTGCAGACAGATTCCGGCCTCCTCTGAGAGATTTGCCTTACTGGACATGGTGCAAGGCGCTGGCTGAGACAGCTGAAACATGGCTGATGTACTCCTAGCTGCGATGCGGTGTGTTCTGTGTGAAGCGAGGCTTTGGTTCATTGTGCAGTAGCTCAAAGTATGGAGACAGCCATAGTCTGGTCACTGTTCAGGGATGTTCTGCTCAGCTTCTCAGCCTTGACAGTGTGACCCACATGATGCTCAGGCACTGACACCGTTCTCTCTCCATGCGCTCATTTCTTCTCAGTCCAGGATCCAACAGTCAGAGTCAGGCTGGTTAATGTTTCATGTGTTCTTTGTGTTGCTGTTGCTTTACCTGGACTGAGACCATTCGATGGGTAGTAGATGGCCAGACCCAAACATTGTGGTCTCCCGAGAGGACAGTGTTCCTATAGCAGAAGACTGCTATTTCCCCTGTCAGGAGAACTCCTCAGAACCATAACCAATTAAAATCACAAAACTCAATATCGGAACCAAAAGAGGAATCTACCTGTGTTAACCTGGGAGCATACAGGTTGATTTCTGTAACTGAGCTTCTACCATGACATGCTTAGCCAAGGTCAGCGAAAGAAGTTAGCTACTGCACACACTCACAAATCCAAGCAAGGAAGTAGCGTCCTTCCAAATGATGGCTGTCTGGAGAATTCTCTGCGTCCACAGAAGTTAAAGATGTAGACCAGTGGTTCCCACTTAGGTATGAAGAGACAACAGTGCTGCTGGTGTCCCTACCCTCCTGGGACACCTCATCCTTTAGGGGTCACTGGTAAGAAAGCAAGAGCCATGTTTAAATAACTCCACAATTTGGATCACTGCATAGTTAGAGGTAACTACAAATTAAATGATTAAGGTTATACATTTATCTGTAAATGATTCAATTATCTTACCTTTGGTTTTCCTCTTCACTTTCTGGCATAATTTAACTGAAAAACCCTTCCTGTAGGTTTTGCCTACTGTTAAATAAGCAATCTGATATGTGACTCCAAAACCCTCACCTTATGTAAAAACCCATAAATAATTTTACAAGTAGAGGGTAAACTAGAAGACCCGCTTCTGAGGGATTTCGGGTAGCACGACATATCCACTGTGGAAGCTATCAGTTATAAAATTATCACATTATTCTGCAAGGATAAACAGTATAAACAGGAAAGAGAAAAGGAATAAGGACTTCCAAGTGATGAGAGAGAGAGATCTCTGCCCCTGATCTTGGCACGCTAAGTACATCCTGGATGTCAGCAGTTCTGAGAATTCTCCCTGGTCAGTTGTACCTGGAGGTAGCACCCCCACATGTAGAGCCCTAAAGATCTTCAGGTGCTCTACAGAGTTAGGAGACGGGGCCACCTTGAGGCCTCGAGTTACTTACTGCAAAGCAGGTCGTAAGAGCTTGGCAAGGTGCCTTCTGGTAGAGTTCAAGGACTTTCATTTCCAGTGTCCTGTCCAGGTATGGAAGGCAAAAGATCCACTTGTCTTCAATTTCTTCTTTAATTTCTGAAAATATACTTTGAATAATATGTTAGCAGTGCAGTGGTTACTTGTATCAGAGTTTATAAGCAGAAGAGATATGAATTCTATTAGGGGAATTACATATCCATAAATATTATGTAATTACTCATAATCCACTGACTATTTAGAAGTGTGTTTTTTAGTTCCTACGTGTTTTCTTTTGCCTAGTAAATATTCATATGGGTTTAACTTGTGTTTTCTAGCAAAGGTGGAGCTGATTGGCCCAAGAGTCTCCACTGGCCTGGGTGACAATCCAGTCGACTGAGTTAGCTTCACCACCTTCAGATTTCAGTGCCATTTGTCTTCCCAGCCTTCTCAGATGACTGATGGTAGGGGCAAAGATCAAGCTGTTGTATCTAATTGCTTTGTAATTTGTCCTGCGACTTAAGTGCCTCTATTTTCAGAGATGTTTCAGGAAAACCCCATAAAGAAAGCTCACTTTTAATCTTTTAGCTACTGTTATAGCACCAGCTGCGAGCCATCAGAAACTCTTATGCAACCAGAGAGCATCTAAGTCATTAAAGATCATTTTGATATCCCATTGGGGTGATGACTGACTGAAATCCATCTGCCTTAAAATGCGGAAATATACCAGGGAGCTTTGTATTGTCTCACCAGAATTGTGAGTTGAGAAACTAAGCATTGGCTATAAAGCATTTCAGCCCTTTTAGATTGGTCACCACATTGATAATTTCTCCATAGTTTGTATCATTTCATTTGTCTCACCACAAGTCATGTAGTGTAGAGCTTTTAACGACAAAAGCTTTACAGACTCAGGAAGAACTGGGCAGCTGTCCAGGCTGCCCATGAGTCCATGCAGGACAATAAATTTCCACCCACTGAATACCAGTTAGCACAGATACTGGACAAGCGATAAGACATTTGATTGGGTCAACCTCAGAGGCTGTGTTAAGATTGTATATCTTAATAGTTTTAGCACCGGCTGACTGGGCCTGGAAATCTACCAAGATGTTTCCTCAGTTGTCAATCATTCTGGCTGTTTGATGTTGTGTTCACTTTATAATCTCTCATGGTTTGAGCCTAGGATGTCCCCCAAGGCCTGATGCACTCACCGGGGCTCTGAGAAGGAGGCAGAATCGTGGGCTGTAGCTGACTTGCTGTGGAAGTTGGGCCTGGTCAGCGGCGGAGCAGTATCCAGACCCAGATCATCTCTCTCCCTCCCGGCCTCTGCTCCTGGTCGTCATGGTGTGAGCGGCTTTCCTGGGCAGGGCCTTCCACTGTGAGGCTTCTGCCTTGAAGCCACCTGGCCTGTGAATGTGCCCAACTTCTCCTTTTGGTGCAGGTTACAGTGTCCCTGCAACAAGAATGAGAACGTAACTGAGACTTGACTCAATCATGTTCTTTGTTAAGTTTTGAGAATTCTGACCCAGTCCAATGGTGTAATCTTAAAGTTTCCAAGATCAGCACCTGTCAGTCTCCTCCATGAATTTTCTCAAAGAAGCACTGCCTTTTAGTTTATGGTTGCTTGGATTTGCTTTCCAGAAATTGCCAGAGAAAAATAATCATGGCCTGTGGGTGACAGACTTAAGAATAGATACAGTTAAAGATATGATGAGAGTTCATTATAATGTAAGTACTGAGGACATTCTGTTGTTTCTGTGTCACACACTGCCCTTAAGATAATAACCAGAATCATGACTGACTGAGGGCACCGTACTGGGTCTGTCCGGTTCCGCAAAATTCCTCCCATTATGAAGCACGGTTAACATACCCAAACAGTATAACCTAAAATTTAGCCTCCTTATTGGACAATGCCTCTTATGCAATATAGCATATCAAATAAGCCCAAGAAGTTTAACCTCTTGCTTTTTATACAGAGAACATATTTTTTTAGCTATCCCAGGAACCCATTTGGAAATTTTAAAAGTGAGGTTGAGGTCAGAAGGTCTTAATTTAGAATTTGATTTTGAGAAGTTGCCAAAATGTTTAAAATATTGTATTAAAATAGGATCACAGGCACTTTGAAATAATACTTATTAACCAGAATGATAATTAAAAGATCTCAAAAACAAATACAGAAAATTACTTAGAAAAAACTTGGCTCTTTCAATGCAGAGCTCCAGTTTGTAATACAAGTTCTAATGAAGCACAGGAAATCATCTTGACAAAGTACAGGATCTTTACTTGCTAGCCAGTCATCTAAAAGGTAAAGACAAACAATTCTTTACAATTTCTGTTTTGGATCATTCCCTTATTCAAACATTAATGCTCAATTTTTAGAAAAAATTCCCATCAAATCTTACCCAGCTGATTACACATAAAATCCCTTTCCAAAAATTACTTTTCCTTAAATCTTCTACAGCTTTCTTACATCTGTCACTTTTTGCCACATACTCTTTCTCATGTTGGAACAATCTACATAAAAACTTAGACATTTTCTGGGCCGGGATTTAGCTCAGTGGTTCTGCTGCCTGCCTCACAAGCTCTAGGACCTGAGTTCAATCCCTGGTACTAACAAAAAAAAAACTTAGACATTTTCTTTTAATAAAGCATGTGTTCTTATACCTTTCCTTACCATTATTATTTTCCTCGTAGACTTGCGTATAGAGTTGATTGCACTTTTATTTCTAGTCATCTTAGCAACACGTGCTCATTAGAATTAGTAACCCTCCATGACCTTAAATTCTAGCGCATGCTTTCCGCAGGTTGGCAAATCCAGGAACCATGTTTCTAGAAGCCCTTGCTTTTGTGGTGAAGCTTTCCAGTATGCACAGAACATATCTTCCAACTGTTCCAGCTTCTTCCATTTCTCTGATAAGAAGCTGCAGAGGAGGCGAACTTATCTCAACTTTTTTCTGGAGTTGGGAGGAGAGGGAGTCGGGGCTCTTACTTGTGAAGACCGATTTCACTCAGTTGCAGCTGTTCTTTCTCAATGTGCTAAACAATGTGCTAAAGCTGTAATACACCTTTCCTGGAGGAAGTCTGTGTTACCAAGATCTATTTAACTCGGTTGTTTTCAACGATTGTGCTTTGATTGCTCATGAAAGTGGGTAAATGTTAAAGAGCTAGCTGTCATCTTAAAGTATTATTTCTTGCTGACAAACTCTGAAACAGTTACATGTTTCACTAATAAACGTGGGTAGGAGACCTTATGCATCTGTGTTACATTTGATGCTAAAAAGTCAGGAAACAGGCCTGGGTTAATGGTTAATCAATCCAACATTTTAGCTAGCTTTTATTTACTGAAAATTATCTCAGCTCATGTGAGCTTCAAAAACATTTTGAGTTTTCTATCTCTATGTAAATGCTTGTATTTCTTCAAATCAATGAAGTAGAACTCTTTTACCACTTAACTTTCACATTACCATCTGGAGGTAGAAAAATACACGCAGAAACACAAACGTGTACAGAAACAGATCACACAGCTTTCACCTAGAATTCTAAGCCCTGGGCTTGACTCAATAATTTGAACTCATTAATCTTTTATAGAGTATCTGGAGCCAAAGTGTATTTTTGGCCAGTGCAGCAAAATTTCCCACATGGACGGTTTAGGCATTTCACTGATACTTGTGGAAAATATTTTTCAGATTTTTAAATTTGCCCAATTTCCAAACATCAACTCATATTTTCATCTGATAAGCCACAATCTCCGAAACGTGTGTGAGAGAGAGCACGGGTAGGAGAGCAGGCAGGGGAGAACATGGTAGGTAGTATGCACAGGACTTCAGGTTCCCTACCAGGCCTCCTCCGCTCCGTGCGCTGCTGCAGAGAGCGCCCCCTCCAGGCGGCCGGGAGACCCCTCCTTCCCCGCGGTGAGGGTGAGGCTTGCCCGTGCCTGCAACTGGCTCCTTCCTGCACGGCCTCTGGCAACCTCCTGCATCGGGAGAAGCCACCAAGGAGATCTCCCTTGCAGGTGTAAGCTTCTCCTACAAAAGCAAATGACAAGCAGAAACTATTCCACATTCCAGAAAGACGTATTAGGGAACTAATAACATGAAGCAAAGCTTCTTAGCCCAACTTGGGTGTTCTCACAGCCAGTGGGTGGCTGAGTCAGGAGGGCTGCTGGACACCTGTCCTCCACATGGCCCTTTCTAGTGGGGCTGTCACTTGGGCTGGCTCGTTGCCGTCAAGAATGAGGGCAGAGTAGCTACTCTGGGGTTATTTTTCCAGAAAATGGCCCGCATGTCAGTTGGGCAGGTTTGAACACAAAGACCTTCTGGACTTGATCTGAAATGCCCACCATGGTCCCCTTCCGAGACTGACTGGCTCTTGTCCTGGTGTCAGACCCTTGTGGGCTTCCACTCAGGACACAGCCTAGGCCAAAGGGTTTGGGGCCGTTACGTGGTGTCAGCAGGGACAACTGCTCCTCCACCAGCATCTCGGGGATCAGGGATCCTCATCTTGCTTTTGATGATATGAGGGTCCCTCTCAGCGCCTGATGCTCCTCTGTCTGTTAGGATTTGGGGCTCCTTTCCCGAGGAGAACCTCATGGTGATCACTGTTGCTCTCCGCATGTCCTTTGGTTCTGGTCTCAAAGCACTGGCCCTGATTCTGACAGATGAAGCCAGGGTAGCTCCAGGGGGAGGAGTTTGAGGTTCGCTGGACCCAGTCGAGTCCTTGAGTCCACTCCTAGTGCCTGACCGACTTTAGGCCTCCTTCTCTTCCCAGTGCAGCCAGTCCAGAGCCTAGTCCAGACCAAGAACTGTGCAAATCTAAGCAGGAACAAACCCAAGTCCTCTGGGAGAACGACAGTCCCAGCAGGCACCTACCTGGTGTGGTCACTCAGGCTCCCCGGGGTCACTGGAGAACGCCTCCTCCCATCCCGCTCCTGAGGCCTCACTGTAGAGAAAACAGATAAATCGGCAGAGTTTATTTGAGAAAAGAACAAATCAGTCCGCACTGGACCCGGAAGTGGGGCCACATGGCAGAGCTGGCCCTAACTGGCTTCAGGAGGCCCTGCCTTCCCTGGACCTGGGGAGAGGAGTGGCTGCAGCTCGGCTGTGTGCTGTACTCCAGGGGAGGCTGCGGCTCACTGTGTGAAGACTTGGGTTCTGTAGGCAGTTTCAAGCCAGCAGCTGCCTGAATCTGACAGGTTCCTGTAACACAGCAAGAACCAACAGAGCCGCCGTGGCCTCCTGAACCCACAGCAGCACCCAGGCACCTCCCCACGCCTCAGGCTATGGCGGCATTGGCCTAAGATACCCCCATCAGTCATGGTTTGCTTGTTTCTCTGGACTGAGGCGCGAACCCCGGCTCAGCAAGCTCCGCGCCCCTAGCCGCATCCTCCAACCCTTCCTGGCTTCATCTGCGGTAATCACCACCCGCTCCGTGCAGCGCTCTTCTCACACGCATGTGAGGACGGCCTCAGTGAAGGTTATCTCACGCTCAGAAATTAAACAGTAAAGCATGGTGGCAGAAATGCCAGGCTCTGAAAGCACCCACGTAGTCATCCAGGATCAGAAACACCTGGTGTATGTTTAAAGCATCACCCAGGAATTTCCATTAAATATCCTTCGCTGCTATGCTTCCTTCTGCTAAGCGTCTCAGAAGTTGCTGCTGACGAGGATCCATCCTCCAGGACAGGTCTCGGTCTTGCTAGGAAACTGCCCACCATCCACACGGAACCCAGATGCAAGGACACCCCGAACTGCGAAGCTGTTCCATGGATGTCCTGCTGTGCCATGAAAGTACCCAGTAGACGCCTTGGTTTGGTGAGTGGCTCCTGGCTGGCACAGCACAGTATCCGGCGGTACCAGCAGTGAGGCCTAACAGGATGCATTTGCAATGTAGAACAAGTGTGTGAGTTGGAGTAAACGCCAGAGGTTAAAAAGTGTTTAACGGCAGAACAACAGCTTGTTCCCTGTACCGAAATGCTGCTCCACATGTTCGAATCCTCCCCAAACCAGGCTCTCTTTCACTCCCATGTGTAGCAGCCAGGAAGAGCGCAAATCCTACATCGCAGGACCATGCACACGGCCCGCAAAGACTTGTTGGCCCACTGTACCTGTAACAACTATTATACCCGATTATCCAACAGGGACTCCATAGACACAGCTCCCTGAAGGTAATAGAATGCTAATCACTCAGAGTGTCTTTTGTTTGCCCTCACATGCTGTGGCTAAGATAGCAAATAAAATGACATACCCATTTAATTTTGAACTTCAGATAAACAAGGAACAAGTTTTTAGTACAGTATATGCATGTTCTGAATTGTCTGTGGGCTATGCACGTGTTGAAGATGACTCATCATTTATCTGAAAGCTTAGTCCAAGATCAAAGTAACAGGACTATCACTGGAGGTTGCACTGGTGAACAGTTAACTGAAAATGTTGATCCATCCTACGCTAAGGGAGGAAAAATGCCTTTACTTTTAGGCATCCCTAGGCCCCATCACAAAAGAAATTGATGAGAATAAAACTCGCAAGTTTATGGGACGTGAGCGTCCCCTGACATGGAGCCCGAGTAGGAAATGAAGAGCAGGATGGGTAGTGAGCCTTAGTGCTTTCCTCTCACAGGAAAGGACATATAATCGGGCAAAAGAATGCAGTTATTGCCAGTGAAGGGCAGGACTTAGCCGGCCTGTGTTCTCAGATCCCCCGTAGCGTCCTTGCATCTGGGGACAGGGTGGGCAGCTGGCCCACGACAAACTTCCTTGCGTGGGGGCAGTTCCAGGAATTCTTCTGGGACCTCAGGACCCACTCGGGGAGAAGGGCGGGTAAGTTCAGAGAGACCTTCCTGCTTCTGCTGTTTTCTCGAATTTCTCTGGCTTGAACTACTCAAAACTGCCAGTGTGCTATATTTAGCACTGTGAACTCCATCACAATAAAATATAAAAGAGGCTTCAGGCTCAAGCTAAAATCCAGACAAAATGCAGAAGTCATGGATAAAATGTACAAAACTAGTTCTGTGCCCCAGGAGCCCTTGCTTAGGGCAAGGATGCAGGAAAAGGGCACAGAGACGGGACTGGATGCTGCAGGAAGGTTTCCCTGGATGAAGGAGGGGTGCTGGCCCTGCCAGTGGGAAGGGGGCTGCCCAGGAAGGCCTGACTCAGGCCCCATGGCAGCTGTGTGGGGACAGGAGAGGACATTGTGTATCACGTGACTTTCTGTGCCCATCCCAGGACCCAGAGGTGGAACACTGGGAAGAAAGCAGCAGAACGGGGTCCTGGATCTGCTCTGCGACAGGAACCCAGGGACTGACGCCTTGGGAATCTTGAGCAGGAATGAACCCTTCCTCCTCTAAGTTTCCTTCACAGCAACAAGCTGCTTCACACTCTGGCCAAACATCAACCTCGCCTCAATTTCAGAACTCCAGGCAACACGATGCAGTTCTTGCATTTCACAACCTGTCTTTGAGCACATGTTTACTTTACTTCTGATATTCAGCAAGGATAAGAAGGGAATATATGTAAAAATACTTCTAGATTTGTCTGAAGATTTTCCTCTGTATGCAAGGTTTTCTTTTGAGTCTCTTTGTAATTTCCTCTCCAGAAACTCCACTCCACTCCTTTCCTCTTTTTATTTCCAGTTTCTTGCAGCTTACAAGAATTCCTGTATTCCTCTTTGCAAGAAAAGAACCATGCTACACAGATTAACCTTCAGAAACCGAGAACAAGAGAGACAGATGAACAGATCTGGAATCAATAACAAAACCCACTGCAATAATGTCTCACACACAAAGTCCTGACTCGGCCAGCATGTGATGTCAGCCAAATATTACACAATGCTGAAGGAGGAAATTGGGTTTGAAAGTAAAAATAGTAGACGGTGCTAGCACAGACAGAATGTGCTAATCCCCGTAATGCAATTATCTCACTGGGAGTGCAGAAGGAGAACAGAACACTGACCCAACCTGCCACACGCCTACCTCAAAAACTCTGCAAAGTCCAAAATGCATGGAAGAAACTATCCTGCCATATTTCTTTGCTATTATCGCTTGTAACAAAGAATAAGAAATTCCACATTTGGAATAAAGGACAAGGAGTACTTTTTAATGACAGTAAAATTACATAATTATGTTGTGAGTCCATTAGTAGAATTCAGATTTATAGATACAAAAGTATTCATTTTCCTAATCTTTCCTTAAAATATACTAAATGCCTACTTTGAGGACAGTAATAAAGACATGCAATTCATTGTGTTTGTTTTCAAACTCTGGAAAAGCTTTGCACTAATAACCCCCTTCCACAGACGAAGCTTAGGGAGAGACCACACTAAGGCAGCGGGGCACAGATGAGAAGTCCTGGCTGCAGCCACTGAACCCTGGGAGCCCCAAGATGCCTCGCACCCCCGCATGTGCACACACCCTGGTGCGTCTGCGCACGAACCCTTGTGCAGAGACCATCCTTCCGCGCGGTGGTGGGGGCCTCTCGGAGCAGCGTCTCGAGTCTCTAATTCATAACGTGCTGTCCGCAGTTTCTCCTTCTTCCCACCTCCGCCCCTTCCCCACACCAGATAACCAAACCTCCAGTCCAGTCCCCGCTGCCACGCAGGATACTCAGCAACACTTCAGCCAGCTGGTGCCAAATAAGCCCGGCGCCGCCCCAGCGCAGGGCCATTGCGTGGATTTCGGTTCCGGGCTCTGCTCTGAAAGCGCACCCCGCAGTAGCTGGAGCAGAGAGCACTAAGGCACGCTCTGGACTCCTGGGGCTCCCCTGGGGCAGCTGGTCCTCTGGGGCTCCCTCCTGACCTGGCCGCAGACTGAGAATCCACGTAAGTGGAAACAAAGCAGGGAGCCAGCCTTCCTACTATGACTTTAACTCAGTTTTTAAAATTTTTGATCTTCTAAGACTGACAAACTGAATACACATCAGAAATGAATGTTTATCTTTCTGGAGACTTCGTCTGTCTCACTGGTTTAACACCCTTCTGTTTCCAGTCTGAATGCTGTCAGGGACACGAACGTGCTTGTGAAGTGTCCACCCCGCGTCACCCCGTGCGTCTGCTTCCAGTCTCATAGTTGTTAGAGATGATCCTGTGAACATCGACCTTTGGGGTCAGGAGGAGCCTCCTGCTCAGGGACAGGCTGCCGTGTAGATGGTCCCTCGTCCGCTGTCTGCACCAGAGAGAGTGTGCCTTCCTGGGGGCATCAGGGTTTTCCTCCAGGGGTCAGCAGCACCCTTACGCGTGCAAGGACCAGCGGTCATCTCCGCATTTCTCCCAGCCTCGGGCAGACAACTTCACCCACACAGCAGACCCTCTGCGTGGGAAGTGAGGGTCTGTGGATGGACTAGACCGTGCCTGTCTGCATGGCGCTAGCCCTACTGCAGGAGGTTGGGAGAGAGGACGGATGCATCAGCAGGGAGCTCCAGGACGAGCTGACACTCCAGGAAAGAATCTGACCCCCATCTGCCCTCACTGCCTGTGCCTCTGAGACAGGCACATGCTCAGCAGGCTGCCTCCCTTCCTCTGGGACTGAACACACATGCCGAGAGAAGGTGAGGGTACACTACAGGTTCGTACAGAGCATTCTCCAAAGACTCTTCTATAGGGTCCGCAGATGACTTCTCGTGAGGGCTCTGACTTTGTCAGGACGTTAGGCCATCAGTGAGTTCAGAGCTGAGTGGGTCTCAGGACGTGGGTCACTGGGGTCCCTTCCTCTCTGGCTGTCTTCCTAGTCTGCTTCCTGACTGCCGTGAGGTGAGCAGCTTTCTCTTCCAGGCCCTTTCACCAGGTTTCCGCCTTGGAGGCAGCTGACCATGGACTGAAGCATCTGAAGCCAGGGGCCAGCATGAGCCTGTCTTCCCTTACGCGGTGGACGCCACCTACCTGGACAGGTGACTGACACGGGAGACTCCAAGGTAAGGGGCTCCACACACCCAGGTTTGAGATGGTGCCATGGGCTGTGGACTACACAATGGCTTTGATTCAACTCCATTTCCTGAGGAGCTTTACAAAGATCTCCAGGGGGTTGCTGTGACCAGAAATTCACTTCGAACGGGGACTCTGGGAAACATGGCTCGGGCCAGCCAAACTGGCTTGTCATAAAGCCAGGTATCTCAGAGGTTTCACTGGGCCCGGTGTGTCCCACACTCATGACCACTCGGAAGTGTATTGCTGCATCGATGCGGCCTCTGGACAGGAAGTGAGCCGCACGGCTGTGGACACCCAGCTCCCCTTGTCCCTCCCCTGCAGTCTCCCTGTCAGCCGGACTCCACACAGAAGTAGCTGAACACGGCTGGGACAGAATCTAACCCAGGCCGGGCAGGACAGCTTTAACACGTTCGTGACATGTGCTGCCTGTGTCCCGCTGCCAGGTGGCTTGAACCACGGTGGTACACGCGTGACTGTGCTGCTTGCACCACCAGCTGTACAAGCCGCCTGGTGGCACAGTCGTGTATGTGCCCCCAGCGGTCCTCAGTATGGGCGGCGACCCTGCTCCTCCCTGGCCAGTTCACCTTGCTGTTCTCGGGCGGAGAGAGCGCAGCCGCCTGGCACCACATCTGCCAAGGCCCTGACCCAGGAAGAGGACCCCTGGACCCAAACCCTCTTAGGTCGTCACACCCTGAACCCTCCTGATGCTGCCGCAGTGGGGCAGGGCCACGGGGTGGATTTTGAGGGCGCACAATTCAGTCCGCACCACCGCGCTTCTATTTGAATAGATGTTTTCTAAAGAAGTAGAAAAAGAAGTAGACAAAGTGCACCACTCTACCTACAGATCCAGCAGTCACCACGTTAGGCTTCTCTGCCCCTCAGCTCTCTCCGTGAGGAGTGCACAGTCCCTCAGGGGCCAATTCCGTAGGGAGAGACCCTGGCCTGGCCGAGTACACTTCTGAGACGCGTTCTGTTCCTCTCGTGAGCATGCAGGTTGTCATCTCTAGTATCGGGAACCTCTCCCTGAACTGGGTGTGCTCACAGGCTGTTTTCTCTCAAGCAGATTTCAGGAAGCCACTGCCCAAAGCGGGTGGCCCTGGAGTCTCTTCCTCCTCCACAGGCTCTTGTCCTAGGTTCTGATGCCAGATATTTTTCCCCCAGGTCAGAGCTGTGACTCCTCCGTCCTCGTCTGTCTGAGCTGAGCTCCTCCAGGCCCTCGGGTTTGAAAGCTCTGGTGAGTGTGCAGCCTGAGCCCCCGGCCTCTGGACCCCACACACCGCCCATGCAGCGCCTCCACCAGGCAGCGTCCAGCGGCTCTTGGCATCCAGTCAGAACCCAAAGTCTCCCTCCACCCACCCTTGCTGGTCTCCTCAGGAAGAGGCAACTCCATCCTGTGCACAGGCGACATCTGCAGGGTCCCCTCCCTCTTCCTGGCAGCCACAGAGTGCATCTGTCAGTAAATCTCCTGTGCCCCTCTTTAAAATCAGACAGGAAATCTACACCTTACGCCCTTCTTCCTGCCTGGTGTATGCACTCCCTTTCCTGGACAGTTGTAAAAGCCACCTAAGTAACTTCTCTTTTCCCAGTCTTGCAA
This sequence comes from Fukomys damarensis, assembly GCF_012274545.1. Taxonomy (NCBI): domain Eukaryota; kingdom Metazoa; phylum Chordata; class Mammalia; order Rodentia; family Bathyergidae; genus Fukomys; species Fukomys damarensis. The sequence continues at coordinate 1,434,375 of NW_022900917.1, forward strand.
GTCTATAATCCTCTTGCAAGTCTGCAGTCTCTTCTTTTAGAATACACCTTCATGAAGTGTTGGGTTATGTCCACATCCAGCCTCTGAATCTCCTAATAGTGACCATCTCTGCCAGAATAACCCCTGTCCACCTGTGGCCTGCACATTCCAGTCTATGGCTCATAGCTCACTGTGCACCACAATGCCGCTCTCTCCTAGTTGCCTCAAGCTCCACGTGCCCTGGCCTCCTCGCTGTACTTAAACACATCAGGATGCTCCATCCCCAGGACCTTGGCCCCTGCCATTCCCACTGTGTGCAGTTCTTATCCCAGGATGACTTGTTTGCTAACCTACAGCGTATGTCTCTTGAATCCTGCCGATTCCCAGCACCATCGATACACTCTCCCCTTGTTCTGCCTTAGCTTCCCAGCTCTCGCCAAGCCTAACACAGGAGCAGGAGCACCCTAGACTGAGTCTCGTTTCCACTGTGCCGTGGTGACTGTGGGAGAGCGCGCGCCTCACCCGCTCCCACTTCTATAAACCTGGATGTGGCAGCTCAGGCCGTGAGGCCGCAGAGTACTCAGAATGGAGCTGTGGCACAGACGCTGAGGGGAGGAGTCCTTGTTGAAAAGGCCAGCACCCCTGGCGAGGACAGAGCCACTGTTCCCTGCTCCACCTTTGGCATTGGGAGTAACTTCACTCGCCGGGACTGCTATGTACGACATGGGTCCGGCCACTTACATTAGTACTCCTGAATTTTAACATGTTTTCAGTCCTTTTGATGCTTCTGGGTATTAAACACAAATTTCAAATAACATTTTCTTCCTTATTCTGTTACAGTTATTTCGTATACTTTATAACTGACCAGAAGTTGTACAGCAATTAATCACAAGTGCTGTCCTCCCCTTTGATGTGACCACACGGCTCGGTCACCACACTAAATGCCCGCTCCAAGGGCCCCTGCGCGAGTGACAGCACGGGGTGTGGAGGGACAGCCGCCGGGGACGCTGCTCCCAGGGTGGGGCAGGCGGTGAAGGAGAGAGGGCAGTCACGGGAGGCAGAGTCCCGGCCAGCGGACACACGGAGGGCACAGGGACCGCGGTCCGTGACAGTGCCCTGGACTCTCACTCACCAAGGGCGGCATCATCTCAAGGGAGCACACTGTGAGCAGCTGGAAACAACGCCTGCCGCACGAGACACAGCGCTCAACTCGGGCAGGTCGGACGGGTCGCACGCGCCAGCGGGACGGGTCTGGTGGACGCTCGCTTCCCCCAGGATGATCCTGGGCGCCTTCACTCCCGTTCTGGTGGGGAAGGCAGGGGTCCCAGACCCAGACCTGGGCTCGGCCCCAGCGTGTGGCTAAACACCGCTGATGGCTCTGCAGCCAGGAAGACGACATCCCTGCCGTTGTCCACAGGTGATCTGACTCTTTGTACTAGAGCTTGGGCATCTTCATTTGTAAACATCCTTTCTGTAAGGTGTACAGGAAATGTCCTGTGCACAGCCGCTAAGGCAGTGGCTGACTGTCTAGAAGGACCGGGTTCCCTCAGTGGCGGCGCAAGTGGCCTGAGAGCACTGCCCCTTTGTGTTCCGGGCGGAGGAGCCAACGCTGCGTCAAGCTCTCTCTTTGCTCTGGCGTCCACCTCGGAGCCGCCAAGAGCCCAGGCCTCACTTCCCCAGGGCATCGTGCTGTACCTTGCATGGGGCAAAGGAGGGAGGCCAGAGCCCTGAATGCCGGAGCCTCACCAGTCTTCGTCCCTGAAATCACCTTCCAACTTTCAAAATAGAGAAACCTTTGGGAATTCGCATGGATCCACTGCTCCCTCAGCCTTGACCACACTTTGCACATGAGGTCAGGAGGGGAAAGTTCCTGAGACCTCTCGGCACTGTCATCTGAGTTTCAGCGAGAGGAGAAAAGCCCAAAATGCCTCCCTGCTGCTTTCCAACTAGGAGACAGACATTGTTAAATCTAACCCTAAGATACTATATCTACCTATCTTCCCCCATCTGTCCTCAGAAAACGGTAGCCGGCCATCCGAGAGCCCTGTGCTGGCTCACAGCTCACTGCAAACTGCTTTCTAGTCTTCAATTTCCAAGGAAACTTTGGTTAAACATGAAGAAACTTTTTAAATTAGATTTAAATAAATCCGCTAGTGGCTAAGATTATCACTTTGAGTAACCCACTAATCTGCTGATTTTTATGGCAATCAAATTATTGGGAAGATTTTGCAGCACGGTCCATGGCACCTGGCACAAGCTTTGTTCGTAAGTTCACATCATCACATTGGGGGTACAGGGCTGCGGCTTCTAGAGGCTTTCACTGAAGTTCTGACCTTCATTTCTGACAACTGAGAACATTTTCCACTTCACATTACAGGCTCCCAATGTCTACAACTGGTACTGTAACACCCAGAGGCATGAAATGATCTGTATTCTCTGGAGCTAGGGTGAAGAGAGCTATGGTAGCTTCATGAGTTCCTTTCAAAAGGAACAGAATGTTCAGAGCTAGGTAGACGACATCACTAAGATATTTCTGCTGAGTTGATGTTAAACTCTCTAATCATATGACACACACAAATACACTCACCCTTGCACACACACCACACCCATGCACCGTGAGGCCTCAGGATCAATGTGCCCACTTGCCTGTTGTTGTTGCCATGGGTTTCTCTGTTACATATTCTGTAACCTCCACCTGACTGGAGACCTGTCTTTATACCACAGTCAGAAAATCATTTGCTCGAGCTTTAAGTGCAAAGAAGCATATGCAAGCACACACACAGTGTGTAAGGGGGCTTGTGGGTGTGCTCTCCCACATGTGCACACTTACACACTTACACACCCAGGGCATTTTCCGCCCAACACCTGATCATCTGAAGCCACAGCAGACGGGACAGTCCCAGAGATCTGGCCGTGCACATTCACCATCTTCCCCAAAGGTTCTTGTGAGTGGCGAGGATGAGGGTGACCCCTGGGCTCCAGCCCTCCCCACCTTACCCGTGATTCTGAACCTCTAGGGCAGTGACGGTGAACCTTTTAGAGACCAGGACCCACACTGCAACCCAGTCCCATTTATTTGTGGTAAAGTGTCAGCACTGCAATTATACCTGAATGTGGAGGTTTTAGTTTAGAAAATCTCATTGACATCTTTTGTCTTCAGAACAACAAATGTGCTGCAGGTTTGCCACAACTGCCCTGGAGCATCACATAAACCGCTCTCCACGCCTTGAAAAGAAGAGCACAGCTGTTCTTCCCACACTGAGAGTGGAAGCCCAAGATGGCGGGCCCAGGAAGAGCGTCAGGGTGTCACAGACCCAGTGCCGTGGCGTAGGGATCCCACCAGAGCCTTACGTGACGCAGGTGGGCACAGCAGACAGCAGAGTTGGGCAAGTGCGGCTCCTCTGCTAGTGGCTGCTACTGAGACTTCAGCCCCAGTCGAGAAGCAGCAGGGCCCTGCTCAGTTCACGTCCAGCCAGAGTCAGCTTGTGTCACACTACAGTCTTTCTCCGAATCATCGTCTTGTTCTCTTCAGCAGGATGTGCTCGTGCCTCCCTTTCCCAGTCCTGCCTGGGACACCCACTATCCAGGCGTCCCAGAGGATCCCTGCTCTCCTCCTCCCAGTAAGTCCAGAGCTCTGCCGAGCCCTCCCTGCCCTGCCCACTTTGGGCCACTGTGGCTTCTGCTCCTCCCGGAGCCCTCCACTGACCGATGGCCCAGTGCTCTCCTGGGGCGTCAGCTGGCGCCCTCTGTGCACTGCGTCCTCTCGGGGCCCACGGCAGTGTGGCCCAGGTGTCAGCCGGCTTGTCTTCGCTGCTCGTGGTCCTTCTGGAGAGACCCGTCCACACCAGGTGGGGAGTGCTCCACACGGGTGCTCACCACGCTGTGCTGCCTGTGGCCCCAACACCCTGCTCTCCGGGAACCCTTCCGGAGGTCGTTGTCTTCCTGTCCATTCTGCACAGCGAAGCTCCGGCACCAGCACAGGCCGAGCCCCTCGGACAGCGCAGTCCGCTCCAGGCCGGGCTCAGGGTGCTCCTTCCCCAGCTGACTGCCATTTCATCGTGTGTCCTGCTTCCTGGATTTGCTCCTTGACATCTCCACCGCACACGAGGACACTGTGGCTCTTTGGCCTGGGCCCCAGCACCGACTCAGCTGCTCCTCCTCCTGTCCCCGCGAGTGGCAGGCACAGTGGAGCAGGCCACAGATTTCCTGCCTCAGTGGCCGCTGGCCCACAACACCTTCACCCCCTGGAGTGGGCACCTGCACACACACGGCTCTGTCCTGCAGCAGGGCGTGGTCCCCGCTGTGAGCTGGCTGCAGTGCCTGGGCTTCCCGCACCTACCCTCTGGGCCACTTCACCTCACCTCTGCTTTCACTCCCTCCGGGAGCCCTTTTCTGAAGAGCCTGCACCCAAGCCCTCCTCTTGGGCTCTGCTCTGGAGAGCCTGACGCCATTGGGAAAAGTAATTCTGCAGCTTCTTTAGAGAGTAAGAACTATGTTTCTATCCAAAAGTTCCAAACTGCTTTTAGTTCAGACACAGCCTTATCCAACAGTGATCTGTAACTGCCTGGTTCCCTAATGACGCACGGTTACCCTGAAAACAGCCCTAGCTGCTCGTTGCTGTGGTAGTGATCAGTGTCACTCAGGATGAGACCTCACTATTTCCCACTCGGTGGCTGCTGCCCGGCAGGTGAGGCGAGGACAGACTGGCAGGGTTGCATTTCTGGTCTCTGGTTTTCAAGGCTGATAATTTTCCAGTTAGGTCTTAATTTCAGGGAAACAGTGCAATTGAACCATAAAAGTTTTCTGAAATAAAATTAAATGAACTGTAGCTTAGGAATGCTACAGATAACATAGTTTTTTTAAAAATCTAATTTCCAATACTCAAATTCTTGAACTTACTAGCCCAGTGGGAAATAAAAACATTCATATTTAAGAAGAACTCACAGTGAAAACCTACTTTAAATGCTTTTGTGAAATAGAGCACAGTAGCCTTAGGAACATTTTCCCCTCCTGGAAATAGAAGATGGGACAAAAATGAAACCAAAATAGAACTCGAAATAGAAGTGCACATTATGTAATAGCGACTTTTGTTATCTGTGTATCATCCTGAGTTCTTAAAAGCTAATTCATTCCTCAAAGATTAATAGATTTATCCTCTTGCAGCATGTTTTATCCCTGTGCATTTTTAATAAAGCTGCTTGAAAGGACCAATTTAGAGCCCAATTAAAAATTCCACTGAAAAACTTACGTATGGGGTAATTACCTCTTATTAGCATTCATAACTTTTCTACTACTGATTAAGCAACACAGTTTGTCTTTATTTAAAGAAGATATAAACATTTGCATGTCAGTTTTAATGCCGCTGCCAGTTTTATTTACGTCATTGATGTTTCTGTAACTACTTCTGAAGCCTCTAGAGAGAGTATTTTGCTATTAAGTAATAAATCCTAGCCTCTGTTGTTGGGTAATCCACTATTTATTTGACTTCTCTGACTAGCTTGCTTAGATTTCTTATAATGCTGATGGTTCCTTATGCAATCTAACATAAGTCCAACATCTTCTACAGGACATTCTTCTGTCCTCCTCGGCTCCCCTGGACTGTAAGTCATGAAGTTCTTAACCACTATGCTTTGAGTCCTTCTACGTGGGGTTAGGGAGTGATCCGGAAAGATTCCTTCCAATAAAAGGTCAAAATAACCCCTAGCAGAGGCATCTTGGAGCCAGGCAGAGGAAACTCAGACACTGGGTCCCGAGGCTCCCTGTGAGCTGTTGGCAGGGACACCAAGCACCAGAGGCTGCAATGCAGACGATGGAGAAACTCAGGCAATGTCTTTGCTGCAGCTGCTCTTCCTGTCATTGTACCTGTCTGCCCAGCATTCTTCACTTCATGTTGATAGAAACCAAACAAATGCAGTGTTTCCCAGGTTCACCCCTTTTGATTATTCCTAAGTGTTTTGAGGTGGCTGATACGGAAAAGCTGAGAATTTCTATTTCCAGCTCGCAGTAGATTCTAGAGACTGAACACACTCACCAGCAGGGTCCCAGGAAGAGGCAGGAGGGCAGGGGGGAGGCCAGTGTCCTCCTCATCCTGCTTCTGCGAGAGGCGAGGCCAGGGCTTTGGCTCCTTCTGAAAGGCACTGTTGCCCATGCCTGCCGGGCCACTGCAGGACAGGGCTGCCGGGCCACGCATCCCACCGGGTCCCTATTTCCAATCCTTGCTGCTCCCACTGGCTGCGCTTTGTTCCTGCCAACTGTATTCTGACTCTGCCTTGAAGGACACCTGTACAAAGAGTAGCCGCAGTGTGCTGGGGTCGCTCGGAAAGTTGAAATCTCCTAGGAACACGGCCTGGTGTTCAGAGACCCTTGGAGCCCAGGCAGGACGGATGTGCCAGACCTAGGGGAGGCAGGCAGGGCTCCCGAGAGCTGAGGCTGCGCACAGGCTGGACAAAGACAAGAAAGCCAAAGGGAAGAAGGAACTTGCCCTGGGAGAAGAACAGAGCCCTGCTGCCATGGCACACCGGTGGGAGAGCGGGTGCAGTGGGGTGGGGCCGGAAAGCGCAGTCACCAGGACCCATGATCTCTGCTACAAACTGGCTGTGCACACTACCACTTTCCTTACACTCTGGCCTTTATTTGCACAGCTTTTATTGTGGATGTTGCCACCTTCAAAAAAGTAACCGTTTCCTCAGTTTGTAATTGAATGGTCAAATCAGACTTACACTAAGGCTGAAAGAGTGAGAAAATGCAGGACAGCAAAGGATAAAGAGCAAAGAATCTGAGCCGGGACTAATGTGATCTCATGGGCCAGAATCATGGGAGAGGACGTTTCTCTGGGGAGAGGAGCAGCCCAGAGCCTGGAGACAGAGGGTCTGGGGGTGGAGACCAAGGCCGTTCCCTGCCACAGGGGCACAGCAGCAGCTGCTGTTAGAACTCTGTCCTCCAAACTTTCCCCAGATTTTCTTTTGAGTTGAAATTTTCCAGCATTTTCTACAGCTCAGATTGATCATTTGAGGTTGCATTTGTAGAAGTACAGGCATTCTTAGCATTATGAGAATCCTCCAAGGTGGAAGAAGAGACACAGAATTCCAAGATGTCCTTTGTCCCTAGGAATCACTAACAAATAGCTGCATTTACTGAAGGGACATCAGCCGTGACAGGGCTTTGTGATGAGGATCTCACTCAGTTCCAAATGTGGCTGCTGTCACCTGCCCACTGGTGTCACTCGTAGGTAAGCGCCAGTCCTAGAGTGTACCATACCGAGGCCACCGTCGTCCACACCAGCCAGACCGGTGGCCAGAGCAGTGGAACTGGCACGACCTGTATTTCTCCTGCAGTTCCAGGCAGACCTGCAGCCCTGGGTAATTTTCATCTCTCTGAGAACCACGTCTAATAGCACACTGTGTGCACCTTTAGCATAAACTCCTTAAATGTGGGTTCAGCTGTACTTTTAGGAATAACAGCAGTGTTCAGTAAGGTTGAGTCGCTGCTACCTTTTTGAGGAATTTCCAGTGGTCAGTGTGGCCCCGAGCCACTTGTCTTGAGCTCGGCACCACAGCGGACACCAGCAAGTGATGCCATGAAATGGGTACAGCTCTCGGCCGTCTGAATTCGCCTAGAATGTGGCTCCAGCAGCCATCAAGAAGAGAGTAGGAGGGGCCGGGGATTTAGCTCAGCGGTTCGGTGGCCCGGAGTTCAATCCCCGGTACCAAAAAAAAGAAAAAAAAAAATGAGAGTAGGAATCAGAAATGGGGTGTGGACACCGTACCCCCAGGGCCTGCAGAGCTTGCTTCCTGGGGTCTGCAGTTCTCTGACCACAGGGGTGGGGGATGGGCTGCCCCACGCTGTGTACTGCGCTCCTCACTGAGCTCAGGCCAAGACCCCAGCGCTTTGGCGAGCACTTGCTCCTGCCTCAGGGAGCAGCAGCCTCTCTGTGTGTGAGCCTAGGCTTCTCCCACCTGCCAGCACCGTGGCCACTTCAGTCCATGGCCACCTCCGAGGCACACTGTGACCCAATGCCTGGGGGCCCCACATAAGCGGGAGCCCAGGTCTATGCCATGTTCTTCCCCGGGCTTCTCCCCTGGTCTCCTGCCTGGGTTCTGCTGACCCTCAAGTCTCCTGTGATTCGTGCCGTCCTGTCCAGCTCACAGGAAGGGTCCCTGCGGGTTGTGTGTTGTGAACCATGGGTGGCTCAGAGCCGCCTGGCAGCAGGATGTATGGATTACAGCCCCACTGGGCAGGTCTTAAAATGTGAAAAACTTGCTTTTTCCTGATTCTGCCTTGCTCAATATTAGGTTCACAAATATTAGAGAACAAATCTTAGCTTCACAAGACACTGAACAGTTCACAGAGTACATATGCTATATATACCAATGACAGTATAATTTGACTTTAGACTAAAGAAAAATAATAGTAACATTTTATATTTGGTATTGACTACATTCCAGGTATCATGTTAAGTACCTTACTTACGCACGATGACAGAGAATGATGGTTAGAAGTGTCAGCTTACTACCAGCCAGCGTCAACTGAAATCCCAGGTTAGGTGTTTACTAGCTTTGTATTCTAGAGAAATTAATATTACAAAGGACGCTGACATTGCCCTCCATGAAATGAAAATTCTAAAAGTATTTACTCCAAAGCTATTTAGAGAAATAACTGAGAAGGCATTCAGAATTGTTGGCAAATGTTTGGTACTGGAACAAGGCAGGGTGTTAGGCTTACTGATACCAGCATGGAGGTGTATACACTTACACTATTACACACATGCATCATTACATGCAGATACTGCACAATAAGATGTATGGAAACATTGTTACATCTAGATCCACTGTTTTCTGATTGAGGAAGATTGCTCAACCTTGTTATTTAGATGAAGAAAGCTCAAAAAAGGTAACTAATTTTCCACAAGACCATGCAGCTGGAACCTGGCCAAAAGGGCTTCAATTCTAGTCTGGGGACAGCTGCCCAGCTGTTCCTGTAAGTGCCTGTTCAGGGCTCCCCCACTGCTACTCCTCGCTGGCTTGTACTGGCTTCCCTCGGCTTCAGAGCTCATGTTGATGCAGCTATACAAAGCCCATGGCCTTTGCCTGGGAAAGAGACTCAGTCCTTCCTCATGGGGCTTGCAGAAGGGTGACATGAAAACAAGACTGTAAGAGCCACTCATAAAGTGTTGGTCACCCACACCTTCACCAGGTGGACAGCTGTCCTCTTCCGGGTGAGAGATGGGAAGGTGATGTAACTTCGGGAACAGCGCCCAAGAAGTCCGTGCCTGGCCAGGTGCCCAACAACATCAGGGAGGCTGGCTGGTTTGATGCTGGAAAAAAAGCCAGGTGTGTCCAGAGGACATGCTGGGAAACAGCTGCTCCTTAGCCTGATCAGGAATCTGCATCCCTGGGCTCAGACCTGGAGTCCACGCTGCGCCCTGCTCACGTGCAGTGCAAGCCATGGCAGTCACTGCCCCTCTTCTAACTCTGCCTACCTCTTCCTCTCCTACCCACTGCTCCCCCAGAAGCTCTCACTAACTTCTCTCCTGGGTGTCTGAGTAGCTGCCATTCACGATCCACCCACACAGTACAGCACACCTGACATGCTTCTCCTAGCCAGAGGCAGATCTGCCCCTCGGCCAGTGCAGGTGTTGAGGGAGTCCAGGGGTGACTTCCCTTTCTTTGCTCCTGCTATGCCTGGCTTCCTCTCCACCATACCCAGAGGGGGCTGCCACACCCCTATCTGCTGTCACAGTGTACCCCGACCAGTTACTCCTTGACCTCTTGCAGACGTTCCCACGAGCACACCAGTCCTCTGCTCACGAACGCTTCCCCTTGGTATTTAAGGCACTGCTGTGAGTTTTATGGCACTGCTGAGAAGGATAAAAACAATCTGCTCTGCTCTTTTTAGGTTCTCCATCTTTGGACCCCAAACATTGCCACAGACAGAGAAAACAAGCAGAAGTTTATGCACGTGTGCTGTGCGCACAGACCTGGGAGCACGGGCAGAGAGCTCCAAAGAGGCAGTGAGAACTTGGGCTGGGTGAACTGAGAGGGAGTTAGTGGTGCCTGGACAGAGGAGGCGGGCACCTCTGCAGAAGTGAAGGAGAATAAGGCGAGGGGCGGGCTGTTCAGGAGGGTGGTGGTGCAGCTAAAGTCAGGCAACTTCTCTTTGACCAGGTTTTCTAGGAGAACGTGTTGTTACAAATGGAAATTTCCTTTAAAGCTTTCCCCAGTTCTGCTAGCTCTAAATGGACTCAACAAAATCATCCCACTGGCAAAGAAGTGTACTTGGGGCTGGCATATTGTCATACCATTCAGCTTTATTTTATATTTGCAAACATCTAATCTTGCCTAACATTACTATATTTGGATTCTCGTGACAGATTCAAGTTGAGATCTTTTCCTCCTATTGCTTCAGCCAGAAAAATGCTTTAAAAGGAGAGAGAGAACAGAAGAACAGAAAAGGGGAGGGTGGGGTCCAGCTCCTGGGGCAGGAGCCTGGTGGTCACTGGCCTGGGAATGATGTGTTCTAGAAACACCAACATGCCCCCCACAGCCTCCGGGAAAAGCACTTACAATCACCCGAAATTGCTTCCTTAACAAAGACTGGTGTGACTGAGTGGCTCCATTGTCCTGGGAAAGACAGCAGACAAAGCCTTTTATAGACGCGGTCTGAGGTCAGAGCCACCCGGCACTGCGGCACTGCCCGGGAGCCTGTTGCTGGCAGATGCTGGCCCAGCCCGCCCTGCCCTGAAACTGGCCTGTGGCGGGCCAAGGACAGTGTTAAAAAGGGCCAGCAGCACAGTGTGCCGTGTGCCCATGCAGAGTCCTCAATGACCCTGCCTGGGACTGAAGGCCCTGCAGGCAGAATGCTCCTGCTCACTGGGTGGGGGTCAGGACTGGTGCCCTGCTGAAGCTTCACCCCAGGAACCTCAAAAAAAGGGACCATGTTGGATTCACTGCTACTTCTGTTCAATGAGGATGGGGCATCCTGTGCCTTCTGTGAGTGGACTGGAACCCACAGAACACCCTGAAATATGTGGAAGGACCCCCAGTTACAAGAAGCCCACCTGCCCGGATGGTTCTGTCTCAGGTGTCAGCACCGGGGCACCAAGTGGCCATGCTTCCAAGTGACGGTGGTGTCGCCAGCGACCATAGCGGGGGGCAGCCCCGGTCCCTGGGGACGTCAGGGCTGCAGACTCACGCTCCCCACATAAACGGCCCCAATCTGTCCACGACCACTGCACAGCCTCCCTGCAGTTCAGATCTTCTCCACCTTCAATGAAGGCATGGAGGTATTGCTATGCTATACTATTTAGGCAACGAAGTCCAGGAAAACTACAAATGTTCAGCACAGACATGATTTGTTTTCAAATGTTTCTAATCCGTAATTAGATAAAACCTCAAATGTGGAACTCAAGCAGCTACATCTTATAATTAATGTTTTTTTTCTGAGATAGAAAATTAATCTCACTTGGATTTTTCTCTAATAATCTAGTATTTTGGTGATAGGTTTTATTTGCTGTAACTAGTGACATTCTTATGAATCTAAAACATTATTTCCCATTTTCTCACTTAGTAAAAACATATATGTTCTTAAAATGCATCAGGATGCCTGCCAAAAACAAGGGAGCTGAAAGACCACAGTGCCTGTCCTAAGGACTAACGGGGTCCCAGGGTCACTCCAAACTGTATGACTGTCACAGAGACTGTTTTTAAAAGTCCTTGGCCATCAGCAAATGCTGGACAAGGCTTTCCTCTGAAGTCATCAATCTCTATGATGATCAGAGTTACCAAAGAGGTACACAATTTGCTTCCATCCTCTTAAAATTTCATTCACCAAGAAAGCTTCAACTCCTATCAGAGAGAGAGAACCTGGAACCAAACACCACACCCAGAGGCTAGAGGAACTTTGTCCCAGCCTATGATGTCTTCTTAGGTCCCAGCCATCTCCCCTAACACGATCACCCCGCTAAAACTGCCCATATCCCCACTTCATGTCCCCTGGGAAGAAGGGCACAGAAGCTGCTGGACCTTGCTGGGTCTCTTCCTGTGAGGCCAGTGTGCACTTAAGTTTGTGTGCTGTTTCTCCTGGTGTCTGTCTGCAATGAGTTTATTTCTGAAAGACCAAGAGCTCCAGAGGGGAGGAGGGACTCCCCTTCAACCCTACAAAACCCAGAAAGACTTGGGAGGCACTGATGAAGACACTCGTCTGCCTGTCTGCTCCACAGTGGCTGGGCTGTGGGTGACATGGGCTCATCCTCTACGCGACTACAGATGAGGAAAGAAAAGCAGCCCCTCTCAGACAATCAGGATGCAGAGAACAGAGGAGGTGAAGCCGTGGAAGACTGCCTGGCAGGGCAGCAAGGAAAGGCCTCCATGGAGACCGGAAGACCAGGAAGTCATGGCTACAAGGAGAGCCTCAGTGCAGACGGGGGTGTCCTGTGACTAAGGGGAGAAATCCCTTTGGAAAGCTGCAGTGTGACATCCAGAAGGCTTGAACCAGCACAGTGATGAGGATGTGGACTCATCAAGCGTGTGCTGAGCAGATCCGAGGAGAGGAGACATGCTGATGATCTGAAGGCCCCTCCTGGGCAGAAGCCACAGGTGAAGCGGGGGGGGGGGCATCAGGCCTGAGTCTGAGGAAGGTGGCTGGCAGGTGACAGAGATGTGGGCAGCGCGAGGCTTCAGCGGGCCCAGAAGGACAGGCGTCCCCGCGGCACCACTGCAATCCCAGCGGAGGCCGGAAGACTGGAGACGATGGACCAGTCCTGGGAGAGAGAGCATGAGGCCTGCCAGCTGGACTGTCTGGATGGGGGGTTGGTGACCCCAGGCCTACAGGCAGTCTCGGGGTGATGGGCGGCAGTGGGGCGGAAGGACCAAAAGCCGAGAGAGAGCCACAGGAGGAAGCACGGCCAGGGAGGCAAGAGCCAAAGCTCGACTGGGCCCCAGGACCTCTGGTAGGAAGTAGCCAGGCTCGAAGCTGGTCATCGGCTCACTGTTTTGGATTTGTCCCTCCCTTTTACCCTTGAGAGTATGTGATTTCAACATATTTTATTATTTTCATAATTGTTGTCAATGGAGCATTTGAGTTCTCTTTAGGATACATATTTTGCTCATTTTCACTCAAAGCTAATTTCCTAGGAAGAAATGGAGATTTTATGAGAAGTAAAGTATGTCACAAAAATGTTCCCCCCAGCTTTTAAGTAACTGTGAAGTCAGAAGATTTCTGATTTTCTCTTCCTGTCCACAGCAAAAGGCCTAAGAGCAAGAAGGCAGTTGCAGAAGGCAAATGTATTCCTTCACTGAACAGCACATGTGCGGGAAGAATGACTGGAACATTTACTGTTTTTCCAGAAGCCGTACCAAATGACGAAAGGCTGCATGATGACTCATCAAGGTTTTACCATTGAGACTCGGGATTACACTGTCAAAATACTTCAGTTTTACAGTTTCAGAGATTGCTGCTCCGATGCAGCTTTACAATGTGGCAAGTTATCCCACGACCTGTGGAGCTCTAACACCGTGCCGTGGGGCTGCGTCGGACAGAGAGGAGCACAGGGTCTGAGCCCCGCACCTCTGGGAAGCCTTATCTGCATGAAGGCCTGGATCCTTTCCGCAGGCAGCCTTCATGCAGCACTCGGGCAGCTGCAGTGGCTGTCCCGACCCTGCCTCCCCCTAATCCGAGAGCCTCTTATTTATCTGACCACACTACCTTGCATAGGCTAGGTATTTGCAAATGCATTTCTGCAGGGACAAATGGGGGTGACATGATTAAGGATATCAGGTTAGACCTTTGCTTTAACCACATGTATAAAGAACTTGGTGAGGAGATTCGTCTAGAGAGAGGTCCCTTGCCCACAGCTGAACCTCAGGCATTTTGACGCCTGGTTCTTCCAAATGTTCAGCCTCGTTCCCTTCATCCCATCCTGATCCAGTGAGTCTCAGAGACACAGCCGTGTTTGAACATCTGGGGTTCATCACGCTGGTCCTGGTAATCAGGGTTCTGGAGATCAGTTCCAGATGCTGACTCACGAAAGCTGTACAAGCATTGCTCACATTCTTAACTACAATCGGACATAACTTTCCTTATCTTGAAAGTAGCGTAATTTGTACAGGGAGGAGTAACAGTTTGCACTTTTTATTAAAATTAACCCTCAATTTAGAGATAAGACTATAGGCTGTCCCAGAAGTGAATGAATGTCAATAAAAAATTCAAGATATATTCTTGGAAATCATACAAGGTAGTTGTATTAACTCAAAGATGTCATAAGAAGAAAAATTAATGTTTCCAATAGTCCACTGTGTTCTGGACACCATGATGCGTAAATACACACTTATTCTCTTGTTGATATAATTCTTATAATAACTATGAAATAGAAATTATCTCCATTATACAAATGAGGAAATATAGCCCCACAGAAGTTAATTACATTGCTGAAAATCACACACTTAGCATCTGAGCTGAGATTACAGTCTAGTTTTTCTGGCCCCAGATTCAGGATTCTTTCCAGATGCCATTTTCCTATAGTATGGGCCAAAAGGATGAATTTGGAAAGGAGAAATCACACATCCACAAGTCTGCTTGGAAGCCATCTTTCCAAAGAGTTCATAAATGTGAAATCTGTGTCTCCTTTTTAAATAGAATTGGGCATTTTTGTCTGTATTTTATTAAACTGGCCTACTTATCTGATAACATAACTGGGTTTTCATGAAGTCCAAAATGTCTGGCATCTGAGGAAAACAAATTGAATCAACCCAGTTGCCACGCAGTGGCTCTGTGAGAGGCACTTCCTCGTCCAGGGTGCTGGGGAGCTCGGGACAGGCTGCGGCCGACTCGGTGTCAGGAGCACCGGGCGAGGTTCCGGGACCCACAGATACCCCGGTGACCACAAGAAGCTATTCTGGAAAGCAGAACTGAGCACAAAAGTGGAGAAAATCTCCAAAGGTGAAAACAAAGGAAGGATGTGTGAGGGATGAGGAGGGAAAAGTAGGAAGTGGACGAGGAAGAGAGACAGTGAGGGCAAGGAACTGCCTGTCCCTCAGCAGACACCCGCACGGGGCTCCCCACGCCAGCGCCCGGCACGGGCTCAGACACCTGGGCGGCGCCCCCTGGCCGGGAAGGGGCCTCCGGGCGGAACGGGGTCCCAGACCGGCCAGCCTCTGGCTACGGGAGCCAGGACATTGGGCTCTCAGAATCGTCAGAGATTATACACAGTGCAAATGACATCACGATGGCTTTTTAATCACCTAACAATAAATCAAATCAGTCACCATGATTGAGAATCACAAGAAACAAATTAAACTGCCAAAAACTAGAGATACCGGAATCAACTGGTAAAAATAGAAAATGACCACATTGTAAGATGTCTAAGGAAATTTAAGATACAGTAACAATCTGTAAGGTGTATTAAACATGCTCAAGTGAAGTGAGTCTTTAAAAGACTAAAAAGAAATTCTAGAGTCCTGAATTTTTAGAATAGTTAAGAAAGCAGCTCTCTTTAGACTTTTAAATTGCTATGTGTGCTTGGTAAAATACTAATGTAATAACTAAGATTTGGGGGTAAGACAGGGAAAACTCAAGGAAAAATAAACTCTAGATCAATACACTTTAGAAAAAAGACAAAGAAGGAAAAGGAAGCAAGGGAAAGTGGGAGAGATAGAAAACAAAGAGGAGTGGTGGGAACAGCTCAGACAGGTCCTCAAGCAGTGTAAAATGTGAGTGGGCTTGCCAGAGAGTAACGAGAAGGGAGCTATCGGTTCAAATTAAAAATTGTGCATAAAAATAAAAAGCTTCATCAATTTTAAATTTGCAGTTTCATGAACAATTTTATTTAAAAAATTTGAAAACCTAGACAAAAACGAGTAAAAACATAAACCACGTTACCCAAGAAGTATTTACAGACAGTGTGTTGGCTGGAATTACCAAATGCTCAGGAGCCTAACACCCAACCTGCTGGTTTAAATAACCACATCCTTCACTCAGGGGGCTCGTGACACACAGCACAGTGGGGACAGCTCCCGGGCACTCACCCAGCCCGGCTGGGCCCTCTGACAGCTCAGTGGCTCACACAGCAGGACGCCTGGGTAGGGCTGCTGAGACCCCGAATGACATCAGCATGAACACCTCATGCTACCCCACCTGTGGCCGGCCTTCTTCATAGCCTGGTGGCCGAGGGCCAAGGCCGAGCATCTGCAGACAGGCAGCAGACAAGTCACTTTTTGTGGGTCACCACCGAACCTGAAAGTTTGGCCCAGGGATCCAGTCCTGCTGCTGATGCAGACAGAGCACAGTGAGCTTGCAGAGGAGAACACATTTCCCCTCTTCAAGGCACCACTGCATTCTGGCAGAGGTTATGGGATTTGTGCTGTCACTATATTTGGAAAATATAGCCTGCTCAAAATTTCAATAATTTATAAAATCCACCAGGAAGCTGGGAATGAAAAAATGGTTTCTTACTCATTTCTTGATTCTAGTTTTACCTTGACCAAAATAAAACACACACACACACACACAAAAAAAAAAAACAAAATCAAAAAACCACACAAATCTAGTAAAACTACAGGCCAACTGTACTCTCAAGGACAACTCAGAAATTACAACAGAATAATTCACTCAACTGCAATGTCATTACTTGGGCATAGCCACAGGAACCAAAGCCAGCATAGCAGAGCAGTGCCCACTCTCTGCGTCCAAAGACATGGAATCCAACCAAGGACCCATCAGCAAAAGTGGCAGCAAACACTGTGACATGCCAGTCAGCCTTGGAGCAGGAGACCCTGTCGTTGGGCCACCGGCTGAGGCTGGAACACTACAATAGTAAAATAACCCGGCCACAGATAGAGAAGTGCACTTTCATGTGGACTCTGCAGAACTGTTGGTTTACAGGAGCAGGAGACTCAGAGGAGTTGGGAAGACATTGGTCAAAGGACACAATTTCAGACAGCAGCAAGTCCAAGAGGTCAACAGTCCGACATAGTGACTTTAGGTGTAGCAGTGTGTTGTATACTGGCACACTGCTCACAGGCAGTCAACTGTCCTTACCACAGAAAAGGGTAAGGGTGTCAGGTGATGCACACATTAGCTTAGTGTACACCCATCCACTTCAAAGCTTCGCGCTGTGCGTGATAAAGATAGTGATACTTTCATGAACTTAATTTGTTCCATGACTCTGGTCACAAACAGAATTGGACAAGAACTAAATCAAATTCAATGGTTAGGTTCAATGTTGACCTTATGGGGAAGCTTGATTCAGTTCTCATTCAGTTGAATTTGTGACCAGAATCATAGAAAGAATTAAATTAGTGAACAAAAGTACCCATTTGTCAATTAAATGAATTAATTTATAAAATATTAGTAATCCAAACGTAGCAGTCTATTAAAATATCCTGAAGAGGTTAACTGCAATTATCAAAGATGATGTAATATTAAAATTCTATAAATGCAAAGTGCTCCATTTCCAGGTTCAATAAGAAAATCACATGACCATTTTAGTAGATGCAGAAAAAGCATTTGCTATAATCCAGCATTCTTTCCCCACAAAACTAAAGCAAGTCCTAAGGAAAGGAGAAGTAGAAAACAGTTTCCTCTGTTGGATAAAAGACATTTGCAAGGGAAAAAGAAACCTTCAGAGAATATTAAGGCATTCGCTGAAGAGGGACCCTGTGCTATCTCTTCTAGTTCATCTTGGGCTGCAGAGCCTGTGTATACTGAAAGAGAAGCAAAACTATGGACACGTGAAGAAGGTCAGCTGTCACTATTAAAGAAGATATGATCATCTCCACAATCCAGCAAAAAGAATTAATGAGGGCTTCACAAGTACCAAATGTAATAACAATATTCAAAAATTAATAATTACTGTGTCAATAAATGGTTGCTATGAAGTTAGAAAATATTTTTCAAATATTTTATTCATAATGACAAAATATACTAACACAGCAAGTTAGATATTTTAAATAGGATATATAAGAATGTAAGAAAGGCTTAACTTTTGATAGCTGAGACAATTTGACATCCTCAAATGTCTCTTTAAATTAGACTGTAAATTTAGTTTTTTCTCCAATATCAAAAATGTAGTATCATAATGTCTTTTTCTATTTCCCTTAAATTAGACCATAGATTTAATTTTTTTATAATCATAACAAGAACAAGGTTTTTGAAGAACTTGATGAGCTAATGCTAAAATTTATTTGAAAAACAAAGACCAAATGGTGGATGAGCATAAATGAGGAAGGACAGTCAAGCAAAAGACAGCTATCCAATCCCAAGGTTTACCCTCCAGCTACGTCATGAGGCCGGGATACCACTCCCAGGACAGCCCAGCAGGCCACTGGGGTGGGAGTCCAGCAGATCGGGTCTAGAACCAGACATTGGAGAGAAGTCAGCGCCAGAAAGGGGCTAGGCTAAGTCTAAGCAGAATAATAAAGTTGATTCTTTGTTTATATAACACATAAATATCAAATCCAACTCAATAAAACATTCACACGAAAGGGAAAAGATTTGAACTTGTAAAGAAAAATATAGAATGCAATTGTTATGATCTCAGAATAGAGAAAACATTAACTGTAAGTGAAAACCAAAACCACCTACAATAATAGACCATCTGTTTATCAAAAGACACTACAAGAAAGTGTAAGTGGGATGCTGTGTGATTCACCTATAATGTTCAGTCCCAAGAACATGTGCCCCTTTGGGGCACAGGGCCAACATGAGAGCAGAAAATGTCTATATTCTTATCTCCAAAAATGGAGAGAAAGTACAGTGATAATCTGGTCAGAGTATGGTTACCATGAAAATGCACTGTGAGTGTGCAGTATTTACAGAAATGTAGTCACCTCACCTCATTTAGCTAAAATGTCACACAAACAGCCTGCTGAGAGCAAGGGTAAATTTCTGGACAGAAATAAATGCAGCATGTGAATGATGATAATTAAATTCTCAGCATCTGAAAAGAACTAAGAGAAGAGAAATGAGAAGTCAAGAACACTTTGAACCAGCAGGGTTAGGCCACACACTGCGTCGCCAGCACCGTGAAGAGACAGGCTGAACGTGTGTTCCAGTGATGACTGACAGAAAAAAAGGAGCCGAAGAGTGAAAGGTGGCGGCATCGGAATCCTTCAGTGTCCTGCAGGAGGGGAGAGAGCTCCATAACCCAAAACCCAGGCAGGAGGGTTGGTTTTCTTGAGTGGCGAGAGGTACGTGAACCAGGTAACAGACGCAGGGAAAACTGAATAGTAAAGGGTGCATTATTTGCTTATTTGGGTCTTGTACTTGTTTGTTTCATTTGTGTTTGTTGTCTCTGAAAAGAGCTATAACTGAAACTATCCTTGCATTATTCACAGAGCACATAAGCAAGGCAAAACCACACTCCATCCCAGCACAGCACCTTTCTGAGCAGGGAGTGGCCGTAATCATGCGGGTTGAGCGGCTCTGGTCAGACACAGCCCCACTCTCTGAAACCCTCATGGTGGTGGTGGGGGATAAGCAGCCACCTCTCAGTGCCTGAGCTTCTCAGTCCTGGGAGAGTAAGCTGGACCCTGAACCCCAGCAAGGACCAACATCCTGGACAGCACAGGATCCAGGCACCTCCACGAGTTCTTTCAAGAAATGATGAATTTTGGCCTGGGGGAGATTGACTCAGATGACCTAGTGATGTAGAGTGTTTTCTGTTTGTGGTAACTGAATGTCACAGACTGGATGATTTATAAAGGAAATTTTCTTACAGTTCCAGAGGCTCGAATTCCAAGTCCACACACCATATCTGTCCAGAGCCTTTTCTGGCGGGGACCCTGTTTTGCCCGACAACCAGGCCAGCACCTGGTGGAGCAGAGCGTGCGCCAGGCCAGCTCCTTGCCCTACCCACAGTGCCTCGGCAGTCCTGGGTCCTCCTCACGACTCATCTGGCCCAGCTCACGTGTTTCTGTGTGACCTTGGGAGTCAGCTTCCAGTGCATGGACACCTGGCTCACCAAGCAACAACCGTGCTCATGGACACAGTGGCTTCCCTCCGACCTCTGCCTCTGTAGCTCTTCTTACTGCACACGATTAAGCAAATCTTCCAAGTCTTCATTTAACTGATTAGTACCTTGTCCATCTTGTCATTTTGAATGGCCCCAGTGTGTCTTGCAGACACAATTCTAGTCTCTTCATATAGAGCATAATATTCCCTCAGGAAGAAAAACAAAGCAGGCTATTTCCACCGTGTACTGACTATGTGGTTGCAGAATTCCAACAGCACTGGAAAACAAAAGGTTCACAAATCCTTTTCTCAAAGGAAAACACAAATCAGTTTCTACTTTTCATCCAGGCAGAAGGCCAAACCTAAAGTAAGAGAAATCATATGTATGAATTTGAGAGAAGGTTGTCTACATAAGTAAGGATTTTTCCCCAATAATGAAGTTAACATTTTGATGGCTTTGGGGTGGATGATGGAAATGTAATGGTCAGACGACAAAACTTTACAAATATTTTCCAAATACCGTGAAGTAATGCTTGAAAAAGAAGAGACAGCCAGATAAAGAGCCACCGCATGCATCAATTAATGCAACGAGGGCAGCCATGGTATTCAAGGGTTCACCAGTTTCCCTACGCTCAAGCACAGCTGAAATCTGTTCTCAGATATTTTTACTCATGTCCCAAAGAAGAAGGTCTGTGACTAAACAGGAGGGAGTCTGAAAGGCTGCTCTCGCTGCCTCTTCCAGCCCCAGCCGGGCTTCAATGT
The DNA here is from genome assembly GCF_012274545.1 of Fukomys damarensis. Classification (NCBI taxonomy): domain Eukaryota; kingdom Metazoa; phylum Chordata; class Mammalia; order Rodentia; family Bathyergidae; genus Fukomys; species Fukomys damarensis. Next base: position 1,455,060 of record NW_022900917.1, read on the forward strand.
GGCCAACGTGAGTGAGTGCACTTGGAACAGCTTCCCACAGCTCAGCGGTGAGAATGAGCCGAAGATCTCCGGGACAAGCGGCTCCTCCCAGGAGCAGCTGCGCCCAGGGAAACATTCAACATGTCCAGAGACACTCGCCACTGTCACACCGGAGTTGGGAAGGCACCAGACATCTAAGAGGTAGAGGCCAGGAATGTTGCGAAATACCCTACAACACACGGGGCGCCCCGATAGCAACAAAACTCGGCCCCAGAGGACAAGTGTAGGTGTTGAGAAGTGTTCTGGAGTGATTGCTCGGATTGCCCCAGTCTGTGAGCAAGGAGAGGCACCAGCTTCCTTCTCCCTACGCATATCCAGTTGGTGCGTTTCTATCCTGGGTTGCCACTCAGAAGTCCTGCTCGGGAGCTGCCATCTGGAACTCGTAGCCTGGCCTCCATCGTCTACGAAACTGGCTCTCAGCTGCTGATCTGCCATGGCCTAAAGAGTTGCACACAGCAGCTGCTGAGCGCTGCACTGGCGCTCCTTGGCTTTTCCTTGTCTACTGCCAATATCCCAAATTAAGTGAAATGTCATTTGGAATTTGCTCTGACCCCTAGAGCAAACAGTAAGTTTGAATGACTTGAAACAAAAATAAATGCCAGAAATGGCTTGGACATTTAAATTGTACTTCATATTATCCCATTCTATGTATGAACTCCCAAAATGTATACAAGATATAATTGAAAAATACAGCTGAAATATTAAAAATATGACAATGAAGACACACTGCCCTCAAAATACTCCCCTTCCTTTTAAACACACTTGTCTCATCCCTCTTGCCACCTTCTGAAGCAGGTCTGGAGTCCTCTTTTTGAGAGTCTTTACTGGGCTGCCACGCTGCCTCAATGTCCTAAGTTGACTCAAAGTGCTTACCTGTCACGGTCACTTGGCCTTTGGGGCGGAGCCAGAAGTCACATGGTGCCGATCGGATGCATAAGGTGGATGAGGACAGGGGTCACGCTCTTGCCTTTCTGCTGGGAGGGGCACGGCAGCAGCATTCACCATATTTTTTAGCAAATCTCATGAAGAGAATCAGGAAAGAGGACTCCAGAGCTGCTCCCAGAAGTGGCAAGAACAGGGTCCTAAGTGCGTTCAGAGGGAAGGGAGCATTTTGAGGGGCATTAATAGCAGTATTTCTTTTACTGTAATAAAATTTTCAAGTTAAAACATTCATATATTTTTAAATCACCCCTTATATGTAATCAAGAAATCAATTACACAAAAAAGTGTTTTTCCTTTATTTGAAAGTATTTAAATATAAACTTTTTAAAAATCACAAGTCCAAAATGGCCAACTTTCTCTTTTTCAAAAACTATCCTGGGGTAATGTGCCTCATTGTTTCGGTATGAAAATGCTACTTCGATAAATGAGGCTGAAAGTAGGTAGTCTGCTTATGGTTTTGCTGTTTGTTCAACTCTGACAATCTTCCTTAGCAGAGCAGGATGCTGGAAACTCTTTATTGCATCTTTATTCATTTGAAACTATCTGATTCGTGAAACCCCAAATTCCGGCCACTGCTGTAGTGTAGAAATAGCGGGGCTTATGCTCTGCAGCCCTGGGGTGCTTGCTCTTTCTGAGGGGACCTTATCCCTAGGGTCCTAGCCAGAGTCCTCTCTGTGACCAGCATCTCACTGCCGTCACCCCATGCGCATCCCACCCATCCCCCACCCCACCTCGGGTGGCCACGCGCTGGCTGGAGCCGGCTCCCGGCCCTGTTCCCCAGCCCGCAGCACACAGCCCGCTCCTCCACTCTGCTCCGCACAGCTGCAGTCCAGGCTGCAGCCGGCAGTGCTGTCGTTTTCTGCTCCAGACCCTTCCTCCACGAGGTGAAGGTGAGGCCTCAGCACAAATTAGATTTGTTTCCAGGCCTTATGGTATTGACACATGAAATTGTAGTCCGATCTAATCTAGACATTAAACAAATTCTCCCTCTAACCCATCTGCCCCCTACCATGCATTCCCCCAACTGGAGTTTCCACTGATTCAAGGTTAGGTTTTCTCTTTAATTCCTCCCTCTTAAATTTATCTTATTATTGCCAACACATTGTTCCACCCTGCTGAGGTTTTAAAAAATATTTTTGTTATAAAATATTTCAAATATATGGAAAATTAGAGAGTCTAATATAGTGAAAAGCTATGTACCTAATTCAGATTTAATAAATATTAACATTATATCATATTTTATTAAGAAAACCAAATATTAAACACAGTTGTGTCATCATTGTCCATTAAAACCCAGGCCCTTCTCTTTTTCCTCAACAAAAACCCACTTCACACTGAGCTTTCACACTGAGCTTTATCCCCATCTCATTTTTTTTTTTTTTTTTTTTAATTTTGAGACAGGGTCTTGCTAAGTTGCTCGAGCTAGGCTTGAACTTTTGATCCTCCTGCCTCAGTCTTCCAGAAGCTGGCAATACAAGCATGTACTAACATGATTGGCTTAAAGCTATTATTTTAAGGTGCTATGTACCTTTCACCTCCCAGATTTAAGTGTCTAATCCCGTATACACAAATGTGTGTAGAATAAAAACTTCACATATACCATCACATCTGAATCACCTTGTAACTGATTTTAAATTTCTTTAGTTGGTGTTCTGACAGTTAAGCTTGTTGAAACATGAAGGATGCTGCTTTGGTCTGAGCAGACCAGCAGGATGTTTCCGGAGTTTTGTTACTCACACAGCATCATTTTGGAAGCTGTGACAAATTGCTTCTTAAAGCAATAGCACTGACTGACGCTCCCACCGACAGACTACATGACTTTACATCCTTAGCCATACTTGCTATTGTGGGTTGAACTGTGGGTCCCCGAAATTCATATTTGAAGTCTTATCCCTCAGTACCTGACAAGACCTGGTTTGGAAAGAGAGTCATTGCTGATGAAATTAAAGTGAGGTTAAGACAAGGAAAAAGGCTGGACTCTAATTCAGATGGCCAGGGTCAGTGGGAAGAAGGGAAATTAAGGCCTAGACACTCCAAGAGAAAACCACAAGAGGAGGGAAGCGGAGATCCTGGCTCAGCACAGAGCTCAGTGCTGCGTGGAGAAAGGGGCCGCCACGCCCTCACCTCAGGTCCAGGCCCAGAACCACGGGATGGTGACTTCCGTATTCAAACCGCTGCTTTACCCAGGCTGCTGCTGTCACCTGGCATGTTAAATGCAGGCCAAATCTTGTTTTGAGTTCTTTTCACTCACAATACCCAGCATATACATACATATTTGGGTTTCCTCCTCAGAGAATCGCTTTTTTATATCCTTTGCCTACCTTTTAACTGATTTATCTCCAACCCTGATGATGGTGATTTTTACCCTTGATCTTGACCAAAAGGCTCAGAAATGATGATTTTTAAATAAATTATTTAAATTATACCGCAATGTCTCTTTTATGTAATTATTTCTTGGTGTCATGATTAAAAGTTTCCTCCGTGTGGTCATAAATATCTTCCACAGATTTGTTTAAAAATGTAGTCTTGCTCTTCACAATTTGTCCTTGCATCCACATGGACCTGAACTTTGATTTGGAATGAGATTAGAATGGATTATTTTAACTGTCTGGATAATCTGTCGTCTGAGGCCCATTCGTCACTCTGAATCCTCTGCTCCTGCCTCTCAGCCGCCCCTCCCATCACAGCCCACGCTGCTCACAAGCCTGCTGCAGGCTCTAATGTCTGTCACATCTGTCCACTCATCCAATCCTGGTTCAATACTGTGATGCTTTCATTATCAAAGCTGTGGAAAAATCCTTCTACAAGTTCTCAATGACGTTAACAATTTTAGCATCATTTTCTTTTCCATTTCTAATTTCTCTGAATTGTCATTCTAGAACATGGCGAATATCATACCGCACTCGAATGGTAAAACGGCACTCTCTCAGTCCATTTTTGGCAGTCTCTCGGGACAGACAGTGGTAGTGCCTTGTGATGGGAAGGACCGTCTCAGCACAACTTGTGAGAGTTATTACAGCATTTTCCTTCTACGCCCCACAGAAGAAAGAGAGAGAGAGATTCCCCTAGGGCTTCTGAGGTACTGGGACCATGGGAAGCCGGATGCTGATCTTCTGGAGCTTGAATAAGAAACCACTGGAAGAGTGGGTGATTTATCACAGCCGCAGGAGCTGGCTGGGAGCAGGCGCTGAGGACCCCGCACCATAGCCAGAGCCAAGTCTCCGGTTGGAGCTAACAGAGAGCCCTGAGGGAGAAACAGCCCAGTGATGACAAAAGAGTCAACACCCATCCTTCTTGAACTTCTCCACATACTAGAACAGAGAGAAACACTAATTCCTTCTATGAAACCAGTATTATTCTGATCCCAAAATAAAGACATCACCAGAAAACTGCGAGTCAACTTCCCTTAGGAATCCAACCATAAAAACTGTCCACTCACAAACCTAGGACAGCAGCATGCTGAGTGGCCAGATGGGCACATGAAAATCCACCAGCGTAAGATGCCATGTTCACAGAATGAGGGGCAACACAGTCATCTCCACAGATGCAGAAAAAGACACGAGCATGCTGTCTTACGAAGACACTTGGCAAGCTAGGACTAGGAAGGCACCTGCTCAGCACACAAAAGGGACCCAGGAAGGTGTCCCAGCAGGGTTGCGACTTAGGGAGAAGGAATGAAAGCCCTTCTCCCGAGACCAGCAGCTGGAAGTGTTGCTGGTCTGCAGCCTCTGTTTACTTTGTACTGCAGGCTCAGGCAAGACGGACACGTAATGGGTAACCAGATGGACAAGAAGCATGCATCTTAAAAGCAGAAAGACAAATAACTGAAGTATGTACAAGTCTGAAATGTTTCTCCAAAGAAACATACAAATTCTCATAAAGACATGAAAATGCTCAACAGTGTCTGTCACAAGGGACACAGGTGAGGCTACCGTGAACCCTGCTTCTCCCTAGGCGGATGGCTGCAGCAAGGGGCAGCAGCTCCACCTCATCCTGAGAAGTTCATTCTCCATGAAATTTTTACAAGTTGCCTTGGAGCAACCAGAACGTAAATGACAGATGCATTTTGAACTTGTCTGAGAGAGGAGTGCAGTCCTTCTTTAAAAACAGTAATGAAAAGGGCAAAGAGTTACCAAGATTTGAGAACTCACTTCCTTTACTCCGGTTGAGGAAGGGAGCAGCAGAGCTGGTCTGGACACCAAGCCTCACCCACTACTTGGTCTCCGCGTGGAGGAAGGGCCTCCTCCCCAGACATCTCCCCACGGGCCCAGCAGCCCTGGTGTTCGCACGGTGCCTTCCCTGCAAGCATCTTTCCCCCCACCCTGGACCGGGACTCGGATCACAGCCTCACTTCCTGCTCACCTCTGCCAGGGTGTGTTCTCCACTGTCCCCACTGTCCCAGAGCCTTCACACTCCACACACCTGAAAACAGTGGGAGGTGAATGAGTTTGGTTCGAGGAACAAATGAAAAAGGAGGGAAAAACTGATGCTAGTGATCAAAAGCAAAAAAGTGTAGGCAACAGGGTCAGAATAATTTAAGCTATAACCATTTACATGTGCTCTCTTATTTCTTCTGGAAATTAGGAACTTGAGTTCAGGTCATGTACAACCAAACACTCACTTCAGCAAAATGAAAACTGGGGCTACCAAGAAAAGTTGAGCCAACAGGCCACAAAAAAGTGGACCATAACAAAGGAATCTGCTGGCAGATTCAGACCCCAGAATTTTGCATGCTCTGACAATGAGCAGCAGATGGTACTAAGTCCAGAGAAGAAGGGTAAACAAAACAGCCAATGGTTTCAATCAGTTGAGAAACTGGAATGTTAACTCCAAAATCCTATGTAAACCAGTTTCCATAGAGAAATGTTTTCTTCTTGTTAAATGAAAACATATTTGCATTTTGATGGCACATTTCTCTCACGGCTCCCCACGCAGTTCCACGGAGGGTTTTCAGCTTCCTGGCTCACCCAGGCAGGTCATGTTCAGGTTGGTATCGCGGGCAGCCTTCCTTCTGACCGTGGACACACATTTCAGGGTGCGCTATGACTCTTAGCATAGGGGCTGCCCTTCCCGAGGGAGAAACCACCACGTGGAGAAATTCTACATGAAAATGAGTATGTGACTAAGGTATGAACTACCAAAGGTACACAAAATAGAAAATAACAAATATAAAACATATTTCCATAAAATACACAAAGTTAGGTCCTAATCAAAGATTTTGCAGACTATAAAAGTGTTGCCACAAATCAATGAAAAGAAATGGATTATGCAAAAGTTAATTCATAGAAAATGTTTCTATTAACTCTACAAAATGACCTTCAGCAGGACTTATGTTCTAAAACAAAACAGATAAGGAAAAACATGTACATTTTCCAAATTACCCTAAATGACCTCCTGAACCACCCATAAAGTATAGCATGGGTTTCTGTGTACTCTTTCTTTCCATCTGGGCTTAAACTATTTTCTTTTCCTTTTTTGTTTTTAGAATGGGGAGCAAATAATTAGCTGATATATTAGGTCAATTTTGTAATAAGCGTTTTTTCAAATATTGAACGTATATAGTTGAACTGGCATAATCAATACACAGCTCCACTGTCCTCTTAACACCGCTTTACATCATGAGGACTAAGTCCATGTTTTCTCAGGCCAGGACAATGCCTGTAGCCTGGACCTAAGGCTTCCTGTTTTCACTGTTTCTGGCCTCTCATGTATCTATCTTTGTTTTCTTCCTGGAGCCTGGGGTCCCCAGGCCAGGATAGAGTGTATTTTAGGGCAGAACACACGGTGCAGGGCATTTAGCCCCAGCCAGACCTACCTCGTCCTACTGCTGAGGCCAGGTCATTGAACCCTGAAGTCAGTCGGCATTAGCAGCCAGGGTGTGTGCAGACAGTGCGTTTAGACAAACAGGTGGAGTGCATGCAGAAGGGCTCCACTTTAACAGACTGGGAACCTGGGGCGTAGGAGTCAAGCCCAGAGCTGGGGAGGCAGCGGCTGGCTGAGCGCTCCTACCAGTACAAGGCCTGGGGGTTCCATCCCCAGCACTGAAAGAATCTCACGTTGATATGGAACTGTGATGGACTAATGGAAATGCTATGACTTGAGAGCCAGAATCCTCTAGTACTCTGTGTGCATAACATAAAAGTCATGGAGACAACAGTGTCTCCCTCAAGATCTGAAGTCCCACACCTGGATGTGGACACCAGAACCCCTTCCCTTCTGCCTCCATCATCCGTTTCTGAAGATTCTGCTCCACCCCGTCTGCCAGTCCCCTACTTCCCTGTGATGGGGACCACAGAAAATGAGTAGGAAAGAGCTATGATGCACCCCATGACCCATGATGTGGATATAAGGTCCACACAGGCAGATGCACAGACAGAACGAATGAATTATTTGCTCCGTATCTGTTTCACAGAATTGCTGAGACAATTTTTGTCAATCACTTTAGTATTCCTCCTAAAGGGGCTTCTCTTTATATCATCACACGTGTTATCTTAAAAATTCTCTTGCCCTAATAAAGAATAAATTGACAAAAATCAGAAGACACCTTAAGCAATGTTTCACAACACGAAGCACAGATGAAAATAAAATTGATCCATGCCAAGATGAATTTAGAAAGAAAAACCAGAGCTTTGAATTAAGTAGAACAGCAACTAAGATTTAAATGTGCTATTTCCTTTCCATTTCAACAAGCTTACTTTTACTTATAATAATCCTTAAGTATATGCACAGAATTCTCCTGGTCTGAGGATGCCTTTGGATTTAGCAATTTCACTGTTTGGCCCTGGAAAATACATAACAAAGCAGCACAAAGTGAAGGAGAAACACTCAGATTCCAGCCGCTCCTGAATGAGAAGGGATCTGTACCTCCGGTGGTACTGGTCTTCTGAATCTCTCCTCTGCCCAGATGTTAAAAATTCCAAACATTAGCATGATTCACTGGAACATATCCATAGATTATTTTTCCTGGTCACAAGAAGGATCACGTATGCTCTTCTTTAAAAATTCTACTGAAATATAGCAGGAACAGTGAACTCTAGAATCTCCCTGAGGTAAACTTTATTTCATTGAAACAATGTTGAGCATCGCGGTAAGAAAAAAATACCAAAGAAACTTGCTTATTCAATTTGGTTTTAAAAATTTACACCTCTCAATTTTAGAAAAGTCTGCTTTGAAAATTATTTTAAATTATCAGTTAAGGTAGAAGCAGGCAGCTGACATCTGTTCAACAAATACTGATTCTACAGCGGCTGTGGCTCCCCTCGTGACGGTCCACGTTAAGTGGGCTAATCAAACCATGGAACTTGCCCAGTCTGGGGCCAGCGGAGGTCGACTTCCGCACTCGAGGGCCACAGTCTAGAGGAAGGGCAGGGAAGCAACAAAACTTAAATGTTCCCAAAATACTACGGAGGGTTCTTCAAGGTAATACATGCTTGGGAGAAAAATAAAGCAGAGAAGGGTATGACTCTCGGAGGTAACAGGGCTGTGCTTCCAGGAAGCTGTCGGGGACAGGAGAGGAGAAGCGGGTGTGGCGTCCCCAGGGCCAGGGCTGCCCCTGGGCAAAGAATCAAGAGAGGTTTTGGCAGTGACTTCCAGTTTATAGCTGCACTCCCACCGGCCCTGTAATGATGGTGTGGCCGGCCCCCCGCTGTGGAGTTGCCACTGGTTTGGAGAAAGGTCGCTGAGACACACAGGTTTGTCCCTCCTTAGGGGCAGGCACTCACCCCACCGAGGCCTCCTCCTCACGGAGAGGCTCTGATGAGTTTGCACTCTGACCTGCTGCGGAGCAGCTCTGAGAGGCAGACGGGGCTGCCAGTTTACCCACAAGCTGCAAATTGAGAGAAAAGCTTCCCACCCATAACCCCTTCAGGTCGGGTCTGCACCTCCACGGCCCGGGCATCTTCGTCTGGGACAAGGCAGAGGTTCTCTGCTTCCGCATCAGTCAGGAGTCACCAGTTCACAGCCAAAGAGCTTTCCAGCGACCCCGCCTGTCCACCCAGCCGGGCCCCTATCGATGGCTCAGGAGAGCACAGCACGCGCGTCCCCGGCAGGGAAGGGCTCCCACACGGGAGCCGGAAGTCATGCTCATCAGAACCCACGGTTACAGCCGTCTGTCAGCTCAGGGTAAAATGTCCCAACCGGGGCCAGTTTCCCTTGTCAAGTCCTCAAGGAAAAACTGTCTTTGAGCCAACAGTTCAGGAAACAGCCATGCAGACATCTTTCTCCCCGGTGGGGGCAGCCATCCAGTTGGAGAACTAGAGGCTGGAGAAGCTGTCCCATTCCTCGACTTGATACTAAAACATGTTAAATCGGGGCATCTCCATGCTGTTCTTCCTGGAGGAGCCCAGGTCAGTGCTCATTACAGACAGGGAGCACAGAGCTGGAGTCAGAATTTCGCTCTACTGAGAAGAGACCCTCTCCAGAAAATCTGGTGATAGATACACAGTTGCTGGTCATCCCGGTTATAACAGATTCCAAGAGTCTTCCCCACTGCTCCAGCCAGCCAGGTGGAGGTCTGGGTACCCGCAAACGCTCACTCCAGATGACCTCAGCAGGCTCTGGTGGAACAGAAATCTCCTTGTGATGTCTGTGAAAGGTGACCAGTCTTTGAGTTACAGCTAACATGAGCCTCGGATTTAAAACTGGAAATTCTCTGATCTGTTAAGATCCACACATACAAGTTTCCTGGGCTCTTTGATCTAAAGAAAGGAATCTGGACTCCCAGGCATGGTCAGTTACTCCCACAGGAGAGAGAGACAGTTGTCTTTCAGCATGAAGACTGCCATGGAGCGAGGGCGGTCACTTTTACCAGAAGGTGCTGAAGGTGGTGACGGTTTCCATCAGGAGCTCCACGTCACCTCCACCACAGAAAAGAGGGTGACTGTGGAAGCCTCTTCCTCGTCCGTCCACTCTAATGGGCTCAGCGAGGGTGAGAATAAACTGCACCAGAGGGGTCCATGGCTCAGTCTCCCAGCCTGAGGTTAATTTCCCTTCTCTGCTGCGTCCCTACTGGTCTTTTCCCTGTGTCCTCTGTGAGCTCCTTGGTTTCCATATGCCCACCGGCTCTTCGTGTCCTGAGACACCAGCTGCGAGGAGCCGGGACTGACCTCCCAGGAGATCCAGAGCCGCACATGCAGCAGCCCAGCTTCCTGTAGAATGGACACCGCGGTCCACCGACTTCTCTGGTTCTGCCCCTTCCCTGACAAGATCAACTTCGCGATATCAAATGCTAAGGCTTCAGATGCAAGCAAGAGAGGGGCTGAAGTTAGAAAGGGCGGAAGGATGCTGAGTGGTCATGGGCAGCAGGGGCTCAGAGCCCCTTCCGCACGGGCACCTCCGGACTTCGCCCACGTCCTTCCCTCTCCCAGCCCACTTTCCGCAGGCCTCATCTGGGCTCAACACACCTGACACTCAGCTCTGAGGGGATGGAGGAAGCAAAGTGGAGGCACAGGCGCCTGATCAGTGACAGCTGGCCAGAAGACAGAAGTCCGTACACGGCCAGCAGAACGGGCGCCTGGTGAGGATGTTAGGTGTCTTCTAGTCTTTGGGCAAAAACGAGGAATTTTAAATGAAGGCAAGGAACAGTAAAGCACATGAGGGGAACCTCATTCTGCGCATGTCACAGACAAGTCACAAGGTGAATACCTCCCTGCAGTGTGCTGGTCTCTGTGCTTGAAACTTTAGTCTGCAAATTGTATCTGCAGAGAAAACAAGAGTTCTGGTTTCAGCATGAATACGTTTAAACAAAATTTGTTATCGACTTAAAGATAGAATGAAATAAATGTAGTTACTGCCGAAGACTTTCGGATTCAATGAGTAATTTTATCATTTATTGAATTCTACAGCATTACCCACCATAGTACTTTCACATATTTAACAAGTATTCTGATGCTAAAGTAAATGCTACACAACAGACTGCAAAACCAGCTTTTAAACATACTTTTCTCCATGATAAAGAAATCAGTATTAACGCTTTACAAAGCATAGCACATGCTTAATGACCTTTCATTTTGAAACAACAGTTTCATTGTCGATAGAAAGTGATGCTGTTTTCAAGCACACTGAGTAGTTTTTAATTGGCTCATTTATTATCCTTCATTTGTGCTATGAAATGTTCCTCTCCTCTAAACAATATTTGCTTTGCTAATGAAATAAGCCTTGTAATTAGCCAGATTTTCACCCCACCCAGTTGCCAGAGTTCAATAGCATTATTATAAATATGTTATCATTTTCTAGGCGAGGCACGGAGAAAGCAGAAGAGAAGGTGATTTAACATAGGAACTCTGAGCAATTTTTTTCAACATCTGAAATTCAGGGGCTCATAAAATTACAAAATCAATACGAAAGTAATTCACGATGTTCTGAACCATGGCAAATCAGATTTAAACCATGCAGCAAGCTGTTTACTAAGCACAGAGTCCTGGCCATCTGGACTGGCTTTAAACCAGACTGGGCCAGACCGGAGCCTCATTCGCCAAGTCCCAACTCTGATCACCCTACGTGCAACCCTCTCCCTCATGATAGAAAACTGAAGGCTCCAAGAAGAAATGGCTTCCCCAAACAGCCTTGTTTTCATAAAGATATTAGATATATTAGACAAAGAAAGTACAAATAATAAAAGCCAGAATGCAAGCCTTGAGGATCACACCAGCAGAAGTAATGATGGCTAGCACTGGGTGCTGTCCCTCTGCTCGTGTGGATGGATGTGTGTGTATACAGATGTGTGCAGAGGAGAATACTATCATATGGCATGCACTTTGCAAAACTTAATGTCCCACCAAGCAGAGCTTCTGGCCTTGTAATTATTGCATGGAGTGACAGAATACCCCGTCCTTTCGTTAGAAATTCAGGTTGGTTCTAACCTTTGCTAGCACCACAAGAACTCTGATGAGTACAATACAGGTATTCCTTGTTTACCAATTGTAATTATTGCATGGAGTGACAGAATACCCCGTCCTTTTGTTAGAAATTCAGGTTGGTTCTAACCTTTGCTAGCACCACAAGAACTCTGATGAGTACAATACAGGTATTCCTTGTTTACCAAGCCACCTGGTGAACTGCTGTTCAGACTGAACACTGAGGTACATTGTTCGTACTAAAAACCTAAACTTCGGTTATGATGCACGAACCGTTACGGTGGCTTCTACAGCTCAGCACTGTCATTTTGCCTTTGTGCTGCACAATACTGTAGCTTTATGCTGCTATACATCAAAGTCCTGCATGTCAGAGTTGTGCAAATAAAGGCAAAGTCATCCAGGTGGTTTCTGTTGACATTTCTGTGTGCAGAACATTGTAATGTGCACATGGCACACAGCTCCTCCGTTAACGCCAGTTCAGTTTGTGACCTCGTCGCAATGGAGCTCAGTTGTTAAACGGAGTGTCTGTGGAAACTCTGGCTTCGCTTTTGGTGTTTGGACCCTGACCCTTTCCAGCCCCACCTTTGGTGTCCCCACCAGGGACAAAGCCATTACAAAGCCTGAGAGCCACTTTCTTCCTAGGCTTCCATTGTCCCACACCCAGGGCATGAGCAGAATCCCGCAAGGCGTCCACTGCAGATGCAAGTGCCCAGGTCCCACATTTCAGTAAGGAGAACCCAGGGTCAGAGGTGGGGTACCCAGTGGAGCTGTGTGTCTTGGTCCAGATGCATCCGTGTGTCTCAGATCCGTCCCAGAATGACTGCAAGCGAAAGGCACCCCTCGCACTGAGCTCACTGGCTGGCCCACTTTGAACTGCACAGAGCAAACCTCCCAGGCTGCATCCCAGCTGCCATCAGAGTTCCCAGGCCTCCACTCTGAGTTAGGCCCCTGCTCGCAGGACTGCTGGTCCTGGGGTACCCCCAGCTATGTGGGCTGTGACTTGGTTAGCTAAGGCCGTCCAAGATCTCTGGGAGGCTCTCTGGGCAGACCGCAGGGTCCAGTTCACAAACACAGGGAGATGCGCTTTGGAGCCTGACTCCACCTCGGGCCCAGCCCTCCTCTCACTCCTGCGCCCCACTTCTGGCAGGATCACGGGGAGCCCTCAGCACAGGCAGCGACCTCTGGGCACATGAGATGCGTGGGGCCTGCTAGGGGACTCACACCGCCTCTGCCCAGTGAGGGTTCGCAGAGGAGCCCCTGTCCACCCTGTGTCCCTGAGGGTCCCGGGGTGCAGACTGCAGGCCTCTCCACTGGGCAGCTCCTGCAGTCTCCACCTCTGGAAGTACTCCAGATGTGGGGTCGGCCACGCCTCCAACAGCAACCACAAAGCACATCCTTCACCACCGGCACTTGTTAAACTGCAATTCCAGAACAAGTACTCATCAGTTCGTATGTTTAGAAGTTTACTCTGGACGGTGAGGCAGTCAGAGATGCTCCTTGACACCCACAAAACTTGCAGTAAATAGCAGCAGTGCTCGCGCCTAGAAAACCGTGGGGCCAACAGAGGAAGGCCTGCTGCTCCCGAAGTGACTCCTGCCCCAGCCGGCTGCCTCCTCCCCTTCCTCGCCCTGCCGCTGCAGAGGTTCTGAGCAGGACCTTAGCTGCGTCATCGACTGACCCACCGGTAGGGTCGCAGTCTCTCTCAATGTGGATGTCTCCTCACCATGGTGACCCTGCTGGGCTCCGCCTCCTCTGGCCGTGACCTCTTTGCCCCATGCCTCCCCCAGCCCCTCCTGTTTTCCCTCTCTAGCACACAGCGCTGTCAACAGGCCAGGCTTTACGTGTGTCACAGATGGTCCCCCCGACTTAGAATGGAGGCTCCAGAGGATGGGGGCCTTTGTCTTGGTCACCTTTCCCCAGCTGAGTCCCCAGTACCTAGAGCAGCACCGGCCAGGCAGACAGATGGAGGCACGGTTTGTTGGTTGTTTTCTCAGGAACTCTATACCATCCTCATACCTCGCTGTGAGCTAATGTTACCTTAGGTAATGAGTAATCTAAACAACTGCTTCAATTATTTAACTGTAGATCTTAATTTTTCTTCAATTATTTGGTTATATCAGATGAAATTTCTTTTGGCTTCAACGCTTCAGAAATTACAAATTTGAACAAAGGGTTGGAACCAAAGATCCTGTACTCCTGCCAAGTTCTTTCCTAAATCTTCCCTAAGGATTGTCTGAAGTTTTCTAGCCATTTCCTGAAAAGATAATTTCTTTTATAATTTCAGAGATCTGATCATACGGAATTTTGGAAAAATGGCTTTAACTATATTACTTTTCTTCCCAGGATTCTCCATCTACTGTCCTATTCAATTCGAAGTTACTTACGCATATTCTGCAAAAACACCCCTAAACATATTCCATCTGTACTGACCCTGAAAAACATAGAGGATTTGTTCTTAAATGACAAGTTGTCTGCGTAACGGCTTCCAGTCTGCCCTTCTCCTTCGGGGTCTAGAGTGAAGCAAAGGAGGCAGGAGCCACAGCACCGAGGTTGCTGTCCCGAGGGTGGATGGCCGAGGGGTCCCGGGCTAGGCCAGCACCTGAGTATCACAGTCCGCACGGCCAACCCACTCCTGTTGCAGGCCTCTGGGAAGCTGACACACACTGCCCACATCCGCTGCTCCCATAGCCACTCCTGCGGAGGGTGTGAGAGGGAAAATAACTATCTGGGCTTTAAATGGGTTGAGTAAAAGCAAACCGTGAGCCTCAATCTCATAAAACTGGTCTTCTGCCATCCACAGCCAACAGATGCACAAAACACAGCCTGCCTGCCTCTTCTTGTCCGACCGCGGGCCATGCATTTCTTAGCTCAGCGGGAGCTGCTCAGACTGATTTAAAGACAGAAGAGGCACCGAGCTCGCTTCTGCAGGAGTGAACACCAAGGAAATACTAGCTTGGTCCCGGTCCAGGGGTGCACATGGGAGGGAGATCACAGATACACCCAGACCCTCAGTCACACTTCCCACACATCCCACGTGTCCCCAAATTACCAACTTCATTCTGTAGCCTACTACTGCTGCTGTGTGGTTTACTGGGGGCTTTGGGGGTGTGTGCAGAGGCGAGCCCTCGCAGCGTCCAGAGGCCTCACTCGCTGGCCACCTGGGGCCCACCACACCTCGTCATCAGGAGCACAGGCTCTGAGTGGATGGCGGCTTTTGAGCCCTGTCCTGGAGTCCTGGCTGCTCTTTACCTCCCTGCAGCACAGGTGAAAGAGCACAATGCTTTCTACGTCACATCTCCACATCCCCAGGATGTCGGGCACACAATAAACATTCCAGAAACAATAGCTGTTGCTGTGGAACGATGAAGGCCACACGCTTTACTTCTGCCTCATTCCAAGAAAGGACCACAGACATTGTCTTCCAGACTGCAGACCAAGTGGATGCATAAATTAAATATGTTGAAAATTACAACATGGAAAAATTATGGCAAGAAATAAAAGAAAGTCAGGTATGACAGAGTAGTTCTCAAAATACATAAAAAGGTTTTAATTTTGTTAAACTTGAGCCAAAAATTTGACTTGAAGACTTCTTGCAGGAGGCATAAGAAGGAAACCCAATCATTTTAAAGACCCTGGAAGCCCAAAGTAAAGATTTGAGGAGCTCGGATGAAGGGCAGCTGTCCTTGGTCAACCATGGGAAACGTCCATCCTGTCAGCAGAGCAGTGAGCTTCATGGAGCTGCTCCTAAAATGCCCTGCCAAGTATCCAGGGTCATCAGTGCCATCCATGCGTGCTACGGAGACAGAGTCCACTCAGGATTCTTCCACTTGTGGTTCTCCCGCTTTCTAACAGAAACTTGGATCCCCGGTCTCTCTCGGGTCAGGGATGCGAGGGCCCGAGCACAAAGGACACACAAGTGAGTGTGCAGACGGCCTGCGGGGTGCTTGGTGGGTCGCGTATTCGATGTGTCGTTGATTTATGACACTCCCAGCTTGTAGTGGGTTTCCCAGGACGTGACCCATTTCAATCTGAGGAACCTGCATCTACCACTCTCTGCAAAAGTAAGCTTTTCCACGTTCTGAAGGAAAAGGACAGCAAGGAGAGACAAACACAAGTATGCACGTGTGGCGGGCTCAGGTGTGTGCCCACAAGTCACTCTTCCCTGCGCTCTGGTCCCCGGCCCAAGCAGAGACTGGGCCTCACGGTTCATCTCTAAGAACAGAATGAGGTGTCGCTGTGTAGAAGACTTCAGAGATGCAGTCACGCCCAAGCGGCCCCCAGTCCTCCCATCTCCCCTGCACCAGACACAGAGGAAGCTGTCACACGCTGCCTCAGGAGAGGGCCCTGTGGCCACAACTGGGAGGTCTCTGCGCAGGACCCAGCAGGAGGCTGGGCCTCTGCCCTGGTCACACAGTCCTGTCGCCTCAGCTACCACGGCACCAGAGATCCACCAGCTCGGCTGCCCCACGTCCCACCACACCCAAACGGCGAGGCCAAGGGGGCTGCTCTCAAATGCTAAGTTTTAGGGTAACTGGTTACCTAGCAATGGAAAGCTACTGTGACTACCTTGAGAGGGACAGGAAGACTTCAGTATTACTTCCCAAAGGCCAAAAAAACTATTTTTAATCTCTTTCAATAGGGTAAAAATAGGTGATAAGATACTTCAAACTCTTATCTGTATAAAAACACAGATGTACACAGTTTAATGATGCTAAATCAAAACATTTTGAATTGCTTTTCAAGGTCAAAGTAGAGTTTGCTTTGTATGCAATCTCCAACTTTGTTCTGAGAGCCCTTACAATAAGCACAAATATTAGAAGACAGTTGGATTTAAAGGCTTGTCTAAAGGTCATTATTTTTTGAATGACACAAACAGTCACACAAAGAATGCTTTGTGTGTAGCCACAGATCTGCTTCAGAGAGTGCGGAGATGAGCAGGCGGCAGAGGCTGTGGCCCGGCTCACACTCCCCATAGGGAAGGGTGGCTACTGTGCCTCAAGCACGGAGCCGGACCCTCCTGGTGCCAACACAAAGCCCCGGCCCTGGCCTGAGTGATCTTCAAGTCCTGTGAACCCACCCAGAACTGACTCCTGGCCCGTGACACAGTCCTTGACACCAACAGGGCCTTCCCCACTTTTGGACTTGTGTAGCAGGTGACACCTGCAGCCTTCATCACTGCCCCAGAACTGGAATGCTCATCACAGGCTGGGTTCTGTGCTGTGTTTTGTTAGCACTCCCTCCTCACCGAGACCATGCCACAGAGGAGAAAATTACAGTACATCCAAGACTGCGTGGCAGTGAGGATGGAGTTCAACCTGAGCAGCTTGGGTCCACCTTGGTATTGGTGGAGCACCCTTCGGATAGGTCTGGGTGGTCATGGGGCTGCCTTGGGGACCCGGTCTGGCTCCTCGACCCTACAGCTGTGGCCCTGCTCCCTGGCTGCCGTGAACTTTGCCTCCTCCGCCACGCCCACCCACCATGATAATCCTGCTCTGGAGCCCGCTGGACCCTGCCTGCATCAGGAGCCAAATTAACCTCCTCTGTGTTAGGGTGTGGTCGCCAGGTTTTGGGCCCCAGTGACAGGTGAGCCGACCAACACACGGTGCAAAACCAAAAGCAGTGCTGGAATTCAACCTTGGGGGTGCTCCTTGCTGCGGTCCCTCTTCCCAGTGCCCCGACCTCAATGATGTGGCCACGCAGATGTCCCTCATCCATCAGGGCTTTGTCCTGGGCCCTGTGTGTGCCGAAGACTCCTGGCAGCACTGAGCCCATGCATCTCTCCCCACACACGTGGAGTGCCCCGCGCTCAGCATTTGTGGTGCCCTGAACCCTCTGCAGGCAGAGGTGCACCTGCAAAGGGAGCAAAGGCTTCCCTTTCTTCTCTCAGTTCCTCCAGCCAGGGCTGTTCTTTCCGGGATCTTAGCACACTCAGCACATGCCTGCTCTCTCCTCATGAATGCAGCTGTTCAGTAAAGGAAACACACACGGCTCCTCCCGTCACATCCACCGCTGTCCTGCTCCAGGGCCTGATCCCAGAGCCTCGGGCCTCCTGGACACGAGCTCTGCGGTGCTGTCAGCGTGCATCTGACCCGGGACACTGTGGGACTCGTGGTAACCCGCGCAGTGTGGACACATGGTGCAGAGGCAGGGTCCACACACAGGTGGGCCGACATAATTAAAATGCCCAAATCTTTGATTTCTGGAATTTTCCATGCAGTCTTTTCAGACTGCTGCTGAGTGTGGCTAACTGACGTGCAGAAGGCATAATCCCAGGTGAGGACCCCAGCACAGAGTCGATTCAGCCGAGTTCTCTGCTCAGCTGCTCCCCAAAAGGCACCTGGCCAACCCCCAACCAGGCCTCTGACAGGCGATGAGGGATGTGAAGTCACGAGCCAGCCACATCGCACTCTGAACCAGGATGCAATCCTACAATCCTGTCTTCATGAGGTGTCACCAAAAACACACTGAGTGCTGCTACCCAGTGGAAAGTCCGGCTCCTGCGAACACGGCACCGTGTCCTCATCCACCAGCCCAGGATCTGACCCCGTGTGACTTCTGGCTCATCCCCAAAGTAAGATGACCCAGAAAGTAGACATTTTGAATCCAGTCAGTACAACAAGGCAGGCATAATGACGAAACAACTAAAGACCCTCAGGAAAGAGGTCTCCAGAGCAGCTGCAGAAAGTGGCCAGGCCGGTGGGAAGAGTGTGCACAGGGAGAGGGAGATCCGCGAGGGGCTCCATGGCGACGTAGCTCTTGCTCTAATACCTTTTTCTTTGTACCAGGGATTGAACTCAGGACCTTGTGCTTGTGAGGCAGGTGGCAGCACCCCTGAGCTAAATCCCCAGCCTGCTCTAATAAATTTTTAAAAATTTAAACATTTCCTGTATTTTTCAACCACACCCCAGTCATTTTGGCAGTTTTAGAAATGATAATGCCAATGGCACCCACCATAGTGAAACTGGTTAGCAGATTGAGGGCCGGTGATTTCCCAGGCGGGGAGGCTGCAGGAGAGTCACTGCCCATGAAGCAGCCCATGCCCCAGCATCCAGGCCACTGCTCAATGTGATTTGTGGGCACAAAAACCAAGGCCAAGGTCTGATCCCACACAGATTCGCGACTCAGCTTGGGCTGGAATCTGGGCCTCGCTTTTCTTCTTTATAAAGTTAACATTTTCAGGAAGTTTTAGGTTCTTGGGAAAATCCAGCAGTTTCCCTGGGTCCCTGTCCCCGTTGCCAGAGGACGACACGTGACCTGCCTCCCCACCGAGGTCGCACTGCATGCAGCTGGTCACCAGTCCCTGAGCCGGCAACGTCCCTGCTCCCTCCGGGCACTGTTCATTCTGTGGGTGATGGGCGCCCACCCCGGCATCAGCGCCAGTGACGTGAGTGCGCTGTGAATCCCCTGGAAAAGTCTGCTGCCCTCCTCACCAAGCCCTGGCCACCGCCAACATTTTCAGCCTCTGGAGTTTTGCTCTGTCCCGGAAGTCACACAGCCGGAGTTGTGACGTGCCCGGTCTTCCCAGATTGGCTTCTCACTCACATGTGCTTGCTCTGCTTATATCTCTGCAGGCCTGGCAGCTCACTCTTTTCCAGGGCTGAATAATATTCCATCGTGTGACGTACCCCATTGACTTAGTCCCCTTCTGAAAGTCACACGGGCCGCTCTGGAGTTTTGGTGATTATGAAGAAAGCGTCCATAATATGTCTGTCTGCGGTCAGGATTTGGAGACACCCAGCGCCCAGCTCGTGTCAAATTATTCGTTCCTTGGTCTAAGAGATCAGGCAGCAAACCCGTGACCGGACAGGAACACGTGAGAGACCATGGCACCCGTGGCACAAATGCACAGTGCCTGATGCTGCCGCTCTACAGCAGGATACAGCATGGAGGAAACAGTTTTGCAAACAAAATCTTTCGGCAGGCTTAACAGTAAAAATGCAAAGCACAACCGCATTTGGTGAGAACCATTTTGAGAGCTATCCTGGTAACATAAATAAAAAGTCACAGACTGCAACTGCTCTTCTCAGTAACGTGCACATGGCATTAGCCAGGAGCCCTAACCAGAAACATTCAGCAAAGCCGAACTCGGGGCAGGCTTGGCCGTGGGGAGGCCTGCGCCAGAGTGGGGACCTGGTGTCCCAGAGCGCGGCAGAGGACAGTGGCCTCCCTTAGGGACGTCAGCCTGATCAGCGTATCCCACCGCTCCGCCAGCGCTCTGTTCAGTCCAAAGAAATTCAACCTTAAACCATAAAGCTGTCAGTACCACAAACCTCATAAAACATTTGTTATAGGAAGTCATAGCACTTCGCTTAAATTTAAAAAGTTTGTAATCACAAATCAAACTTGCACGATTAAGTCCTAAACATGTTCCCCAAGACCAACCTCACAAGTCGTCCAGTCTTCTGAGTGACCAGTATACCGGGGCCTTTGGAGAGATATTTTAGCTGGCAGAGAGTTCTCGGTGGTCGGGCTGAAGAGCCTGCCTGCCGGCCTGTCCACTCTACGGTCACGCGTCTAGGTTCCAAGATGCAGAGAGAGCACGAGTGGCCCAGCCACACCACCGCATGGCCTCCACCTGCATCAGCCGAAGTATGGGCTCAGCCAGCGCCGCCACTTGGAGAGCCCGCGTCTCCCTGACGGCGCGGCCAGTGCTTCCTCACGGGCAGCATGGAGGGGCGGCCAGAGACGGGGCGGGGGACGAACACGCAGTCACGGGGACAGACTCCTCACAGGTCAAAGGTTACGGGAACCAGGGTCTGCTTTTATGCTTTCATTTTTGTGACTCATTTTTTACATTGTTATTTGCTTGCTCTTATTCTTTTTTATTGCTTTTGATGTTTTACTGTTAATGCCACTTTTCCTGATCTTAATTTGGAATTCCATACTTCTTTCCTGCGACATTTACCTCTCCCTCTGCGTCACACAGGCTTCTCCGCAGGCCCTGGTCCGGCCCTTGCCGACTCCCCGAGCGCTCTCTCCCCAGCCTCTGGGTTTCCGGGAACACGAGGTGATTCGGGCGTCTGTACTTGGCGCTGCACTGTGCACTCCTTGTTACGCCCTCACGACTCACAGACATCTGGATGTGTTCGCGTCCGCTGCGAGGCCGTCTCCGCGCATTTTACACCTGTGAAGAGCGCGCGCTCACCGTCTCCTCTCCGTCTGTGGAGGCCCATTCCCGTATGAGGTCATCGGGAGCCTCTTTCTTACTTGGAACGCAAATCCTCCCAGATCCGCACCTGCCCTCCTTCCTCTGTGGCTGGTAAATCACGTCCACATCCTCAGCGGCAGCCTCCCCTCTGAGCGACCTGCAGCCCTTGGTCTGTCATTTCCCACCTCATCTTTCTCTTTTGTGAGTAGCCTATTTATTTTCCTCTGCAAAATTCACCTTCTCGAAAATTTTCTAGATCTATTCTTCATATTTCCCAACACTTTCTATTGGCTTTTATGGGTTTTTTCTACATTTCTTCTAATTAGTTTGGATCATCCCAAACTAAAATTTTTCTAACTTTAGTTTTTTTTTTTTTTTACTTAAACCTACCTCTTTCAGCATTTTACTTACACTCCCTCTACTCACTGATCCTTATTCTTTGGGGAGAGGGTGGGGCTTGCATTGCTAGGGGCAACCTTCTAGGCAAGCATTGTATCCCTGAACCACATCCCAGGTACCCACATATGTGGAGGGGGGTTGGGCTGGGGACTGAACCTAGGGCCTTCAAACTGAGCACTTTTTGATTTTTTGAGACAGAGTCTCACTAAATCGCTATGTTGTCTAGGCTGGGTTCAAACTGGGAATCCTCCTGCCTCAGCCTCCCAGAATGCTGGGGTTATAGCCAGGCAACAGCACACCCAGGTCCCTCACATTTCTTAAATGAAAATATGTAAGTGCATTTTGTGTTGGCATGCTCACTGGCTGTGCACTGAGGGCTGTGCACCCTGCCCTCTTCCAGATGCTGCAGATGCAATCCTGTATTCTAAAGGCACAACTGCTCCTGGGGAGACCACGGTCTCCTTTCTCTTGCCCTCCCCCACCTTCCTCCACCCGCTGTTGTCCCTGAACCCGTTCTGTTCCCGCAGCTACTAGGGCTGCTCCAGCAAAGCCAGGCAGCGCCTGGGGCCCCTGAACCACATGACCCTGGCCCCGAGCTGTCTGATGGAGCGTGTCTCCTACATCACAGGCACTTAGGGTGTACTGCGTGGCACTGTCGGCACAGGCGACAGCGGTTTCCATGTCAAGAACACAGCCCCACCTGTCCACCTCCATCCTCGACCTCTCTCGTGGCAGGACCACCCAAAACCTACCACCTTAGCACATTTCAGTATGCAGTAAGTATTATTCACTGCACTCCTCTTATTCTTTAGGAATCCAACCATCTCCAACAAAGGAAAACGTGACTGAAACAATAATTACTCCTAAGTAATGAAACGGAAATTGTCGCTCAGGGCAGATTTCAGAGCTGGTGTGACGAAGCAGCTCACAGGAATCCAGCTTTCTTTCCTTCTCTGTTTCTATCCTGTGTTTTGCCCGTGTGACACCTCTCAGGGAAGGAGAGTATCTTTCAGGGCATTTTCCCAGGAACCTCTAGCGAATTTCCCACATGTCCAGTTTCATAGCTTAGGTCCTTCTGCCTCCTTCAATGAACCCCTCCCCTCCTAGAAATGCCACATGCTGATTGTCTTGGGCTTCAGACCAATCTGCATTGTAATGGCACAGAGTTACATTAGACAGCTATGGGATCCCTGGCTCATCTCCACGCCTGGAATTGAGTCAACTTCCTAGGAAACCTCAGCCACACAAAGGGAAAACGTACCAGTGTCCAACAAAAGCCTGGTGATGTCAGGAGGAACAGGAATTACTGATGCGATGGCTACAGACAGATGCCAAGCACCGTTACTCTGAATACGAGTTAAAATCTGAGGTTCTGTACCTTTGTGGGCAGTGACTTTGGGTATCCCAGCCCGCTACCCCTGGCGTTAGCTACCAGCTCCACATCTGCATCTCAGTCTCTTTCCTGAAGCCTAAATTCACTTTTCTGACTGCGACACAATCATCTGGCCTCACCAGTCCTTTGCATTTAACTTGTTTGATGCCTATGCCTGTAGATGCCGTTAGTGACCAAACACGGGAACCTCACCTTAACCTTTGACAGAAAATTTCCCTTCTACTTAGAACGCTTTCTCCAAAGTGGGAAAACTTCTTGCTGTCTGTACCAAATCCTGGTTCTTCCTACTGGAGAGCACCCTGCCTCACCACGTGGTGCTTCAGACACCGAGGCCCCTGGGAACCTGGCTGAGCCCCTATTTTTTGTCCTAAAATTCTTTCCATTCACACAATCTCAAGTCATCACAGTAAACGAACCAAGTCATGTAGAAAGGTCAGTGTCATTACTCTGTGTAGTTAAGACCTTCCCCAGAGTCTGACCAAAGCTAGACAACTAAAAATACCTCAGCTTTCCACGTCTGTTCTTCATCCTGGAATTTTCTTTTTTCCTTGTGCTCTGTGTGAAGTCTTCCTTGACGCAGCCCTAGCCCTGACAGTTACAGGTCCGTCCTCCCCACGCCTTACACACCGTGATGGCACCTCATAGAGGCCACCAGTGGTTGTCCAGATGTGGACCCCATCGTAGCTGCTCATCTGCCCGTCTCCACAGATGACAGCAGTCTCCTCGTCCTGAGTGAAGACTCATGCATATTTTTAAGAATGGAGGAAGAAGTGCAGAAGGGATGTGTTGCTGATAAACAGTAACCTGCACCACCTGCACCGTGTTTCACTTCCACTTTGAGTAGTAGATGCTGTACAGGAAAGGGGGAGTCATTTGGGCCCGAGAACAAAGAACCGAACCAAAACCATCCTGTTGATTAAAATGAGGACCAGACACCCCAGCCCGGCAAGACCCTTTCTTCCCAGGTCTTGTGCCAGTGATTTACACACGTAGCGACTTCTCACCATCGGAGCTTTGGGAGCTCTGGAGCACAGGGCCGCGCGGTCTGGGAAGGCCCTCCCAGCTCCCGAGATGTGGCCCGCTGGGAATCTGTGTGTGCCTCCTCCTTCCCCCCTGCTCTGCATGGCACTAAATTAGATCCCCGACTGCGGGAGGAGAGCGGGTATCTCTCTGCCCCGTTTAACAAACACCACTTTCCTTGTTTCTTGGACAGAGCTCCTGTTTCACCTTCTCATTGCCTCTCGATCAGCTTGCGAAGACACCTGCAATTGTATTTCCTTCATAAAGTTAGACGCTCCAGGGGCAGCAGCCACACAAATCTCCTCTGTCAGCCCACGTGGAGGGCTCAGGGCCCTGCTCGCTCTGATCTGAGGATACACAGGTGGACGAGGAAGGGGAGCCCCTCCATCTCCACGCTCCAGCAGCTCCGCTTGACGGAGAAAGTAAATCTCAATGCACTCCTTTACCCCCGCTCCCCTGACTGCTACTCACAAATGCTTTCCCCTCAGTTGCTATCTCATAAATCAGAAGGAAAAGCAACTGTGGCTGAGTTGCTCTGAGTCTTACTTAACCCAATACCAGCGCTGCCACTGCTATGCCAAAGTCGGCTAACGATCAGATCACCATGGGGACCGGGGCGGGGGTGGGGGGACTTCTGGGCAGTCTCCTGCTGTGACCCTCAGGGCTGTGCTGTGCTGGCAAAACTCCTCAGACTCTGCCCTGTGCTCATCCCAGAGAAGTGTCCATCCCTACTGCAGTCTCACATGAAAACTATAACTGACCCACTCCTCTCACTAAGGAAAATTGTTGGATGATCCTGCACATTCAAAACAGATCCTTCATTATACATTCAGCTTCAAGAAACACAGCAAATGGCAAAATACTGAGAGACCAAGCCCAAAAGAAGTCAGCTGAGGGTCACCATTGCCACAGAGTTAGAATATTTCAATTTACGAAAGCATTCACTCATCGCAATGCTGCAGGGTATACCACCCAGTTCTTGTGGTCATGTTTTAAAACCCGAGCAGGAACAAAAGTCATACATCTTTGCAGTTGTAAATCAGCGGGAAGCAACTGTCCAGGTTCTGGAACATGAATTCACACAGGGCCCTGGTGTTCCAGCCACGCAGTCTGTCTGACAGATAGACACCTGCCCACAGTGCCCGCGAACCATCTTCTGTCCCCCAAATACTGACTTCCCAGCCCTCTCCCTTTATACTGTATCCCTTCAGCTTACGTCTACGCAGACAGGAAATGACAGTCACAAGCAGAGGAATAACTGGATTTCCACCGTGAGGATAATATCTCTCTGGGAAGGAAGACGAAGAAAAGCAAGCCTTGTGCTCCAATGGCAGCACAGGAAGACCGAGAGATTCCAGGGCATGTGTGCTACCTGGGATGCCACTCGTTTATTTTCCCATGAAGCTTTGGGCACAATTTCAAGAGCTGGACTGACCTAAGCAACACAGCCGCTCTGGCCACCGCTCTGCAGAATTTTAGTCAGACTTGGTCTACAAGCGTGTTGCCAGCTGCCAGACTACGCAGATCTCTGCCACACATGTTGATTTCATGGTGCTCAAACTCCTGCTAACAGTCTTGGAGTTATTGGATTTAAAACATATTTTATGGAATATTTTGGCCCTTCCACCTTAAAACCATGTGTGCTCTAATAAAATGAATAATGATGGGAAGTCTCAGTCTGTCGGAAGACATCAACATTCAACTGAACCTCTGCGGGTTGCCGGGTATCACAGAAACCTAGAGCAGCATAGGGAAGTGACCCACAGGCAAAGGGGCCGGAGTTAGAATCACCTGTGTCACGCCACCGAGGGAGCAGAAGCTGTTGTCTACATCCATACTTTCCAACAATTTTCATGAAGCTTGGGAGGTTGCGGTGAATTAGAGGGTGTAGATTTACATAAGGGGTCTCTGCAGCACTTGGTACATCTGCCTGACCACATGCAGAATGTCTCTAACACATACTTTCCACTTTGTGTAGGTATGTTCTACTCTATTAGTATAATACAGATTCATTTGATAAGAGTATTTTTCAAGTTTGTAGTAACTTATTTTCCTATATGACTGTTCAAGCATTAGGTAAGCTATAAGAATAAATACAGAGGCTAAGTATGAAATGTTACCAAAAATGGACAATTATTGAGTACTCACTGTGTGCCAGAGAGCCAACGAGGATAGGGACAATTCCATGAAGAAAACACGCTGCATTTCTCCAGCCTTTTCCAAGGTCACATATATATTTTTTCTACTGATCCTGTATGAAACAGATTAAAAAAGAACATAAGGCCAGTGGCCACCCCAAAGCCCTTCCATTCTAGGGACTATTCTCTGGAAGAGTCGGCATCCTGGGACACACAGGAGGTGACAGATGGGTCCCTCGGAGCCAGGGTTGACCTTAGAACACATTGCATGCACACCAGGGAGTCGGGTGGTCTGGACACTAAGCATGGTACCAGCCCAGGCAAGCGAAGCACGGCACAAGCGATAAGACCTTTTCTGCTGCAGTGTGATACGTGGTGTGATTGTGTCGAGTGCTCCCTGATCCTCAGTGGGGAGATTAAACCTCCCACCGTGTCCACAGCAGGTAGCAAGATGACTGAGTCTGGGTGACAAATCCTGAGTGGGCGTGTCCCGACTCCCGCCCAGAGCCTGAGCTCCCACTGTCCCCCTTCCAGCCAAGCAGTTCACTGCTCAGAGCTCCTGCGTCAGCCCAGGGACACGCTGATGGGACAGCTGAGAGCCCAGCAGCCGACGGTGAGCAGGGATGAGAGGAATAACTCCCAGGATCCACACTCTTCAGCCCAGTGGTCATAGCCACTGCGTGTCAACACCTTGCCCACCATAGCAGATACAAACAACACAAGACGGAGATTAAAAGGACAGCAGCAAACTGCCCGCTCTGAATCTGAACTCCACCACTGTTCTCTACACTATTAAAATCCAGTTCCAAAAGACTGGCCTTGAATTAGTCACAGTGAGTGAAAAACAAAAGTTTATTTGCTTCCTTACATATTCTCATTGGCCAGTGCTGGAAACCACGCAGGTTGAGTTGGAACCGGTTCACACTAAGTCAGGTAGATGACAAAGCTGGTGCATCTCAAAAGCACGGGTCAAAGTTTCCTAACTGCAAGCACTTTTAACACTTCAAATTCTAAGTGATTTTGATGCCACAACTCCCTCAAATAATACACATACATTCAATATTTGTTTCTCATCTCCTCCCTCCCTTGCCATAGCTGGATTGACTCTGAGGTTTTCCGCGCTCTGACCTTCCTCACACTTCAGAGTCCATACTTGAGAACCGTGGCATGTGATTTTCTGCGAGGTCATTTTGGCACAGCCAGTAACTCATTCTTTATCACTGTTTATCATAGTTATGAGTTTTGATAAGGAAAAATACACAATTGGTTCAGGTTATTCTGCCCTACATGCTGTCAAAATGATTTGGAGCTGCATATAGAGGTACAGAAAGTGCAACAGGGCCAATGCCAAACCGGGACTGCGTGTAAAGAGGAAAGAAAAGGAAGGGGCCTCTCAGACGAACCCAGAGCATAGCACTGACTCCAACAAGAGGATACAGTTATGAAAATGTTTAATTCAACTTTGAAACTCCTAGTGTCCAAAGAAAAGGGGGAAACATAATCACTTATCAGATACGCCACGTCCAAAAGATTTTAAAAGGCAGTCACTGATGAGAGGCACAGCCTTTCATGTTGTAGACGACTGTCAGACATCTCTTCTGTGGGTCAACTTCAAAGGCAAACTGTGAGACACCCAGCTCAGTGACGTCCTTATGAATATTCTCACAAATGCACGCACAAGCAGATATTCCTGCAAGCACAACAGCAAAAAGGACAAAGGAGTTCCCGCTCTGCGTTCCAGTCTCCTTCCCCCGTGACTAGAGGAAATGCCCAGTCCGAGAGGACGATTCCCCATTTTTCCTTTACATGAAGCTCATATGGTCATTCAGGGAATTTCAGTCTTCATGTGATGTTTCTGAGCCAAGTACAAAAGTGAGGACCAGGACCCTGCTCATTGTGACGGACCTTCCCAGTGAATGGGCCACAAGGTCTTCAGGCCTAGATATTGCAAAGACCGTCCTGGTTGATTTGCAAACATTCACTGAATGTGCAACATCGTATCACGCATTCGGTCTGACGACCTCTACCTCTCACCTCCAGCATTCCTTTCTGCCGTCTTTCCCAATTTCCTGGCTCTCTGTGACCTAGGCTGATTGCGCCATTCTCCACTTCACAACTACACGCAGGACCAGCTCAGCAGTCGGGAGCCCTCGCACTGGTGTCCACTGAGATTTGCAATAGTGCTGCCCCTGGCCCTTTGAGGCAGCGCCCTGCTCACCACAGGGCTTTCTGGGCTCGTTTTGCTAGATAAACGTCAATGTTTTGATAGAGAAACTGCCTTATAGATGAATATCAACAATTGCAGAGCTAGGTGTGGTGTTGCACACCTGTAATCCCAGCACTCGGGAGGCAGAGGCAGGAGGATCCCTGTGAGTTCCAGACAAGCCTGGGCTATGTAGTGAGTTCCAGGTCAGTCTCAACTACATAGTGAGACCCTGTCTCAAAAAAACAAACAAACAAAAAATTGCAGTCTAGAAAAAGAAAGAAAAACAGCCAAATGATGACCAAACTTGAGTGCTTCTCCGAGACCTCAGATTCAGACTTGAGAATGTGGTTTGTGAACCCACATTCCTATGTTGATGAACCCACGGAAAAATCTGCGTGAGACTTCCAGGGCCATCCTGGTTCTGCTATTCATTTCTAAAATGATCAGCATTTGTAAAACACTTCATTGTGAAAACTAATATCAAGACTTATTATTCATCTTCCTAATTGTCTGCCTGGAATAGGCTGGTTATCTGTGGGGGGATCTTTCCTCATTTCAGGGAGATAGAGGGTAGGGCGAACACCCACTGCACCAGAGGGGTGGAGCAGCTGCAGTTCCCGCTGAGGGCCACACCGGCCCAGTACACAGCAAAGTGCCTGCCGGGACTATTGCTCTTGAACGAATCCTTGCTGTCACCTGCGTGTTTGTCTTCTTCAGCTGTTCAACCCCATAAAAATGATAGGAATGGGCGTGATGAAAATTCAACATATTTTAAATTTAGATGAATTCCAAATTCTACCTCATTAGGAAGAAACAAAGCTGCAAGTTTCCCTTTTGCTGCACACATTGTTTAAATCAACAGGCACCATAACATTTCAATCAGTGATAATTCAAGCAAGATTTGTTATTGCTAATGTTTCTTGACAAATTAATGTTTTGCGTTAAAGGCCTTAATAAAGGCAGCTGCAATCTTGTTGCTGTTCTAACTCCAAAGCCCTGCTCGCCTCCACTCAGCTGTCCCCTGCCCCGGGTCAGCCCCAGGTGCGATGACAGGAGGGCTGGTCCAGAGTCACACCTGTCCTCAGCTGGTCTGGTGGCCACAGTTCTGCAGATCTGGGGAAGCCCCTTGCTTAGAGGATGCGGAAACTGTTCCTCATGAGTACAAAGTTCTGCAACCCTCAGAAGCCTACCATGTGTTGCCAAAAGAATAGAAGGGACAGAAAGAGGGCTGCTGCTATCGCTTTCTGCTTGCCACTTCACTGCTTTCTGCTTGCCTTGGTTTCTCCTCTGCATTGCCCCTCTGCCTGCCACCTGCCCTGGAGCCAGCTGATGCGGACTGAAACCACCACAGACTGTGAGCCGGGTAAACCTGCCCTCCTTAGCGTTGTGAGAGTCGGCACTGTGTCCCAGCGATGCGGGAGTAACACTCTTCAGTCTCGTGCTGTGCTCCGTGGGAATGTCTACAGCACTTAGATGACAACACAGGAGAAGCAGGGGCAAAGAGCCAGCCAGGCCTGCGCTGCCTAGGGGCTGACTCAGAGCTTTGCACTCCAGCACAGGGGGTCCCTGGTGTTGGGGCGCTCGCCTAGCCCACTCCAGGGCCGTGGCCGTGACTTCTGCAGGATCCGGAAGCTCGTGCTGCGTGAAGTGGGAGGGTGAATGCACACGGAGATGGGAGCAATCGCCCTGCTCAGCGGGTGCCCTGTGAACATCCGTAAGGGGAACAGCTGGGATCCTGTTTTACATATAGCAACACTCAGAAGTAATTGTCACTTTGGGAGGCTGAGGCAGGAGGGTCACAAGTTTAAGCCCGTCCTGAACAACTTAGCGAGACCCTATCACAAAAAATAATGAGGGTTGGGATTCACACTCTGTGTAAAGGGCCAGGGTCAGTCCGCCGTATCGCAATCGCTACTGGGCACAAACTTCTGTGGAACTGAAGCCGGATAGAACCCTGGCTCCCAAACCCTGTAAGGCGCCTCCTGCTGACCGGCACAGCTGGGGTTCTGCCGCTGGGATGGGTGGACAGCAGCTGGAACCCGCTTCATAGTCAACTGCTGCCGCTCTCTCCTGAAATCCTACAAAAATTCCACGAAATGCGAATGTAGATGCAACAGGGTAGAAATGATCTTCAAAGCACATCCTAACAACTCTGTACTCACCCTGATGTCTACACCCCACCAGAGCACACTAAACACCAAATACTGACCCCCAGAAACACAACTTGCAACCAACCGGAAGTTGCATCACGACTATTAGCTCAGAGTCTGGCACCGTTCTGGGAAGGATCAGTTCTGAAGCCAGAATGTTTTGCCTCGTGAGAGTGGTTATAACTGTGTCACCAGTGCACACTCCACATATATTAGAAGTGACAGTGATGGGACAGAAGAATAACAAGCTAAAGAAATATGCACCGTGCTCGGGTCGACCAGCAATCCCAGCAGCATGAAGCCAGCGATCCCCTCCCTGAGTGACAGCACCCTGACGTCGAAGACAGCCTCGAGAGCAGCAGGGAAACACATTCTTCTCACAGGGACTTAGGCTAAGGAGAGCCAAGCAAGCCACATTTTCACTGCTGTCAGCTGCTGCTGATAGTTTCTACCCAGCCACCCATCTTGGCCCATAAGAGTGCTCGGCTCTTTCTTGGGGGCTGGAGCGAGTGTACCCCACATCTGCTTGGGCATTTTATATGCTCAGCCAAGGTCACGCCTGGCACACGATGTGTGTTTCACAAGTGGCTGCACAATCTAAACCTGGTTTGCTGCTTGACCACAGTCTTCAATCTGAACTTACTTCCATATGTTGCTTACGCTTCTTAATTTTATTTTTGGCACACAGGTGTGCGCGCGCACACACACACACACACACACACACACACACACAGCTTTACACATCATGGACAAGGTAAAGAAACTGTATTCATAGATCAGGCAACTTCTGCCACGGTACAAGTCTCAGAACAGGTCTCTCCAAAGAGGCCTGGCTTGTCTCCCATCAGGTCTCTGACCAAATGCAGATCCTTCTCTGCAGATTCACCTTTAAACAAGCAAGGGCCTGACTTACACATATCCCTAGACAAAGTTTTAAAATTCAAAAAGTTACCAACAAGCTGGGGATTTAGCTCAGGGGTTCCACTGTCTGCCTCACAAGCTCAAAGTCCTGAGTTTGATCCCTGGTACCAAAAAAAAAAAAAAAAAAAGCTACCAACAAATACATATTATTAATGTTATAACAATACATTTCATTACCCAAATAAAATGGACTTTCCTGCAAAAATGTCCCTACATCATAAATCACAT
Organism: Fukomys damarensis; assembly: GCF_012274545.1. Classification (NCBI taxonomy): domain Eukaryota; kingdom Metazoa; phylum Chordata; class Mammalia; order Rodentia; family Bathyergidae; genus Fukomys; species Fukomys damarensis. The sequence continues at coordinate 1,486,497 of NW_022900917.1, forward strand.
AATTAACTAAAATTCTACTCAGCAAAACAGGTACACAAGCTCTTTTAAAGAAAGGAGGAGAAAAAAGAAGCATGCTAGCACTTTTGAAGATGTAAACTTAGTATCAACCCACAATGGGCAATTTCACCACACTCACAGCAGGGCTATAATTTGTGTATCTCATGCCAGATGGCTTGAACCACCTGTGCTACGTATATGACTGTCCATCAGGCAGCTTATTAATTTTATTAGTAAAGGCTAAGAGTGATTAGATACATCTCTCCTGCAGTGATCCAAGGCACCTGATGGGACAGTCACGCATGGGTCATCAGTGGTTCGAGCCAGTGGGAAAGTCTTACATTGAACCCGCTCTGAGCAGCACAGGGACAGATGGATAATTCATGTTGTGTCTGTGCCATGAGAACCAGAAAAACACATGATCTCAGTCCTGTGGAGACAGAAAACATGGACCTCACAGTGGCTGGGAGTGGAAGACAGAGGCCGAGCTGGGCAGGCAGAGGGGAGGGCACGAGGGCGGCTGGACAGTGGGGCCCACAGCCCAGTTCAGTGGATCAATAGGTTCTTGCTGCTGGCATGGACAGGGAAGACCAGTGTGTCCTGGGCACTTTGTAACGCTGGAACACAGGGTTCTGAATGTTCCCTCCACAGAGAAATGACAGATATTGGGTTCCGGGCCTGTCTGCCCTAGTGTATTAGACAGTGTACACCTAGATCACACAGCATAGAACAGCCCACTGACACATACAACTTTATGTTTTTATGTTTCTGTTTAAAAATTCAGTAGAAAATCTTCATTTCTGGACACTGGCAACAAGCATAAAATGAAATTCTAAAGACATTTTAAATAACAAATTTTTTTTAAAGATCATATTGGAGGAAATGATAAAAATCATTCCGGAAGACATCTTTAAATACTTGGATTAGTGGAAAGAGACTGAAACTGTTTCTCCAGCTCCATGACCTCTCGCTGGAAGAAAGTGAGCACTTTTTCAAAACACTGGCTGGGCCTGGTGCCCAGGGTTAGGCTTTCATCATCCATCCTGCTGCCTGGGCCCAAGGAGTCTGCCAACTGCCCAGGGACAGCAGTGTGAGGCCTGACAGACAGCCAGGGCTACCCGGGTCCCTGGGCAGAGCGGAAACACAGTCCCACGGGTGCTGGATCTTGGGGGGCTGTGGCGGGGCTGGGGTCTCCCCCGTCTGGGACGTGGCGTGGGTGCTCCAGCAGAGGACACACGGATGAGACAACACAGCACAGGCTGCGGATGGTCCATGTTCCTGGGGTTCCTTCATTTAGCTTGATTGCTCTATTGCGGGAGATCCCATTCTTCCTAAAGAGAGGCTATAGGATTCAGGGTGCCTGAAACAATTTATCATTTCTTTAAAGACACAAACCAAGGACAAAAGCTCTGGCAGGATGGAAAGCTAGAGAGGACAACACTATGAAGAGGAAGAAGGCGGACGCTGGGAAGAGAAAAGATGTGAATAGGATTGGTGAGGTGCAGCCAGCAAGATCCAGGTCCCCTCTGCCCAGGCGCGGATATTTTCTCACCTCCTTTCTCCCTTCTCTCTGTCACGACCCTCTGAGACAGTTTTCCAGAGCAATCATCTTTTTTCCTAAGGAAGTTGTGTGCTCACAGACAGGTCAAGCTGGGCCCTGCCGTAGACAGCCTGTCTCTTCCCCACCTGCTGTCACATCTCTCTGGAGGCAGCAACCCTGAGGACTGGGAGCCGTAATCATCCTACTCAGTCGTGGCCTAGGCTGCCGGGAGGCCACCCATGACCGGCAGACAACCTGTGAGAGCACGAGGCTAGGCTGGGGAGTTGCTCTTCTGGAAAACAGAAACATAATCTTGAGAGTACTTCTGCGGGGGTGACATTCAGGATGGCCGAGGTGCGTGCCCGTGAAGGCCTGACGCAGGGGACCCTCAGGAGGGGCTCCGCAGACTTTGCTTCCTGCTGGTCCGTGTCACTGAGAGAATCTCCCATGGAGTCGATGGTGCCGTGAGCAGCACTGGAGCCAGACTGACTTCCGGTGGAGGAATCCTTTCCCTCGGGGTCTCTGATTGCTGGACATTCACAAAAGTTAACATGGTGACTGCTGGTAAATTAGCTACACATGCATTTTTATATCACCTAACCCAATGCTGTGATCATATCTAATTCAACAGCCTCTATGAGTTATGTCCTCCTAAACATTGCCGTACTCTTGAAAAATAAAATTCTACTGTACACTTGTAGAAGGGCTCATAAACCCAGGGTCCACATCTTCAAAGGTGGATCGTCCTAGTGTCTGGCGCTCCTCCCTACACCTGCCTCCCAGGTGTGAGCATAAATTCCCACGTGTCGCCCTGACTGAAGCACACTTCCGAGCGTGTCTGGGTGACTCCTGGAGATGTGTCCTTGGTCCCTCGTCCCTTGCTCTCTGGCACCGTTCCCCAGCCCTGCTTCCTGATCACCATGAACACATTTCAAATCTACTTGTATGCAAAGGCAAGTTATCCATATAATAAAGTGATAATAAATAGGAGAAAAATATGAACATGCAAAATTTTATATCTAAATTTGGAACTATGGGGGGGACCGTGCTAAGTGGGATGATTCTTTACCATGTGAAAATCTCAGAGAAATTCCTCTCTTTTGGTAAATTGCTAGAGGTTTAAGTAAATTGAATTAATTCGAATATCTGATGCCAGTGAGGGTTAGGCAAATATCACTGGAATCCACCTGGCTTAAGGAGTAAAAATCCTCCCGTTGAAAGCATTTTATTAAATGAAGTTTAAACTGTTCAGCTACACAATCTCTGGGAATAAGTGCCAGCCCCACAAAAACATCCCTCGGGAGCTGCCCTGTGAGAAAACTGCCCATGGTCTCGTGGAACGCGCTACGCCCTGGAGGTTTCCGCTGCAGCTTGGAACGAAGGAAGCCTCGGCAGTAACTGGCCCGTGGGACGGATGGCCCTTGTCCTGCCACCCAACCTCACCAAACGAAACCCACTGTGTGTGGACTTGAGGGGTGGGCGGTTCTCCCTGGGCTGAAGAACCTGACAGCAGAGCATAAGCTGGGAGCACAGTTTAACCCGGTTCCCACCCCAAAGCCCAGACCCGAGCGCACCCCTCGGGTTCAGTCTGCCTGCACAATAGAGGCTCTGTCCGTTCAAACAAGCTGTGAGATGCCAGACGGACTGAATGCCCGTGCCAAGACACGGAATTTTACAAGACACAGCCGCACATCCTGCCTGGACTTGCAGTTCTTTTTTACATCAGCAGCTCCGCGTTGGGCGCCGGGAAGGATCTGAGAAGGCGGCAAGACCAGACCACAGGCCAAGCTGTCCCTGAAGGTCTCTTGAACGTTCCCTGCACCTGCCCACCTCCTGCGGGCCAGGGCCAATGTCTGGAGAATGGGGGGGGGGCTTAAGAGAGATCTGTGCACAGCAAGAACATTGCAAGCCCTAGAAAATCAGAGCAAGAGGGAGGGGAGGGGGAGGGGACCCGCGCAGCCTCACACTGAGTTGTACACCAATATCTAAGAGAAACGGTAGAGTGCTCCTGACACAACCGCAGGTTCGCACCATCTCCACGGTTATCTGGGGAGATGTATAATTCTGCCTTTCCCCAATAACCTTTTTTATGAGAGTAAGGATTGGAACATCTGCTTGATACCTCTTGGAAGCCAGAATTACCTGACTTCCTGTTTCCTCTACAGGTCTACACCACAAGTCCCATAGGCTTAGGTGAAGGATGTGCCCGAGCCGGATGTGGCTGTGAAGAGGCTTCTGGGCCTCTTGAACTCTCCGGAGACATCGAACTGGATTCAAAGCGCCCTATACAGAAAGTGGTGGCGCACCTAACACTGGGGCTGTGCACGAAGCAGCCTCACAAGCACGCCCAGAGCACACAGCAGCTGCAGGGCACACACTCACATACACTCACATGGCTGCATCTCGGCTCCCGCGGGCCAAACTTGCTGGCTTTGGTTGGCCGTGGTGTTACTGCTTTCCACTGCAGCTGTTTTCCCTCCGCTGTGGTGCACTGGTTGGCCTGTCTTCAGGTTGGCAGGGGCCTGCATGCCCAGGTAGTCAGTCAGACGCCACATGGGGTGCTGAGGCCTTGGGAGGACAGTGACCCTGGAGTGCACGCTGGTTCCCTCTGGTGGCACAGTGGCGCTGAGCAATGACCATGCAGTTTCAGGGCTGTGCTCCGGGGGCCTCTTGCGCTCTGCTGGCTTTGGCTTGACCCAAGCAGAACCCTCCCAGGGCCTGGAGACTGCTGGGGCTGAACAAAACTCCTCGTGGTTTCCCTTGATTCTCCGGTCCCTGGCCTCAGCTCGGAGCTGCGCCCGGTCTGGAGCCTCCAGATCCCTGATGTACGTCGGTCACTGCAGACCCTCAGCCTCCCCGACGCCGGCCCAGTGAAGGTGCTCTCAGAGACCACTGACCAAAGCACAGCAGGAAAACCTCCACAACTGCGCAATCACCAGACAGTTACACCTCACACTTAAGAGTCAATTCTGATCAAGTAAATAAACATATTCTTAAATACTAGGGAGCATAACACAGTCCAGGGAGGAAGAAAGACTGAGAGCCTTGCTGATGAAGGGGAACATATTATCTACCAAGAAAACTTACAAATAGGAAAGCCGGGGAAGACAGTTAAAAACTATGAACAGGTGTAGCATGAGGAAAAGGAAGTTCCCTAAAAAATAGCCTTGAATGTCCAAAATTATCACTGTCATACAAAATTCAGTTATTTCACGTCTGCAATGAGCATTTACATCTGCATTCAATCACTTCATATGTTCATAAAGCTTAGGAACTTTGGTGATCTATACTGAGAAAACTAAGTTAAACAAGTTAAGCACAGGCTGGCATAATATTATATATATATGTCAAAGAGCTGATATCAAGGTTATAAAGACTTCCTACCATGCAATAATTTTTAAATTAGCAATTTATTTTCTTTTTAATGAAAAGGGTATTTGAACAAACCACAAAAGAAGATCAACCAATGGTCAGCATTATCAGTGATCGAGAGGATTCAAGCTAAAATCACAAGGAAATGCCACTACCTGGAATCTGTAAAAGTTGTGCTACCAAGGAGCAGTAGGTTGCAGAGCTCCTGGCCCACTCACCCACCGACAGTGGATTGTGATGGTGCCAACTTTCAGGGAACCATTTGACAGTTTCCTAGAAGTGAAAACCACCGTACCCAGGACCCAAGGAGACATCTCCTCCTAGGCACACGTAGGACATATGGAGACCTGAGACCACATCTAAGGCAGCTTCATTTGCACTAGTGAAAAAGTAGAAGTATCCATCAACACATCCACAGAAACACAAAGCACAATCTACTTACTCAGTGACAAATTAATGGAAGAGGAAAAGGATGGGCTGTGGAGATTTACAACAAAGGCGAACACATAGAACAAAAACCTGCCGAGCGACAGAGGGCAGACACAAAGGAACACACACGGTGTGGTCCATGGTCACAGATGTCTGGGTGGACAGATCTGCACCCTAGGTGCAGAGCGCAGACCAGTGAGTATCTGGGCCTGGAAGCGCAGGTGAGGGTGGGCTGGCTGAGCAGACAGCGGGGAGATGACAGCAGCGATCTATGTGCTGGTAGCAACAACGTAACAAAAACTACACCTTGTCAAAACTCCTGGGCCTCACCGATACAATGGGCGTATTCTTGGTGTGCAAATTAGATTCCCATAGAGTAGATTTTTACATCGAAGGGAAACCCAAGTAAGACTGACACCACCCCCACAGGGACCCACCTCTCCGAGTCTTGTTCCAGCATCCTCAGTGAGGAACCCCGTCACTGATCAAAGTCACAGCCTCCTCCCAGACGTCTCCCCACCCTGCTGTTTCCTTCAGTGCTGGAATCAGACAACGTCTGTATAATTTACTTGCATCGCATGTTTCCCATGTACTGTCTGCTTTCTCAAACTAGAATGGAATTTGCATGGAGCCACAGATAATTTATCTTTGTTTTCTATGTTTTGTCCATTAATGCACCCCAAATTGTTATGTGCCCTGCATACAGCAAATGGACCATAAATCTTTATTGAATAAATGAATGAAATTCCAAGGAGAAAATCTTTTTAGGGTAATTTAATTTTAACAAGTCACCATATAAAAAGTATTGAAATACTTTAGGGAAAACCACTTTTTCATACATTACATGCACGCAATCTTTCTCAAATGCATCTTCGGTGTTGATGATGACTCTGGGCAGCAGCAGGCACAACACGCAGTCTGCAGAGCCAGGAGAGCCAGGCACTACACCCTCAGCGTGGGTCACTTGAAGGACACATACCCACAGGAAGGCTGTGGGTGTGGGGTCCTGATCCAAACGGGCTGATGTTAAGTGTCGTAGATGCTTTATTGTGTTTACTATAATCGAGTTATTTAACCCTGCAGATCAGTTTTCTCATCAGTAAAAGGAGGGAATTTCAAGACCAGGTGAAATCACTGAGTTTTGCAGAAGTGTATTAGACTTCTAGTGGGTGTTTTGTAGTCGAGTGGGTGTGGGTAAGTAATGAAACTTCGGGAGGCTTAAATCATCAGAGCACCAGAACCCCCGAGAGAGAAGCCCAGGCCCTGGTAAAGTTCCACTCCACGCCTAGTTGGGCCAATTCCTCCGCCTCTGTGAGTTCCCATAGTGTTTCTCCAACAAGTCAGCCCCTCTGCTTCAACACCACCATGGCAACTACTGCCTTCCACAGAGGGACCAGCGGGGAGACCCTGGCCCGCAAAGCGTGTTATTCCAATGCCAAAGGCTGGAGTCTGAAAATAACTACAGCAGAACCTCAAGTTACGGCCGGCCTGACACAGGAACACCTTGGGTTAATTAGGTTTGTGGATGATTCATCTGTCTCTTGTTATGTAGAGCATGTACCCAGGTAAACATCCAGATATCAGCTGTATTGACTTACAACCAACTGGAGTTACAACCAGCCCTCAGGAACTGATAGAATTCAAAGTCAAGGGTCCACTGTAAATGGAGGATGAATCAGGAGTTCAGAAGATGTCAATTTCTGCTAATCTAATAGAAGACGTAATTAGTAAGCTACCCACATATGTTGAAACCAGATCAGTGAGGAAGACAGAAGTCCCTGGCAGCTTGTCAAAAACACTAAGATTCTGAAGTGTGGCATCTACTTCTGTGCTTTGATACAAGGTGACAAGAGGATGGTGTGACTCGGGGCCATACTGGGAGAGGCTCCATCCTCAGGACTGCCCTGGCCACATGTGAGGCAGTGTAACGCATTTCTTTCCTTCTTTGACTAGGAATAGAAAAAAAAGAGGAGCAGAGGCAGGGAGGAAGCTGTAGATAAAATGATAGACCTTCACCCAATGAAAAGCACGAAGCCCCGTGGGCAGCTGGAGGAACAAACCGGATCCAGACCACCGCAGGGACCCCACGTGGCTGCCAGTGCTTCCTGGTTCCGTGGAACGTTGCCACCTAGTTTTTCTGTAACACAATCTGAGCAGTATATTTGGCCATAATCCCCATACCCAGGAACAGTACCTCATGAACTTGTTCTAATTTCTATTTTTGTGTTAAAGGACACGCCAGTGAGGCTAAGAAACCAAGGAGGCCACGCTAGTCCTCAGGATGAAGAGAATCCGGCCCAGGGAAAACGCTGAGGATCACACCCACCAGATGTGAGCCCCTAACAGACGGGCTTCCCAGTGCAACAGGATCACAAATCTTAACATCCCAGAATTATTATTGCTTTACTCCTCATGACAAAGACACACAACACAAACATGCACCAATAGGGGTACAGTTGGGTCTACCTCACAATCATTTGTGAGGTTGCCACACTCCTGCTCAGAAGCCCCCGGTTTAAAACATCAACACATCCGATCCTCTGAAGTCCTTCTCTCTTGGTGCCTATTTTCATAATTGCCATCTTTTTAACCAAAGCCAGCCTTCTCCTTTACTTTGCTAATTTTCCTTAAAATCTCATCAAGAGAAAGTGCAGTTTTTCACACAGTACTAAAATAGTTGCATGCCTCAAAGACAACTCATTTACTACACAAATGGGTCAGGCAGTGGCCCTGACATGTGACCATAGCTTTGAGAAAATGCTTGGGTCCCACCTAGAAGTCACCATAGGATTTAACTGCTCTAGGAGGCAGGTGCGGTGCATCGTACCTGTGCTTTTCAAACAACAGAGCTTCACCCTAGCTCATATCAGAGTCATGTGGTGGATTTTTCAACCAGGTAAGGTCACACCCAGTGTCAAAATAACTGGTCCCACACTGTGGGTGGCACTCAGCCAGCTTTCAAAAGTTCACAGGTGTATCTAGCAGGCAGCCCAGGTTAAAACTTCAGCTAGCATTTTTTTTTTCTCCAAAACTGACAAGAGATCCTAAGTGTGCCTCCGTCTCTCCTATGAACTCACCGGCTCCCTGGCCTGATGTTGGCAGAGTGTGCCGTACCCTGCAGTCCATGAGCCTCACTGTGGTCAGATCGGGGCACAGCCAGCCTGTCTTCATCTGAGGGGCCAAAGAAAAACTCAGTTCTAGCACATGTTAGGGTCTGCTTAATGTCACCCCATCTTGAAAGAAATTATAAATATTTAACATTTCTAAGGGAAGTCCGGAAGTTGCTACTACATAGAAACCAATTACGTAAAAATAACAGTTCAAGAGCTAGATTAAAAGGTGAGCGTAAGGTTAACCCAGAGGCAGAAAGTGCTGACCCAGAAGACAGAGTCAGCCTGACGGTGCCAGATGATCTCTCTTGGCTGCTATTCCTCCCCGTGAAGGGGTCTTAGATCACTGTCCTCCTCACTGGGATTCCACACCCGACACCTGCAGCTTAGAGGAGAGGTGTGTTTTGGTACATAGAGGGCTGGCTCCAAGGCATGGCAGAAGAGGCCAGTGTAAGACAGTGGCTTACCTCTCAGAGGCCCAGAAGCAGAGGGAGAAACCCTTCCAGGTCACACCTGCGCGGAACCACCTCTTCCAACAAGAGCCTACATCCTAAACTGAGCCAGCTGTAGCCTGTCACAACCTGACCACCTTCTGCAAGCCAGCCCTGATGGGATAAGCACTGGGGCACATCAGGTACAAACCACAGCAGAGGCTTCCAGGGCACCAGGCAAAGCTTCAGGTCTTTAGCCTCACCACGTGGCCCTAGGACCAACAGCATCAGCATCCCATGGGGAGTTCATTTAAAATACAGAATCTCAGGCCACATCCCAAAGATCCCAGTCAGATCTGTAGTGAACCAGATCTGCCAGGTGATGCCCGGACACTTTCAAGCCTCACAAACTCCTCTGTGTACCGCACTGTGACGTCATGCCGGAAGAAGGCGCCGTGGGGAGCCTGGTACATCAAGCCCTCCAACACAGATCTACACATTTTCCCCGAACGTCACCTTCACAGCCTTTGCTGCAGCCAGGAGCACCTGTGAAGGGCAGACTTGTCTGTAAACCTGTGCCACCTCCAACCCTGCAAGGTGATAGCAGGATTCTGTTTCCTGTCTCCTCAGTCCGTTGGGAGAGTTCCTGTTCTGACCAGGCCGAGGCCCTGTTCATGTGACAGTGACGACTCAGAGGAGAGGCAGCCTTGTTCAATCACCCGTTCAGCTTTCCTTTGTCTCCCAGACAGATACCCAGGATCCAGGAATACTTTCCAAGCTCTCTGGAGAGTGACACCAGGAAACGGGGCTGAATCCTATCAATTTAAAAAACACAAGATCTTGCTCAGGAAAACACGATTGGAGGCTTTCCAGCTCTGCATAAAAAGGAAGCTCAATGTTTTAACCCCTCACCATATCTCATTTCCTCCTTTTCACAAGAGCCTTTACTGAGCAATGTTCCCAGCGGTGAACAGCAGGATTTAAAGTGCACATTGATAGCAAAGTCTCCTGAGAGTAGATCAGAGGCTGCCCAGTTCTGACGGGAGCTTCCTTCCTTGGGGTTTGATGTGAGAGCTGATATGAGCTGCACTGGTATAAGACCTCCATCCTTCTCTGAAAAGAAACACACACACACACACACTCACACCATCTTCAAGAACCAGGTAGCCACGTGACACTTATCACAGCACAAACAAGGTCCCTCTTCACTAACACAGCATGGTCTTCTGACTGCTGTCACGGGCCTGATGAGAGAAGGACAGGACAGGGGAAGACAGGAAGAAGCTGAGAAGCATTCCTGTGGAGGTCAAATCCTGTGAACATTGTCAGCCACACCTCACATGGTGACATTAGTCCCTCCCCTCTGTGCCAGAAAAAAAAAAAAAA
>NW_022900917.1:1496960-1501943 GCF_012274545.1 Fukomys damarensis
TCCCTATGTACTTGAGACTCACCTGGAACTCACTATGTAGCCCAGGCTGGTCTCGAACTCACAGAGATCCTCCTGCCTCAGCCTCCCAAGTGCTAGGATTACAGGCATGTGCCACCACAGCCACCCTGGATGAGAACTTTCAATCTGCTTTGCTTATAGGCAAGCTTTCTTCTGACCAGACCATGAAAAACAAAACTCCAATTACATACAGAGAATATTTTCATCCAGCAGGTTTTCAATTCAAATATTCTAGCTTTGTTATACGAAAAGATTTAAAGTTTAGAAAAGAAATAGAAAAAGACAAAGGCAAAGACTGACAAATAGGCTTCATCTGGGGTTTGGGTTGAGCCCCTAGGTTTTTAAACCCTTCTCAACAGCAGCTCCTACACAGCCTGACATTTCAATGCCTCGTGTGGGATGCACAGGCCTAGTCCCCCACTGCTTGCTGCATGTCTGTTGTCTCACCAGGCCCAGTTTCTTAAAATCTACTCTGTACTTAATTATTTTTTCCTCCCTCTTCTACCAGCTACTGAATTCTACGATGCACCCCTCAGTGGTAGTGAACCTATGGCCTGCCCAAGCAGGCTGTCCATCATCACTGAAAGCTCTAGAAGGTTCACCATCACTGTGGACGATGCATCTTTCTCTTTGTACTCCAGGAAGTTTTGGGGTTTATTTTGAGGTCATGTTTTAACTGAGAATTGTTCTTTCTTCCTAGCAAATCAAAAGAATTTTTTCAGTATGGGGTGATTTCATAAAATAGTAACCTGTGCCTTAGTTACTTTTAGTGCCTTAGTTACTTTTCTCATCACTGAGACAAAATACCCAACATTCAATGTTAAGGGTGCAAAGGATTATTTCAGCTCAAAGTTTGTAGAGGTTTCAGCCCAGTTAGCTGGCTCCAAGGCAGCATGGCACTTGGCAGAGGAGAAACAGCCCATGGCAGGGTAGGCAGAAAGCAGCAGCAGAGCAGCAAGCAGCAACAAGTGGTCCCAGCAGCCCTCTTTGTGTCCAGGCATTAGGATAGGTAGCATCCATACCCAGAATTTTGTCAAACCAATTTGAAGGCTAATTCTGTAATCACATGCCCCTGATCTCAGCATGACACTTTCTAGGTTCAGCGGCTTCTGAAAGTCCCACCTATGTCTGCATGAGGCTTTGGAGGGACATTGAGACACAAGCCATAACATTTAGTTAGCTTTAAAATATTTTTACCTGAGAGTCTATATTCTTTGATAATAATTCAGCTACCTTCACTCTTCTGATTAACTTAATATATTTCCGTTACTTTTTTCAAATTTTTATTCCATTTTAGCAAAATCTATAAATAGCACAGTTGAGCTATAAAATCTAATACTACAAGTATTCCACTCTAACTGGAGGGTGTGTTTACTTTATAACCATTTTGATTGCTGAAAGTTTTGACTTCTTTCTAGCATATCTGTAGCTTTCACTACTTCAATTTTCTTATTTTTCTTTCTTATCTTCCTACCTTTTGATTGATTGGGCTATGACATCTTATTTGCTTCTTCTAAATCCATTTATCCCCCATTAGTTTGTAAACTATGCTTATTCTTTAACAGCTTCCATGCATAACTGAATCTAGACCAAGTCTGGTGCTATTTAAAATCTGTACTCTCCTCTAAAACACAAGCTCCCAGAACATCTTAATTCTTAATTCTGCCAGACTCCAGCCATGTCTCAGGTACCCACTGTGCAACATTTGTCAGGCTGCCTCTGCCTGGGCTTACTCTTAACCTCTTAGAGTTATATGTATTCTGTCTCTGTGGTCAAAAACCTCAGTATGTTCATTTTTTACAATAGATGTCTAGATTTTTATCACACAAATCATATTTTGGCTGGCCAACTCTTTTCACCTCCTGGAACTTACCTGTAATATCTCTCCTGCTCTAGGTATATTCCATAGAACACCTTCCAGCGCAGATATATCGGTGGTAAATATTTTCCATTATTGTTGCCAGAAAATGATTTTGGTTTCACCATATTTATATATATATATATATATTGTACCAGGGATTAAACCAGGGACCTTGCACATGTGAGGCAAGCAGCAGAACCACTAAGCTAAATCCCTGGCCCTATTTTACCCATATTCTTGAGAGATTTTCACCAGATACATAAATATTTTCTTGTCTAGATCCGGGTACTGCTATGCAGGAGTGAATCACCCAGCACATCATCGCGTCTTTATATTAACGTGTTCTCCACTTTTATCATACTGTTTTCTACTTTTAGTGTTCTACACTTCACCCAGACTCCTCTCGATAAAGGCCATGTTTTCACTCATTCCATGTAATTTTGTGCTTCGTCCTTGTATTTTCTCAGTTGAAGTGCTCATATTGTTCCCAAATTCTGAAAATTCTTAACATTTATTATCTCAGTTATTGCCTCTTCCCCAGTCTGATTTCTTCTTCCAGAATTCTAATTAGATGTATATTAAGCTATATCTTGTCATTATCCCCCTTTTCGTCCTAATCATTCTTACATTTTCTGCCTCATCATTAATCAGGTCCAAAAACTTAATTATGGATTTCTCACAGAATCCGGATGCATTTTCAGGACAAACTGCATCCAGAGCCCAAGTTACAAACCCACAAGAGGGTTAACTCGATGTGTTTCCTTTCCAAACTCTGCCGACTCTGTGTCCTCCAGGAGGCCCGGTGGGGCAGCTCCGGGAGCTATCAGTGTTCACAGCGGTCTTCTTGCTGTTCTCCACTCGGGGAGGACTTTCCCCTGTGCACCGTGTTTACGGAACTCAGAAAGCTAGGGCTGATTCAGTTTTCTCTTTTTAATTAAAAAAACATGAGTTCTCCTCAAAATAATTATTGAAAAGGATGGAGCACATGGGGTAAGCGCACAGCGGCCAAGCCCAGCAGGTTCGATCTTCAGGCAGTGGCTGAATTCAACACACTCCACAGTAGGACCGAGGGACACCGCACCGTGCACTGAGGATGCAGTGGGAGAGGAAGCTGCCACAGCTGGACGGGGCAAGGCAGGCTGCGTCCTAGCAGGAAGGAGCCCCAGCTCACAGCCACCAGCATCTGGGGGTGCGCTGGGCACAGAGACGCAGAATGACAGCAGCCACCGCAGCCCAGGCTGTGAACAACACCTGATTTCCAGCAAAGCCTGCGAGAAGCGCAGGAGTGCTGGTGTTGCTCCTGCAGCTCTTCCCGAGTCTCGAAGTATTTCAAGACCAAATAGCAGCCTGCAGCTCGGGTCCAGCCTCGAGCAAGCGCCCCTGGTCCTGGTTCACCTGCCGAGTGGCAGGGCACCGCATGCTGTGTTCCAGCTGCCTCCTGCGTCCTGGCGTCAAGTGCGGAAAACATCGACCCGAAACCGCAAAGCTGTGGGAAACCGGCCGTGTGTATGTTTTCATACATTTTGCTCTATTTGCCTTTCCGTGGTGTTCTTAAGGAGCTTCGGTCACAATTTGTGTATAATTTCCTTTGCCTTTCTCGTGTATTCTCACTGTTGCTTCTCTTTTGGACTATTCTTTTTATTCACTTTTGTGAATTCTCTTAGACCTGTCTTTCATATCTCCAATTTCACTTTTGGCAGCATGTAAGCTTTGCTTTTTGCTAATTCTTTTATGCTTTTAATTTCTAATATGCTTTTATTTCTTATATTTCTTTCCTAAGTCCTGCCAACTTACTATTTTTATTTTTTCTATTTTGAGTATTTCAGGGTAGCAACTACTACATAACCTCACAAAGACTTTGTCGCAGTTGCTCCTGCGCGTGGTGGTAACCTGTACCCGTGCTCAGTCCTCCATCACATTCCCGCTCCTGTCTTTGGCGGGTTCCCTCCCAGATCTTCACGGTTCTCACGAGACTGTGGAAGGGTTCCTCGGGGCCGGCAATGCCCAGATGCAGCTGTGACCCGCTCTGGGTCTCCTCAGTTCCGAACAGGTCGGGGCACCCAAGCCAGTAGGCATCCAGGCCACCACGTACCTTCCGTCCCGTGGACAAAGGAGAGATCAACAGAGAGCAAACTAGGAACCCCGGGGCAGAGGCTTGCTGCTGTATCGAGGAGACCAAGCCGGCAGGGAAGGTCCAGAGGACTTCTCCTCAGACAAGCTTGGAGGGACAGAGGAGCTGCGGAGATGCAGGGACTTCGCCACGGAAAAGGGATGGTGGGGTTAGGACAGCAAGGAGAAGGAGGCTCCTCAGGGGCGGGGCATACGAAGGGCTGAAAGCGAACTTCTAACAAGGAATGAAAACAGGAGCACAAAACTCAGTGGGATGAAGATGAGGGAGGAGGAGTCCAGGTGACGTGGGCAGAGCTGGGCAGTCCATGGAGGGGCAGGCGCTGCCTGGCTCCGAAGGTCGCTGTCACTGCGGAGACACAGCGGGGGAGGAGAGCTGGTATCCCCAGGCAGCGTCTGATGCTGGGCTGGACCACACAGGAAAAGGAAGCTGAGCAGAGGCCAGGGGAACAGCTCACGAAAGCCTCTTACGTGGCCCTTGGGATGTGGCCAGATCTAAGGATGTGGAAAGGGGGCAGGAGACCTCGCCATGCACTGCTCCCCATCCACACTGCCCTGGCAGAGACCACGCCTCCTGGAGCTGCACAGCTAGGCCCCGGGTCCCTGTGAGTCCAGGCAGGGCCAGGGAGGAGTGAGCTGCATCCAGAAGGCGGGACTGAATACAATTTCACCGCCAGCACCATGGGCCACATGGTTCCAGCAGCAGAGGAGCCAGAGTGAATCAAGGTGCATCAAAACAGCTCTGGCCGTGTGTGCTCCCCATAGCTACAAAATATAAATAAGAGTACGCGGGATCACCAGTCCCAGCTCCCGTCAGGACCCAGCACTACCAGCTGGGCACGTTGTCAGGGGTGTGGAGACCCACGGAAAGAGAAAACTACAGCCACAGCCAGTCTCCAAGGGGAAACCGAGGACAGGCGCCACCAATGGCTGCAGGAAGGGGTGTGTGTGTGTGTGTGTGTGTGTGTGTGTGTGTG
>NW_022900917.1:1502334-1567095 GCF_012274545.1 Fukomys damarensis
GTACGAGCGCGCAGCAGGGGTGTGTGTGTGTGTGTGTGTGTGTGTGTACGAGCGCGCAGCCAGGAGACAGCAGAGTAGCTACTGACTGATTTTTTTATCAATGGCTGTGATTCTCCTGAACAGCCCTATGTGAACCAGATTTTGAGGTTGAGGAAAAGCGCAGTCCGGGAAGCCCACTGAAGCTCCACAGTGCTCCTCTCCAGCCTCCGCCTCCTTCCCCGGTGCGGCCCCAAATAACCCAGGCTCTGCCTCCCACTCACCCCGCAGTCGCGGGCAGTAAGTCAGACCCTTGAGAGGCAACGCCACCTCTTCTAGAAGCTGGCACATGAATACAGATGTACTGCGCGGCTTCGAGGGTTAAGTTTCTAAGGCCTGTGAATCACGCAGTACCACATTTGACTTGTGGAGAAAGTTCACTGAATGTGATCTCAACAATCTCATTTTTCAGTCCTCCGTGCTTAGGTGCAGTTTTGGGGGTAGATTTGTTAAAGTTTAAATTTAAAGTAACATGATATTTTAAGTATATAAAATAATCCTATTCCACAATTTTTATAAAGTTCATTTTAATGAACCAATTTTGTTACTTACAAAAAATATCCATCCTATGAAGGTCGGACCTTTTGTTTTTCATAGTGCTGACAAGTAAAACCAAACACCTCCCACACGGTTTTCCCTGCTGGAATCCTGTACATCCCGGCCCAATTTAAAATGCCCAGAGTCACACCTCGGGCTTGGGGCCGGACAACCTGAGGGATGGAACCAAAGCACTCATGGTGCCGTGTCTTGGGCAGTTCTGCAGGTCTGATCCACTCCAGCTCAGAAGTGAGCAGGCCAGGACGCCAGGCTCACACATGGGCCACGAAAGACGAGTGGAAAGCACCACATGGACTCGCACAAGCTCTCCGAGGTGCCAGTCTGAGGAAAGGGAGCGGGGACCGCCGTGCAGGGACCTCGCCCAGCAGACCGGCTGGGAAGCAGGGAAAGACCGGAGCACACAGCACTGAGCCCAGGGCAGCGGGGACAGATCTCCTGCAGGGTGAGCCTCTTCTCCGAGGATGCACAGCTCTGTCAGCCTCCCCTGCGGGGCGGGCGCAGGCAGGGGGAGGGCAGACGCAGCACCCACCGTCCCAAAGCGGGTCCCAGTCCCTCCAGGCCCCCTGGGGGAGTGGCCTCGCTGCAAGTCACGGTGGGGCGGCTGCACTTTCAGGCGTGCCTGCGTGGGCCCGTGGCGGTACCCGTGTCCCGGGCATGGCACGCCGCTGTCCGAGTGACCTGAACAACGCCTCTCTCTCAGCTCGCCTGACCTGACGGCCCAGGGCCCAGCTCTAAGCTGCACCTTTCCTCGCGTGGCCTTCTCCGTCCATAGCGCCCTGCAGGCAGGCCCATGTCTTCAGCCCTTCCGCCCTGTGGGGCCCTGCCGTGACGGGCTGCAGACTCCGGGGGCGGCATGCCGAGAGCTGAGGTGGACAGCGCTTGGGGAAATGCATCGCTACGTCCCAGTGGCCCGCACAGGCTGATAAGCGGTCCTGATGGATGTCTTTCTGGGCTGTGCTCTGAGTCCTTCATGAAGCTTAGGAGCTACCGACGCTAAAGTCACCAGGAACATGAACATGCAGGCACTGCCACTTCTGTGGAAGCCAGATTTCCAAGGTTTCGTAAGCTCAAAAATCACTGTGCGCATAAGCATATTTAAGTAATTTAACATCTTCTTTTCCACATTAAGGAATACTGGGATTGGCTACACATGTCTTAACTTGCCAACAAAATTCCATAATTTAAATCTCCTGTCTGGAGTTTTTCTCTTTTTGAAGCTTAGTCTCAGACTGGCCGATTTAAAAAGACTTGGTTTTAGCATCACCTAAGCCACACGTCTGCCTTGGTCTTGGGTGCAGATGTGGGGCCCTCCCTGCACCCCAGACCCAGACCTTCCGGTCCCATCCTTGCTCTACCCTGCACGCGTCAGCCCAGCTGCGGGAAGCTGGAAGCCTAGAGGTGCTTTCAGCGCAGCCGGGCTTCACAGGGCAACACGGTGAGGATCTGGGGACATCTGCAGGCCATGCTCTGCCACTGAGAGCGGGGTGGACAGAAGTTCGAGGCCACCCAGCAGAGCGCTGTGAGTTCTCTCTGCTCCGCCAACCAATCCTCACAGCGGGCCTTGAAAGGGGGGACACAGACACAACCTGAGGTGACTGCCAGCCACAGAGACCTGGACTCCGCCCTGCAGCAGTTTGTGTACTCAGGAGAGGAGCTCCCCACCAGAGCCCGAACTCCACCACATCCGTGTTCCAAGCATTTCCTTCAGCGATTGCTGTCCATCCTCCAACCCCGGGTGATCAACAGGGTTTGAGAAGTCAGATTTCATAGCCAAACATCAGAATACTTTGGGAAATCTAACAGTTGAGAGAACGAAAAAATTACATATGCTTTGGGTGAGACTGAAGTAGACAGGAAATGAGGGGTAAACAGTCAATAGTTACAATAATTATATCTAGTGTTCGCCAAACCCTTTCTAGATTGACGTGAGCTCTGCCTGCTACACAACCTACCCAGTCACCACTGCACCCCAGGAGGGAAGAGCTCTCGGGCTGGGAGTCGCCCCGTCTCCCCCAGCGAGTGGCCTGGCTCCCTTCCACCTTGCAGACCTGAGCTTGCCCGGCCCTCGTTGCCTCTGCCCCACACAGCCCCACCCGGTCCTCACAGACTGAAAACCCTGCCTGGGAAAGCCCCACACAACCCCACGCTGTTCTGAAGCAAAACTGTGGGAAACAGTCTCGTACTACAACCGTCTAAAAACAGAACGCCCTAGAGTTCTATCAAGGAATAAGAGGGAGGACGGCACGAGCGGCCCGGCCACCCGCCTCCTAGGGCTCCGCCGGCGGGACTGGTCTTCCTTTCATCCGTTTGCATAGAGCCCAACGAGGTCACCCGCACCTCGGTCAGGAAACCTTCGCTTTCTCCCCCAGCGTATCCCTCTTCAGTTTTCCTGATGAGAAAGTCTTTTTCGCTAGGTCTGATAAAATTTTTGATTATTTTTCCTTGCTCCTTAAAACTGTAAGTAATGCTGTACCATTTTCAGGTTTTGTAGTTTTCCTTAGTTTCACGTGCATGAAAGCCCCTCCTCTTTCACCTTTCTTATCTACCTACACAGGCTGGTCTTTTTTATGTAATTTTCCTGTACACTGTTGAAGACCCAAAGCAGACAGGTCATAAAATTTGTTCATTTTAAATACTTTTTAAAGATTGATTTTTCCTCTACAGTTTGAGAAAACAGAATACGCCTATTCTTGAGCTTATTGACTAGGTCCAAATCGCCTCTCTCCGACTGCCCATCTGCCAGTGAGGACGCCCAGCCATCGGGGGTCCCACTCTGCCTGGGGCCCCTGCGCTCTGCACTGCGCAGCTGGAGCTGTGAGCCCTCGGCAGGCCTGCTCCTTGTCCTGCAGTGGAGATGGTTGCTAAGGGTGGAAACGCAGGGCAAGGCGGCACCCGCTGGGCTCCCGGGACACCTGCTGTGTGCAGGACCCCAGGGCTCAGGGAAGCACAGGTGACCCTTGGCAGGGCAGAGAAGGGCTCTGCCTGGCGCGTGCCCATGTGCAGGTGACTCAGCGGCACCGTCTGTGCGGATAGGACAGGGGGATGGGGAAAGTGGCACAGCACCGGCCTGATCTGATGCCCTCACTGGCTGTACACGGAAAGATGCCATCAGCAGGGCCCTCTGGATTGGAAGCCCCATTTCCCACAGATGCCTCACCATGGACAGTCCTATTTGCTGTTTCCAACTAATCTTTGCGGCTCGGAAGAAAACCAAGCAAACTATGGGAATGAAGTAGTATTGAGCCACAGGCACTCGAGGGAACATCAGATTCTTTACTTTCCTTCACTATGACTTTCCCCGAAGTTTTGTTTAAAGTCTTTCAGACACTGGCATATTTCAGGTGAAAATCTTTCCTCCTCCACTGACCTGAACCATGACTGGCTGCGCAGAAGGTGGTGCTGTCCCCCGCGTCTCCTCCAGGGGGCAGGCGGGGACCGAGAAGAGCTGAAGGCTCCGGCCCGTGCGTTCTCTCCTGCAGTTCTGTTACTGACTCTATCCATACTCTTCAGGGTGCATTTTGTACGTCAAGGACTACTACACTGGATTTTGCTGGGAAATATCACTCATTTCCCACACATGCCTAGATTTTCCATATGGTTTAGAAAAACACCAGATTTTGTGAGTGGGGGGAAAGGCAAGAACTATTGGACAGAAGAATCATCATACAGTACCCAGGGCTGCAGTTTGAAAGGGCAGAAGAAATGTAACCCTAAGCAACGGTCAAAACATTAAAAAAGTGGGTGCCTGCACCTGGCACCTTGTAAAAATCTCTGCATCACCACCAAAACCTGAAGATCATCTCCAAAATTTTTGTTTTGAAAAATGTTTTCTTTCAATTTAATAAAATTTTATAATAAAATTATAAAATATATTTTTCTGAACCAATGATAACCTTGCCAACTAAGTACAATTTGAAACGGTGCTAAGAAAGAAATGTTCATTATGTTACAAAATTCAAAATATACATTTTAAAGTAGAGGAGCGTTTCAAAGTAGAAGAAATTAAAATGTCAAAACACACCAGGGAAAATGCTCCCTTCCTAGAACCTTAAAATTTAAACCTGATCATTTTTACCTATCATTTTGATACCAGTAAATCTAGATGGATACAGTCAGTCTCAGAGAAAGACTGCGTGAAATGTAGTTTGGTCTTTGGCTTCCGCGTCACTTAACATTGTTCGTTAAAATTAACACCATGAAAGATACATTTTTAACTTAGCACCAAAACTGACCAACAGCGAGACGGAATGCTAGCTGCCGTCACGGGCTCGATTCGGGAAGAAAACGAGACTGGCAAACCTGGGCAGGGAGGCGCTCAGCAGCCCGGGGGCCCAGGCACGCGAGCCAGGGTCAGGGGACGCCGAGGCCGTCCACTCGCCCTCCCTGGGTTGTGAGTTCGCACCAGAGCCGCAGGCTCCGATCTCCGCCTAGCACTTTGTACACCAACCTCACGCAGCCAGCGTACACTCGGGACTGTCCGTGCCCCACGCAGCTGCCCTGCACACACTGCTGTGCCAGGTGCTGAGAGCAGAGGGGAGTGAGGGCGCCCCCTGCCCTGGTCCGGCGCGCAGTGCCGCACCCTCCAGGCCCGGGCTCCTCTCCTTACCGCCCCAGCTCTGTCGGCCCCCACACACCTGAGCCGCTGTAGGAACCGAGACCGCGGCCATCCTGGGAAGGGCCTCACTTTGCCATCTGTGGACCAAGGAGGCAGAAATTTAGGAAAATCAGAGCGGCCATGGGCCTCCTGTCCTTTATGCCCAAAGGGTGCAGTGCCACGAGGTGCCCAGACGTCCTCCGCGTGCACATGAAGGGACGCTTCCTCCCTGCTGGGCGTCCAGGCTCCGACGCCTCCAACAAAATCCACAGCCAAATCCACCTTATGGGGGGGCGAGACTGCCCCCACCCACACATTGACGGGCAAACACGGTCTCTGCCCTATGTTAACAAGCAGAATTCATCTTATAATGACTTTTTTAAAAACAGTAAGGAGCCAGGCATGGCAGCACACGCTGTAATCCCAGTACTCTGGGAGGCTAAAGCAGGAAGATTGCAAGTTTGAGCCCAGGCAATTTAGAAACTGAGACCCTTTCTCAAAGCATGAAAAGGGGCTGGGGATGTTGCTCAGTGCAAAAGCCCTGCCTGGGTTCCATTCAGTACCACAACAAACAGTAAACTAATGGGCACAATTTGTAAATCCTATCTCAGGGAGAGATAAAATAATAATTGCACGCTAAGTGTCTGGGTTCTGACGACGGGGTAGGAGGACGCCTCCAGCCAGGGAACCTTGGTTGTCCCCAAGTGAAGGCAATCACTTGATTAACTGGATTCCCCCTGATGTGTTCTGTACCAACGGCACTCTGAGCCAACGGCTAGAAGGCCTTTTCTACAAGGCTCACTTGGCCAAGACGCATTCCTGGGACTCCGGGTCAGGCGACGCCCGACTGCTCAGCTCCTCCTCCCAAGAACACCCAAAATCTATAGGTGCAGGCAAATCTCACCAACTGTCCCTCTCCACTTCACTCCCAAAGAGCAAGAGGGGAGCCAGAAGGAACCGGGCAGGGAAGTGGGTTCATTGCCATTTAGTTAAAAAACAATTTCAGCCCCAGCAACAACAAAGATCATGTGATCAGAGATCCTCAATGAAGAACAGAAATGTGCTCCCAAGCCAGATGCAGAAACAGGGTGGGCGGGGTGGAGGCAGACAGACGAGATTACTGGGGGTCCAGAGGGCTCACACCTGGGGTACACCACGCCACAATCCAACCCGAGCTCAGCTCCGAACTGCCCTGTCCCCAGGCATCGGGAAAGCTGGGAAAGAAACACGAGTCCGAGGGTGTTTTAAATATCCTGTTTCAGTCTACTCAGTGTTCCACGTATGCCTGAGATTTTAAAAATTTAAAAGGAATCTGAAGTACCAAATTCACAAATACTAAAGTTTGTTAGTGAACATCATGATAAAGGAACTCCCAAATTGTTCATTATAGAGGAGAATATATATAATACAATATTTTGCATAAGGCCCCATTTGAGAGGCAGGAAGAGGGGAATCTGTCAGCTAGATCTGCAGCAGGGAGGATTATTCTATTGAACTCCTCAGCTGTGGCCAGCTGGGGATGCAGCTTTGACAGACTCAGGTCCCTCCGGCTTCTGCACTCTGCCAGGGAGGACGGCCTTCAGATCCTCCGCACAGTTTGGGCTCAGCTGCCCCCGCAAGGGTCAGGTGAAAGTAATCGCTGCTCCCTGCTCAGGTGAGCTCACCTGAGGGGAGGAAGCCGGTGGTCAGCAAGCGTGTGGGCCCCGCCTGTTTCCTAATTAGCCACTGGCCACCACCTCAGAAACAGCTGCCCGAGGAAGCAAAGCTGGCTTCTTGCTGGTATCACGTCCTGAGCCTGTGGCCACACGTCCACAGGGCAGGTGGGGCGGATCTCACTGAGCAGAGAGAACCCACCGCTCCCCTCCTCGGCAGAGCCTGAGCGGGCCGGGCCGGGTCAGCGCTGTGGCTGCCTGTTAAATTCACATTCTCTGTCATCCTACAACAAAGCTAGTCGGCTAGAAAGCTAAGGTTACGGGGCTGGAGAAGGCCGGGAAGGGAGGGAATGCTCACCCCTGGAGGACGTTCCTTGCGAACAGGGCCCTGCAGGTCCCACTGCACGTACGCGGGGCTGGGGGCCCAGGAGGACTGGCCCAAAGCGTCCCCGCAAGGGCTGAGCCTGACGCCGCCCTACTCCTGCAGGGCGAGCAGAGCCTTCACTGCGGCCGCGAGTTTGTTCCACACCCAGGGAGGCCAGGCCTGCAGGCAGGGAGGAGCGGAGCACCGCCCTCCTTAACGAGCAGCACCAGTGCCTCAGGGGCTGCGCACAGTGGGCTCGAGCCTCAGTTTACCTCACCGCCAAGGGCAGATCAGATGTCTGGCTTTCCTGAGTGAAGGGGAGAGCCACAAAGCCTGTCACTCTGTGCTTCGCCCGCACTCAGGGGACCGTGAAAGGCAGAGGGGCCACAGCCAGGCGCCCGGTGAAGTCCAGGCAAGCAGCCTGGGAACACGGCCTGCAGGGTCTCCCTCCAGCTTCTCCTCCTGTTGCCACGAAGCCAGCCATCCTGAGCAAGCCATTCCGCCTGTCTTGCCTTCCTTTCACCAAGAAAGGTGTACTCCTACAAGAAACTCGGCAGGCCAGTGCATGGCGCTTGCCTGTAGACCCAGCACTCCGAGAGACAAGAGGCTGAGGCAGGAGGGCTGTAGGTTCAAGCCCAGTATGGGCAATGTCACAACTTAGCAAGAACTTATCTCAAAATAAAATTTCTTTTAAAAAGGCTAAGGAAACAGCTCTGTTAGTGGCCCTGGGCCCCACCCCACCCCTAAATAAAGATCCGCAGGTATAATTTAGGCTGTAGAAACGCAGCCCAGCTCAGTTTATGTGGCTACCACACTCTGGGTCCTGGCCAGGGCCACCACCCCAGTGCCTGCCTCACAGGAAAGGGGAGGCTCTCTGGTATGCACTGCATTTGGCAGGCCAGTGTGTGTGTGTGTGTGTGTGTGTGTGCACTGTACGTGTGTGTGCACACCACTGACATGAGAGGACAATTAAATGATAACCCCTGGATGTTTTTAATTCTATACAACGGGGAGTCAGTCGACAGAGATCAACAAAACTCCCATAAGGAGAGAAGTTTGTGCTGTGAGACAGTGGCCACCTTGAAAGCTGAAGACTGTGTCCACTCATTCAGCGTGCATGGAGTGCCCGTAGCAGGGCACTTAGGGGACGGGGTTGTATGAGTTAGCTACACTGCGTAACAACTTAACCTGCTACACAGAAACTGGGAAGAGCAGCTGTAGGCGGCCCAGCAGCCTCTGCTGTCAGGATCAGGGAGGGGCTCAGAGGTTTCTGAGCCAGGCCTGCAGTGCAGCCACACAGCAGAGTGGAGCTCAGAGGACACTCGCTGGCTATTGGTGGCATTGCCGGTGCTCACCTGGGCACAGACACTGCGCCTAGTTGTGTATGAGATGAGAGAGGGAAAGACAGCAACCAAGCAGGAAGCCACGGCGGTGTTCGTAATCCACAGGGGTGGAAGGCTCACCTGCAGACCCCGCAGGATTTTCCATTTCCCTCCCCTTTGCAAATCCATTTCTTCTAGCTTTGTTTCTTTAATATCTTAAGAACAGCTCAATTTTTCATGCCCCGAATCCACTTTTCTTTCCAGCTCCACTGCAGTGTAATTGACAGACAAAAACTGTGCGTGTTTGCTGTGTGTGGTGTTCTGTACACGTACGCGTTGTGACGCATTAGATCTGGCCAGTGAACTCCCCTGGCGCCTCGCAGACTTGCCGTCGTCTGTAACAACATTTGAAACGGATTCCCAGCGGCGTGCGGTGTGCGATGCCTCGGTGTTAACTGCTGTTCCGCACATCCGCAGAGCCTCTTCATCTGGCTGGAACCTGTGCCCTTCCTCCGGCATCACATTCCTTACCTAATAATAGCAGTTGCTTATTTTAGTAGTGAGACGCTGCTCCTGCCGAAATCACCCCACCCCGCGGCTGCAGCGCGGCTGTGGCCACGGCTGGCTGGGCCGGCGAATGTTCCAAGGCTGGGAGCTCCTGAACTACAGGGTGCTCGCCGCAGAACACGCAAGCTGTGTCGGCCAAAAGCGACCCTACGAAGCCCGGAGCGAAGCCAGGCACGAGGAAGGAGAATGCGTGGGAAGAAAGTGCGCCTGGGCACAGCGACCTCCTCGGGCGGCCCACCGGCCGTCCCTCTGCCGTGAGGTCGCGGAAGACACGGCACGCCTTTAAACAGGCTGTCAGGGGCTGTCACTGCAGACCGAAAATTCCTGGGAAGGAGCCAGTTACACAAGAACAGCCACGCTGAGGCGGTCCGCAGCAGTGAGGGGCCGCCAGCCTCACTAGGCCAAGAGCTTGGACAGGTCCCACACAGGGCTGACCGTTCCCGTGGTGCCTGGGGCATGGGCAGTGCGCCTCCGGCTGGAATGGCAGGACGCCTCTCAGGGGGACCCTGGGATGCAGGAGGATCTTGGTTTCTCCCTGCGGGCTTCCCTGGGGCCCAGGAGCAGACGGTGTACAGAACCCCCGCTGGGCACCCTGGCCACCAGGAGACTGAGCATTTCTGCCTAAAAGCCAGGAAGATGTCAGAGCTTCTCTATCTTTTTACTGCAGGGTTGGAGTCCCTGAACCCTCTGGCCCGGGCTAAAGGTGGAAGGCACAGGGAAAGGGGCAGGAGAGGGACTGGGACAGGGAGAGGCACGGGCCTTTCCACGCCTGCTTCTCCTCCACACGGACCTGCGAACTCCCTGCCTCCAGGGGACTCCAGCCAGCCATGACTCAGGCAGAGCTGACCCGGAAAGGCCGGCAGTAATCACTGGGCAAAGGTGCACCGTGCTGGCTGCCTGGGAGGAACAAGCGGCAAACAGACCGCAGACTCCATGCTGTTCGGGGACTGTTCCCTGAGGTCCCGAGGCTGTTGAAGAGAGAGCTCCTTCTCCAGTTACTGTGACCCAGCGGTGGTCCACACCCGGGCTTCTGGCTTCACACTCTCTCAGCCTGGTGTTCAGTGTGTGAAGGTGCTTTCCTCGTCAAGTCCACCGCGGCTGACATCCAATTCAGACATTCTATGAAGAACGACACCAAGAACATCCTTGGCTGTGGTTACGAAGATGGTTTTCAGTTTACAATTCAGACCTGCTTTTATGGGTAACATTCTAGCTGATACTTTGTGAGAACTCAAACAAGTATTTGTTCAAACAACAAACTAGTGGCTTCGTTCCTAGGTCAGCGGTAATCCCAGGCACCCTCCTCACGGTCCCCCAGAGGGCCCAGGACAGCGAGGTCGGGCCCTGGCTTTGGTGCTGCCGAACGCTGCAGGCCACCAGCAGGCTCCGTACCTAGACGTGCTGCTGCTGCTACCTGCTTCTGCCCCGGCTCTGTGGCTTCCTAATGTGCCAGGGCGTGGCGTGTTTGTACTGCATTTGCTCCAGTCTTATGAAAGCCACAGAAGTGGGTGGTGGCAGGAACTCAACACCCGCTTCCTGAGAGCTGAGATGCCACCAGCTCCACGCATGTGGCTGCTATTACACAGCAAATGGAAGGCACATGTCTAACTTGGAGGGCAAAACTGGCGAGCTACACAGCTGGGCTTGGGGTCTGTGTGAGGTGAACAGCTCCAGCCTTTCCCCAAGCTGTCTGTGTGACTTCTGTGGTCTCTTCCTCTACCTCTGCCCCTAGCCCGACTTTCTTCCTGGCTTTCTTTGGCTCACTATTTGTCCTGTTCTTTCTCATTACAAAAGAAGCCTGATGAAGCCACTTCACATCAAGTCCATAAACCGCTGTGACCATCAGTAACCCTCTAGTGACATTAGAAACCATGTGACCAGTTACCAGTTTTAGAGGGACTCAGATATCTAACTGAGGCAGTTAATTGAAGGCTAGATTCCTTTTGCCCTCAACTGTCTGTAGTTTGTGGGTGAATTCTGGGCAACATTTTCTTGAACTTGCCATCATGCCAAGCCCGGACAGAAGGTAGTCGCAAACAACATGAGGACAGTTCCTACTTCTGAGGATTTTGCACTCTAGGTATGGAAGACAGTCAAGAAAAGTTCTCCTACACAAAATTATGAGGCAGAGAACCTGTGTGATCTATCATCACATTGTCAGTACTCAAGAAATATGTGCCACACGAATAAAATAATTGCGTGTGTGTGTGTGAAAGCCAGTGATAGACGGTAGAAAGGGGCACTAAGAATTTGGAGAATAATCCAAAGTTGGATGGGAAGTTACAAATCATCACCAAAGAAGTTACAGAGAAAACATCAGGACACTTGGTCAGGAAGAATGGATAACAGCCGGCCAGCTGTGGAACAGCTGACCTCCAAGAGGTGGACGAGGATGAAGGGCCAGGGAGACACAGTCAGAGGTCAGGCGTGAACCTGCAGGGGGCAGCGCTAGAGGAGGAGAGGGGAGCAGTGGAAGGTTGTGGGCAGGGACCTGCATGACACACAGACTGGAAAGTGGATAAAGGGGATGTGAGTTAATGAAAGAACAAAAACCAGGCTGGAATTGCAGAAAAGTGACCCGAATAAAGGGAACAAAGTGGCCAGGAGGGAGGGACAGAATTCCCTCGCCATGTGCCCAGGCGGACTTCTCTGCTCCGTGCCTGTGCCCATGAAGATGCCAGGGGTTATCCCACACAATTCAGGCGCGCCTGGGCTTGGGTGAAGGGAACGGTCATCACAATGAAACGTTGGTAGACTTCCCCAAATTTGAAGAAAAAAATGATTCAGAGGTGATGTTTTCAATTTCAAGTTTTTCTCTCACATACATACACTTTTGTCACCCGACTGCGTGCCCACCGGCAAGGTCTAGATTCTGAGAAAACAAGGGAAGAAAAGATATTTTAAAGAGAAAATGTAGGAAGAAGCTAACCATATTGGCTTGGTTACTATTTCAGTCAGGTATGTTTAAAATTGTGATTTTATGTTATTAACTTAGGGGACATTGTCATGTCCTGTAACGGAATGAACTGCCCGTTTCTGTGGTATTTTTAACAGCACCATAAAATCTGAGCACCCCATCTCCTGGGCAATGTGAGAACCACTGGGCCGGCACCTGGCTGGCGTGAAGCCGGCAGACTTCCAACTGGCCCCCGAGCTCCTGCAGCACGGTAGGTGGGGCCCAGGAGACGCGGCCGGCACCCGTCTGTGTCAGCTCTCGGTGCTGCATGGATCCCCTTCCTGCTAGAATGCGGACCCTGTTCGGGCCAAGGACAGAGTAACCTAGCATGGGAAGTCAGACCAGGAGAGAGGCTGGGGAGCTTGGGGAACGGAAGAGAGGAAAAACACAGACTGAATGAGCGTGTAATATACACTGCTGGGTTCTTCCCATGACGGCGCTCAGAGCAGCACAAGTGAAACATCCCAGTGTTTCTAGATTCCTTCTGGGGAGTTGCTTACGTGTTTTGAGTGTTAAACTAAAACGGGGCTGCTGGGGGGCCGGGGATTTAGCTCAGCGGTTCGGTGGCCTGCCTTGCAAGCGCAAGGACCAGAGCTCAATCCCCGGTACCAAAAATATAAAAATAAAAAAAAACGGGGCTGCTGGAAGCGACGTGTGCGACCTACTTCCTGCCTGTGAGGGAGGAGGGTGGACAGCCAGGCCAGGGGACAGCTGTTCCCTGAGACCCCAGGAGGTGACCTCTCGGCAGCTGCTGGCCGCCTGGGTGAGAGGAGGGTGTTCGTCCTGAACGTGAGGAGGGGGCTGCGCACACAGACCCCACCAGGAGCGACTGGACGCGGCTTCCGCCGACCTCCGACCTCCGAGGGTGGAGAAGCAACGCGCTTTGTCCCGTGCGTGCCCCTAGGGCAGCGCTGCTGTGCGCTGTGCCTTCCACGAAATCTCACATCTCCCTGCCACTGGGAGAAGAAACAGACCCGGGTTGCTCGTGACTCAGGACAGCCTTTCCCAGAGGGGAGGAGGTGCGTCTCAGAGGCCTCTCGGCCGCTGCCTTTGCCTGACGTGGTGGGGACGCTGTGGCCTTGGGTGTTGGCACGCGAGTCCCTGTCGTTACCCACATGCTGAAGCTGTAAAGAAAGCTGTGCTGCACTGGAGAAGAGCAGCTGCTGGCCCTCGAGGAAAATGCGATTTAAAGCCTTTCCGTGTGCAACCTCGGCATTTCTTTTTGGAGAACAAAGGGGGAGAGTCGGAGAGCTTGGGGGTCCCACCGGAGAAAGGACTTCTGGGAGCAGAGGGGCGGCCCTCAGCAAGAAGGAGAAGGGAAGGGGACAGGAGAAGGGCCTCACCTCCTTCCTGCCCAGCCCTGCGCCGGAGCACCCGGAAAGTGCTTCCCTGGGTGTCACAAAGAAGCAGGGACCCTTATGTTGTGCAGACACGGACTGCTCGGAACGGAAGAAACCCAGGGTGTGGGATGCCATGAGCTGCCCATCCTCAGCCAGTCTCCTGTCCTCGGAAACATCTGACGCGTTACCAGAAGACAAGTAAGGCTTTCCTACGTCAGTGAGTGAGTGGGAGGAGAGAAGAGAGAGGGAGAAAACAGGGTGAAGCTATGCTTTGTGCACGGAAAACAGTATGGAGCTTTACAGCCACCCAGTGATTGCCTTAGAATTATGGTTTCCAAGCCATTCAGCCAGGGCAAAGAGACTGAGACACCTCCAGCCAGATGGTCAATGACGTCGACATTTAGTAAACCACCCTGGCTGAGCACCACTGTTAAATTCAAAGGTCTCGTGAAGGAAAACAAAAAGCTGCCTCATCAAGACAACTCCGATGCTCCAGGATGGACCGATGTTCGCTGGAGGTGTGCACACCGGAAGGACATGAGTCAGCCGCTCCATGGGCTTTCCGTTTCCAGTGCACGGAACACGCAGGGCCAGGGAAACACATGTGCCCTTCCCAGAGCTCACGGGGTCGGGGCCGTCTCGCATCAGTTCTGTGGTTCTCCCGCCACCCGACTGCACTGTATTTCCCTGGCAGAGTGAGTGGCTCGGAAAGACACTGCAGCGAGCTGGGCGCTGGACTGAACTTGCGAGGGCGTGGCGTGACTTCGGGTGTCACACGCCCACTCGAGTTACACAGCAAGGCCTGGGGGTTGGTCCTCAGAGCGAGGGGCCAGTGGGATGGGGGTTCAGTCACAGCTCAGGTAGTGTAGACCACAGTGGCTGCGTGAGATCATGTGGGAATCACGTCACACACATGACCGTCTCCCTGCCCATCCCACAGAGGAGACTCACTGTGTCCCTAAATTCTGACACCTCAGGCTGCCACACGCCTAAGAGACCAAAGGTTATCTATTCTTCTCAAACACAGCAATGATCTAAAAATAGGAAAATGGTGTAGGAACTAAACAAAGCAACTGAGCTAGTTGTGAATAACATGAGTCAAGTACAGCAACGTCGAACTAAAGTCAGCCCAGAGCAAAGTGCACTCTACCATCAGATAACAGATCGGTGAGGCAGATGCCCCAGGTTCCCTCTGGGGCAAAGTCCCTCAGTTTTGGGCTCACATTTCGTCCTGACCACTGGTACGGTCGGCTGGGCCTCTTCGCAGGTTTGCAGTTTTGTGTGGGGTTTCATGGATGTACATTTCAGGATTTGCACACTGACAGGACTAAGTCACAGTGTGTTTCTCCATAACTGGGGCCCATGAATGAAGTTTTAGGATCACTTCTCAGCCTTTTGATCCATTGAAGTTTTACAAAATCTGGTTTCAGAACAAAATACAGACACCCTGCTGCTGTGGAGTAAGAACTGCTCAGCTGCTCAGCTTCCCCAGGAAGGCTGCACTGTCTGTCCGTTAAAGATGGCACACGCAAGGGCCCAGTCACGCGGGGCTGTAACCAGCTGCTTCCACAGTGAGGTCCACTCTGGAGGAGCAGCAGGCAGGAGGGGCCCGGGCTCTGGGTTCTGAGATGCCAGACCGCTGGCCTCCCGCCCACAAGAAGCTGACACGGACCCCCCAGGACCTCAGGGACAGATGGCTGCCACTCCTCTCTCCTACCCTCTCTTTAACAATAGATTTCTGTGTGATTCAGTTATGTTTCCAGGCTTAACAGCTTAGGTCCCTTATCAAGATCTTAAACCCACTCAAAATCTCAGCCTGTTCCCTGGGTGTAGGCCCACCTGACCTCCGAAACACCTCTTCATAGCCTCCAGTGACTGCATTGAGTCCAGTGTGGGCAGGTGGCGCAGGCCTTGCTGGTGACTGGCACGCAGGGAAGATGGCACCAACAGGCGAGCCATGGCCTACAGAGGGACAGGGCATGATGGGACTGCACGGCAGCATCCTGTCACCTCCTGGGGATGCAGGACCTGGCCAGAGCTGGAACCTTCACGCTACCACTGGGGAAGGAGCGAGATGCTGGGCATAGAACGAGAGTTCCCACCGAGGACAGAGCCTGAAGGCCAAGAGAGCACCATGCTCCTGAGGGCATGTGAGGGCGGCCCAGTGGACAGCACAGCCCTGTGTGACCGGGCTGCAGGCAGCAAGGGTCCTTTTCCCTCTGGTGACCATGTGGCACTGCCACTGGGCACAAGAAACACACTGTGCTGTGCAGCGACCCACCCTGTCCCCACTGGGGCCACTCCAAGAGGCCTCTGCTCTGGACATGTTCTCTTCTCCAGAGCCTGGAGAGGAGGCTGATGATGGAGCTGGTGACCGGCCCTATGCCTCATGTCCAAATTTGCCACCAAAGTTTCCTGGAGTCTCTGCACCCTCCAGAGAGACCCTGTTGAGGGCATACAGGCCCACCGCAGCCTTGACTCTGGTACTGCCCAGGGGCAGGCTTGGGCGGGACCACAGTGGGCTGTCCAGATGGTGCTCAGGGCATGGCCACACCTGAAGAGGATGCTGTGGGGAAGCACAGTGAGCAGCACAGCCCCTCCATGCTGGATGGGTGCTGTGTCCCCCAAATTCTCCCATGTGTGGAAAGAGCTGGATCATAGAAGTTCCACAGCTGATTTGTGTTAAAAGGTGGGGCCTGGCTGGAGGAGGTCACTGGGATGTGACCTGGAAGGGTGCCTCTCCCTCCCTGGCTCCTCTCTTTGCTCTCTGGTTCCTGGCCACCATGTTGTGAGCAACTCTTTTCCACAATAGGCCTGTCCACCATGCTGTTTCTGCCTTGATGTCAATAAGCCGTGGACTGAACCCTCTGAAACTGTCAGCCACAATAGACCTCCCAGCCTGTAAGTCCTGTGTGCCAGGTATTGTGTGTCACCGATGCAGGAGTGACTAAGACAAGGGGTTTCCACTCCTGCCACGACCCCTGATGCCAACTGGAAAGAACATTCTAGAGTGATAGGAGTCAAGCCCTACCTCTCCCCTCTGCCCTCCATCCCCAGATTGTGTGATGTGGGAAGGTGGGAAGTGTGTCGGGGCGGCTGTAAGCAATGGTCTCCCCAGTCTATAATTAGGGCCTCGACCTCCGTGTCACGCGCTGACCATGAAGAAGGAGAACGCTTTCTCAGATGCTCTTGGCCACCTCCTGCTAAGCCTGCTTTCCCAGGGCCTGTGGATGCTCATGGATCCCTGCTCCTGCCTTCTCGGAGCTGCCAGTTCTCCGGGCCTTGGCACATGGTGTGGCCAGGGAATATCCAGCATTTCCATAAAAGTGGGTCAGATTGATCTCCAGAGACTCCTGACCACAGACACTGGCTACCATCTCTGGAAATCGCATCTGAGTAAAGAAACTGCAATTCTCTGAGGCTAAAGGTCTGGTTAATTTGACGAAATCTGAATCCCAACTGACCAATCATGATGTTACAGAATATAGGTGAGATATAAAAATAGACACAATCACAGTCTCATAGATACAGTAAAACTTTTAGGAGGACAGGCTGAGCTGTTTATCAGTAATCAGTATCACTGCCTGGCATTCATAGATAAAGTGAAGCTATGGTTTGCTTACAATTGCCCTGCTGGTATGGGACTCGGGGCCCTCAGAAATTCTCTGCCACTCCACACTTGTGTTTGAAAATTGTCCAAAGAGAGTCTTGGGCCATGGTTTTAGCTCAGTGGTGCTGCCATCTGCCTGGCAAGCACAAGGACCAGAGTTCAATTCCTGGTACCAAACAAACAAAACAAAACAAATAGTCTTTAAAGGTATAATCAGTAGGTATGTAAACCACTATGAAGTATCAAAGATCTGAAATTCTGAAAAAGGCTTTGTTCGAAGACATTTCACCTGAAGAACCAAGTCTCCATAGTACACACTGTAGTCAGCAAACCAGATTGCTGCAGGTTACAGGTAAGTGACGACTGGACTGGGGAGTTAAATCACCTTGGTACGGAGAGGGCGGAGTAAGCACACATCTTGGATGTTAAGTGTCTGTGATGTGGTTGGGTTTGCCAGGAGAAAATCAGTGCTGAGCAGGGGACGTGTGTTCATTCTCCCAAGAGTGCAGAGCCCAGCTCTGCCAAAGGGCACAGGTGCAGCTCCAGGAGTCCTCAGAACCCAGCTTAGCTTCTGTTGAATGAGAGACACAGATGCCCCTCAGCGTCAGCCTACCTAACAGCCAGGGGCTAGTTGGGACTTAAATCTTATCATCCACGGAACCGAAGAGCCTGCCCGGTGTAAGACAGCCTGGAGCCCTGCCCCACAGGCCCGGCTTCCTCGCCCTCTGAGTGTGTATCAGCGGGGACTGCAGTGAGCCGGTCATTTAGCCTTAGGACCCAAGTCTCCCTCACTGCGGTCAGTGAAGACCACCAGGCGTCAGGTCACGAAGGGAAGGACACTGAGCAGGGGGCGAGGCCAGCTCCGGGTGGGCAGTGGCCACAGGCCAAGTGAGCTGCGGCACTGAGTGTGTCACCGTCACCAACATGTCACCAGCAGGCACAGCAGTCACCTCGCTGTCTCCACACCCTTGCAGCAGCTGAGCACCCCATCTGCCGCTCCCAGAGCCCGTGGTCCTTGCTGCCCCAGCCCGCTCTACCACAGGCGACAGACTGAAGTACCTCTTCGGCCATGTCCTCCCTGGCCCTGCCCCAGTAAATGGTGCCCTGCTGTTGACACCAGGCAAACCCTCGGCCGTGCCCTTTGCCCCCCCCCCCGCAGACCCCTAGCACTGACGGTCCTGCACTTGGGCGCCTGGGCTCCCCTCCAGACCTCACAATGGCCACTTGCCTGCCTCTGGCTCTGCTTTTCACACACTCACTCACACGCAGTGATTCTGATGGACCGAAAGAGGTTAAGGAAAGTGAACCCTAAAGAGGATGCCTGGGGTAGTAAAAAGCAGAACAAAACAAAAAACCCCATCTGATTCTAATCCAAAAGAGAGCTGTCCACCCATGGCTGACCTGGTGGTGCTGGGCAAGGTGGCTGCACCAGGCGCAGGGCTCCTCTCCGGCGGCATCTCAGGAATCAGGGCAGAGCCCGATCTCCTGTGTTCAGGCTCATTAGCTCCGTCCTTTCAGCCCCATGTGTGATCTGACAGATTCATTCGTAATTTTTCAGGGATCCAGTGACGTGCTTTTTGCCTTCTCACCAAGAAGCCTCACTAATTTGCTGCCGTCAGTAAATGTGACTTGGAATAAATCTGACTTGTTCCATGGCTCCCTCTCTCAGAGCAGGAAGAAAGACAGTTCACACATGAATGGGGCACAGTGTGATGTCTGATACATGTATGTATTCTGCAATGCTTAAATCGGTTCATAAATATCTATCTCCTCACATATTTATCATTTCTTCATGGCAAAATCTTTTAGAATCTTTCCCTCTAGCTCTTTCATCTTGTGACTCCACGACCACTTCCTAGCAGTTATTCTCCCCTACATGACATCCCTATCACTCATTCAATTATGTTGTTGGTTTGTACAGATTGTTTCCCACCATGTTCCCCACTGGTCTGTCAATTCGTGGATTACTTAGTAATTACTTTCTTCCTTTGAAATGTTTCCCTGACCGCTCTCGATTGCTTAATCTTTCATACGACCTTTAGAATCAGTTGGTCTCATTCTAAAGTAAGAAAATAATTGATTTTTTATTAGAAAGTTATCACAGAGACGAATGATGTCTTACCGGTCTAAAATCCTACTATAGACAGCTGAGTTAGGTAGAAATGAGTAGTCAGAGCGGAGCAGACCCTCCAGGGAGTCTGCAGCAGAGAAGATAGCAAGGCCGTAACTGGAGGTGAATCTGGAGAGAGCCAGGCCTGGAGCAGCGGTGGGAACCCAGGCAAGCGGCCCACAGCGGGTCCAGCGAGCTGCTCAAGGCGTCAAAGCCCAGGTGGCCCCACTGCCCTTCCTCTTCAGAAGGCCTCAACCTTTCCCTGTACCCGCCACGTGGCCCACTTCCCTGCTGGATCAGAATTAGGCTGCGGCTACACTTGTGACCCTGTAGGTGACTGTGGTCTGACCGCGTTGTATATAAATCACCCCTGACACCCTCCCAGGTCCAGGAGCTGTTCTCCCTATTTCCAACAACACTCTCCTAACTTCCTTTGGTTCGCACCTTCAGATCAGGAATTCAACACATCTGACATCTAACAGGTTGGGAGTTATTTTCCCCAGAACATTATCCTTAGCTTTGTTCAGTTATGCAGTGTCGTTCAGGAGTACTTTACGTTTTCTTGCTGCAGTTTCTACACAAGTATTGGTAAGTTTACTTCCCGGTATTTGACCTTTATTGCTGCTGTTGTAAATGTTTAATCTCCTCCGTTTTATCTTCTAAGTAATTTTGTCAAATACATAATTATTGTTTTCCACAAACTAATTTTCTACTCACCACCCAATGAATTCTTCAGTGACTGTTACACCTTTCCAGGTGTTTCTCACGTCCTCAAGCACCCAGTCATACTCTGTAAATAGTAGACTTAGCTCTTCTGTTCCCTTCTCTGTTTCCGGTTCCTCCTCCTTGCCCATTTCTTCCTTTGAACGTGTCCTGCCCTCTGCCGTGACTCTGCCTCACCTATGCGCTTCTTTCTTCTTCCACAGAGGCAATATTTCTTTGTCGCGAAACCTGTGGTTAAAGTTTCACACTTGCATCTGTTTTGTGGCATCCTTTTTCTGGGGAATGTGGTTTGTTGTATTTTCCACACACTTTCTTAGGGTCTCTGGGTTCTTGTCTTCAGAAACGGCTGCCCATCGCTGTTCGGACTGAGTCCAGATTTTCTGACTGACCACTTAGGGAGGCTTCTGTGGGCAGGGAGGCGGCCAGCAAAGCTTTCCGGTGTCGAAGTTAAAAACCTTCCATTGCCTCCACACAGAATGGCTGTTTCCTGCCAACAGGCACTTTTGTTTAAAGTTTGTATAGCTCTACTGCTTTGGCACCTTTGGGCCCACTACATTTCAGACACAACCCAGGGGGCATTTCATTGCCAGGCCTGCCGACAGATCTTACTGGGACAGATAAGCTGCACAGATTTTTTGCTAGGACGTGAACTTCTTCCTTTAAAAAAAAAAGTATTTTCTCAAAATCCTTCTGTGAACCACCACCTCCAAGGACTTCTGAGTACCCAGCACAGATTCTAACTGGTTGTGTCTGGCTTTCGGGATCATGTCACCTACCTTAGGGCCTGTGGGTTATGTGTCCTATTTTACTGAAGGTAGAGTGAAAGATATTTTTTCTAAATTTTACATACTGTTTTTAGGTGGTTTCCATAAGAATCTGCTGTGTAAAACCATGCTCCATGAGCTGCCTCAGTAATATTTTGTGAAATGCATCTTGACCTGAAGGAACACTCCTAGCACAGTCCAGACCCAGGGATGGAGCTGCCTGTGACTTGTATGAAATATGTGTGGTGTGCAGGAGCCGTTACACGTTGTCACTCCCTTCCGTCAGCTCAAATGATCTGTTTCTGTCACGACTCTGTGTCCTTCCACACACACATGGACACAACAGTCACACGTATGTGTATGTGATTGTGTATACAAGAAGAACATCAAGGCGTGAAGGAGTTAAAACAAATGAGGACTAAAAACATCCCTTGACTTTGGGGCAAAGAGGTCACACACAGCCTTGATGGAGCTGAGGTCCTGGTCAGGAACCAGGGTTTTGAGCTGAATGTGTCGGGTGGGGCCAGGAGGGCCACATGAAGGAGTGTGGCTGCTTTTGGAAGACACTTGGCCGGTGAGGAAGGGAATGTTGGACAGGCCAGATGGGAAGCCAGGGCTAAGAGGCTCTATACTTAGATGGTCCGGAGCTTGTTTAGAGATGGGTGTGCACTGCTGTCCAAGGGCAGGCAGACAGGATCTGTGCTGAGTGTGGTCCCCACAGCCTGGACCCAGCGTCAGACACCCAGGCTGTGTGACCGCCGTTCACTCTGGGACTCAGCAGGGCCGCCTTCTCTGACCCGTGTGAGGAGCTCTCGTCCCTGCACGTTCTCCGGGTAACTACAGCATGGAAGCCAAGCCCAGAGGCCCACATTCACCCCACGCCTCCGCTGTGTCCGTACTCAGCACGGCTGCGGCCAGCTCGCCTTGCGACGCTCACGGCCCTTTCCCGCTCTCCTGCCGCCATCTTGGGCCGTCACCACCCTCTCGTCCAGGCGCTTTGCTGTGCTTTCCTAATTAGTGCGTGGCCTCTGCATCCACCCGCACTCCCCTGCCGTCCTCTGCCACCCCACCGACTGAGGGCATGGAAATGCGCTTCTGTGAGGCCCTTGGGTCCCACTCTTTCCCCTGCAACTGCCAACTGCACTGCACCTGCTTCCTCAGACTGCGCTGCAGAAAGACAAAAGCAAGAAGGCGCTGCTCGCCCTGCTCTGCTCCCAGACGCACAGCCCCTCTGCTCCGAGCAAGGCCCCACCGATCTGTGAGCATGCAGAGACGGCGGAAGCCAGCATGGAGAGGACGGGGATGAGGACGGGAGGACGGAAGGACGGAGAGCCGCGCACCCATCCTGACACAGGCGTGAGGCTGAGGTCAGTGGCCCTGAGGCCGGGTGGACTCAACAAGGGGACAGGGCTGCCGGCCTTTGCAGACCACTGTGCAGATTCTGTCTTTACTCTCAGGGAGGTAAAAACCACAGAAGGGTTCGAACGGCGATGTGGTCATGTTTTGAAAGGATGTGGCTAATTTTGAGGCCAGGCTGTACGAGCGAGGGCAGAAGCAGGGGACCAGAACGGAGATGGCCGGATGAGCCGGGCGAGGGTCCTCGGCCTTGCGGAGGACAGCAGGGTGGGCGAGGCTGGCGGTGACGGTGGCGGCGGAGACGCGGAGAAGCCAGACCCTGTGTTCGGTTCTAGGCAGGTCTGGCGTGCTGTGGGCGAGGCCGGGTGTGAGACGTGAAAGGAAGGGGTTCGAACCGCACTTCACACACAGCAGCCTGAGCACCTGGCGGAACCGAGGTGACCACGCTGCGGAGGGCAATGCGGCCAGGAGCTTGGTACGCAGAGACGGAGTTCGTTCTGTCCACGCTGCCTGGAGTTGGCCGCTAGGCAGCTGCCTGGTGGAGAAACCTAGCGAGCTGCCGCATACAGAGTTCCGGGAATACGGGGGAGGCCACACTGAAGACGCTCGCTGGGAGCTGTCATCTTGAAGACGGCACGTAAAGTCGGAGGAGGTGAGTGCTGACCAACGGCTCAGTGCAAGGCCCGGCTGAGCTGTGTTTGTCCAATGTGAAGACTGAGGTGAGCAAACCGACAGAGGAGAGAGCGAGCGGAGCACCCAGTGGTGTAGAAGGGCGACCAGGAGGCCAAATGAAGAAGCGTTAGAAGGCAGAATCGGGTTCCCAGTGGTCAAGTGCTGCGATCAGACAACTCCATGAAGGACCAATAATCGATCCCTTGATTTGTTGGTAAAGCACAGGAGAAGCCTGAGTGAACTACGAAGTAAAGCCCGCTTGCACTGGATTCAGGGGAAATGGGGGAGAGCAAGACAAGCAGGACACATGCTTTCTCCAGAGTATTACTGATCAGGAGGAGAAGAGCAGACTGGGCGGATGTGGGGCCCAGAGTGTATTTTTAAGAGAACAGACACTAATGCACACTCACATGAGGGGCCCGGCACAGAGCTGCAGGCTGTAAGGAAG
This sequence comes from Fukomys damarensis, assembly GCF_012274545.1. NCBI lineage: Eukaryota > Metazoa > Chordata > Mammalia > Rodentia > Bathyergidae > Fukomys > Fukomys damarensis. The sequence continues at coordinate 1,525,407 of NW_022900917.1, forward strand.
CAGAGAAAAGGCCCACAGAGAGCAGCGTCCTGAGGGCTGAGGGTGACTGCCTGGAGCCCTGATGCTCACAACGCTGGGAGTAGGTGTTGTGAGGACGCGGCGAGGCGGCAGGCAGCTCCCAGGGGCCACGGGGACGCTGTCTGAGGGTCACCTGCAGCAGCCGCACCCTGGGAGTACAGATGGAGGGGCAGTGATGTCAGAGAGGAGAAAAAGAGAGAGTGCGAGGAAGAAGGAACAAGGCGGACAGCCGGGCAGCCACTGAGGCTGGTGATGACGATTTCAGAGCGAGACTGCAAATTGCATGTGAGGAGCAGGGACACAGGGACGCGATCCTGGGACGGGTGCGCGGCGTGGGCGTCCTCACACTAACACGGGTGGTGTTCACAGGGCAGGAACTGGACCGATCTAGGGTCTCTGACCTAGGGAAGGGCGAGCCACTGTGAGTCCAGGGAAGAGTGCATTTGAGTGGTAATTACAAGGCTGGTGTCTGAGGCACCATTTTCAATGAAATTAGGCATAATGAGCAATTATGTGTTTGTTTCCTGAATTAAGTTAGGATGATTATAGTTTAATGGATAATGAAATTTTGTTACATTTTCTTCTCTGAAATTTTCTTTGGGCTCCATTGATGTTTATGCATTGTTATTCTCAGGAAAATAAAAGTTGACATGGCATTGTTCACGCTGAGAGTTGACACGCTCCCTTTGAGTCTGGTATTAATAATATTGTATCGGTCATAATTAACAAGATTGTAACTGTCCCGACTGGTGCTCTTGTGCAGTATCTTGGGACTCATTTCTGCATGGACATCCTGTCACGTAAATCTGAGAGCAGCACGGATTGGGGAGGAGGTTAATCTAACTGCCATTTTAAGACGATGGAATTGAGAGTGACAGATGTTAAATGTCTCCTTCCAGGTTATATGACTTCTACAAGATCCAGAATGCAAAACCACCTTGCCTAATACTATGCTATGGCTGTGTCTAGATGTACCCCCAAAGCCTCATGCAGTCATGGATGGGGCTTGGCAGGGGTGGCTGGATCTAGAGAGTGATGCTGGGATTAAGGGTGTGTGATCACTAAATTACTTCACTGCTTGGTTTGGCACAGTTCTGGATATGAGTGCTACCTGCTCTAAGTTCAGTTAGCCTAGACAGAATATAAAGGGGCAGAAAGAAGCTGCTATTGTCACTTGTAGCTTGCTGACCTCTGCCTTCTGCCTGCCATGGACTGTTTCTCCTCTGCCATGCCACCCTGCCTTGGAGCCAGCCAGCTATGGACTGAAACCTCTACAGCCTGTGAGCCAGGAAGCCTTTCCTCACTGACATCGCCACAGGACTCCAGCTCTTTAACTCCACATGGAAGCTTCTCAGCGTACTGCCTGTCCTTCCACCTTTCACTCCAGGTGATGCTACCCCTCACCCCATCACTTAGCTCCGACACCTCAGAAGTTCCCTCACTCCACGCTCTCCAGAATTTCTTCTTTCAGAGGTCAGGTGACTCCAAAATCATAATGCTCATCTGTACACAGTCTCCTATCTGATTTTCTCCAACTCCCAACTCCACTATGCTCATTCTGGAGCACTTGTATCTGGGTGAGGTTTAATGAGGATCCTTCCATGGTCCCCACAGGATCAGGCACCACTTGCTGAGGAAGAATTCTTCACAGAGGAGCTCCAACTTACCTCCCTCAAGACATCTCCTCTGTCCCCCACCCCTGTCCTCACACCACACACACTGTGCCTCTTCTCCAGAGGTGTGCACAGAAGTGGAGCCAGTCTAAAGGCAGGTGGCACTGTGCTGGTTCATGTGGCAGCACCACATGCACACAACTTGTGTGTGCATGTGTGTGTGTGTGTGTGCGCGTGTGTGTGACTACTGCTGTTGAGGAACTGGGAACATCCAATACAGATTTCTTACTTCTTTTGAAGCATTATTCACCAGATGCCCATACTCCCTCTTTGTGACCTGCCTGCTGCCCAGACACCTGGATTTATGATCTCTACACTGAGCCACGAGCAGGTCCTGAGTGTGCTGTGGTGTCTTCATGCCCAAGTAAGCTTCTCCATGTTGTTTCTTTAGGTTAGAGTGCCCTTAACCACCAGCCAGATCCTCCTTATTCTTTTAGGTACAGATGTTTGGCCACATCTGTGAAGTCTTTATAATAAATTCAATCAAATATGATGCCTTCTTTATATTTTAACAGGGCTCTTTCCCAGCTATTAATGGATGTCTTTGGCTAGACTGGCTAAATGTCAGGAAGATTCCATTTGGGCCTTGTACTTGGGGGCCACATGCCTCACCCACTGTGCACCCCCAAAGACAGTGACCGAACCCATTTGCAGTCAAAGGTTCTTTTTTATCTCTTTGTTAAAGTCTTTTCCTTGCTAACTGTATGACCAAAGAAGTGAATGGCTGATAGCTTATGTAGCAAGGTTGATGAAATCACAGCTTCTCAGTAAAATACTAGTAAAGCAAATTAAATAAGCTATGAAAGAGTGTACCTCACAACCAAGTAGGATTCATTCTTGGCAGGTATGACAGGTTTATCAGGTATAAATCAGTAAAGATGATAGATCATAGTAGGGAATGGAAAATAAATCACATGATTATCTCCGTTAACACAGAAAAGCATTTTTCAATGTTCAACTTGCAGTGAATTAAGAAAAACTAGTAGTATCAATGAAAAAATTTGCATATCTGGGCTAATTTATTATTTCTTTTTTGTAAGAGTCTTTTTTGTCTATGTCTTATACTCTGAGTAACTACTTTTAAGATTATGGAATACAGTATGTTAACTATTGTTATTCTCTTATTTTGTTATAAAATTTTATTTTTTCATAAAAAATAAATTTTAAAAAGTTCAACTTTCTTTCTGGATAAAAATGTTTAGCAGTATAAGTATAGAAGATTTTCTGCTAAGATCTAGAATAAAACAGAAATACCCATTCTCACCACTTCTGTTTAACACAGTATTGGAAGTACTAGTAACAGCAATTGGACAAGGGAGAGAAAAGAAAGAGAGCAAGAGAAAAACAGAATGAAAGAAATGAAAGAGCGTCACCAAATTAGAAAGAAGTAAAATTATCACTACTTATAGATGAGCTGATAGTGAAACACACACAAGCAGATGCTCACGCATGTACACACACGCATGCACACACACACACACACACACAGGCACATACATACTGCTCTAAGGATTGATGAATGAATTCAGTAAACTTGCAAGGCATAAAATCACCATTTAAAAGCCAGTAGCATTTCCCCTCCAACACACACAGTTTAGCTAAGAAAAGAAACCAAGGAAATAATCTTATTTATGAAAAGAAAAAGTGGCCAGGGGTTTAGCTCAGTGGTGCTGCCCCACCTAACTGACAAGCTCAAAGTCCTGAGTTTGATCCCCAGTACAAAAAAAAAAAAAAAAAAAAAAAAAAAAAGAAAGAAAGAAAGAAAAAAAAACAAACCACAACCAAAAACAGAAACAAAAACAAAAAAACAAAAAGAAATACTTGGGAAAAATTTAAGAAAGTGAAATGAAATGCCTATATAGTAAAAAACTATTAAAAATCAATGAAAGAAATTGAAGACACAAATAAATGAAAATATATTGGGTTGTACAAATTAAAACGGTTAAAATAACCATACTCCCCAAAGCAGTATACAAATTCAATGAAATCCTTATCACATTCTATTTGCATTCTTACAGAAATAGAGAAAACTACCCTAAAATTCATATGGAACATAAAAGAAACTTCCATATAGCCAAAGCAATACTGAAAAAGAAAAGTTGTCGTCAGCACACTTTCTGATTTAAAATTACTGGGCAAAGTTGTAGTAAAATCCAAACAGCATGGAACTGGCATAAAAATAGAAATGCAGACCAATGGAACAGAATGGTGGGCCCAAAAACACATCCAAACAAATATAGTCAATTAACTTTCAAACAGACACAATAGAAAAGGGTGGTCTCTTCAATAAAGTGGCTGGAAAACTGACTCTCCATGTGCAAGAGAATGAAATTAAACTCTTCTAAAAAACCAATAAAAATGGACGTTTAGCCCTAAATGTAAAACCCCAAACCATAAAACTCTTAGAAAAGAACATAGGGAAAAAAATGTTGGAATCAGCCATGGCAATCAGCTGTGGTTGCTGAGATATTACATTAGAAGCCCAGGACTCAAAGGCAAAAATGAATATATGGACTACCGTAAACTTAAAAATTTCTGCATAATAAATAATCGATGAAATGAAAAGGCAACTTATGGTGTGGGTAAACTTAGCAAACCTCTTATCTGATAAGGGGCCAATAGCCAAAATTTGTAAAAAAAACCCAAATACCAAAAAATTTACAACTTAATAGCAAAAAAAAAAAAGAAAAAAAATCCAGTTTTAAAATGAGCAAAGGATCTGGACAGACATTTCTCCAGAGAAGACAAGACGCTGTCTCTCACACTGGCTTGGATGTCTGTCATCCCAGAGACCATGGAGACCGGGCGGCGAGGCGAGGCAGGCGCGGGAGGCCTCCCCACCGTGCTGCGTATGTGGGCAGACACAGCTGCTGTGGGAAGCATCGAGTCACTGGATAAATTAGGGCGAGCATGACCAGCGCCGCTCCTCCAGACACCTACCCCAAGGGGACGAAACTGCCTTCCAAAGGCTCCTGAACTCCTGCCTTCTAGCTATTCCCATCGCAGAGTTTGGAGCCACCTGGCATCATCCCTGCAGACGGAAGGACAGACACCACACACCGCCCAGCCCCGGAGGGGACCAGGTCCACCGCGTGTCCTGAGGAGCTAAGCAAACAGAGGCCAAACATTCACAGAAAAGAAACTCCACCAGGGAGGGAGCTGCTAGCGGAAAGGGGAGGATACAGGCACTGTAGTGAGATGGGAAAACCTAGGGACTGACCGCACAACAGAAACTAAAACAGCGTAGTAAAATTGTACTAGGGATTTCTGGTAAGTAGATCTTAGCTGTTTTTGTCAAAAAACCAACTATGTGAGATGACAAATACATTAATTTCGTTCACACAGGAATCATTTTTCCTCTATGTATCCCATGACATCAGGCTATAAACCTCAAACACAATGTTTATTTTTTGACAAAGAAATGGTTTTTTTACGAGCCTTGAGCAAATGTAGGTTTCTAAATCTCTTCACAAGTCCGTGGCTGCGCAGGTTGGCTGTATGTGCATCACACAGAGAAATGTGTAACCCCTTGCCCTTCCTAGCATTGCTCATGGGGCCATTTTGAAACACAATTTCATGTGTGTCACACGTGTCTCAGGGGTAACTACTTCGTTAATCGGGTCTGCAATTCACCTCCAGCCTCAAATCTTGTGGCTTTACAGGAAACTCTTGGTAAATCTCTTCCTATATGACCTACGTCTTCGAGATGTTATTTTCCTTTCTTTTTTACACCACACAGTAAAATACGACATGTACCTCCCAAGAACTTGGACCTATACTGAGAAAGGGAGCCCAGCCCGTTACCTGGGGTGGGGGAAGGAACAGCAGGAGTCCGTCCAGCTGCGCAGGAAAGGAGCTCCTTCTGCACTGCAGAACCCCGATTGGGCAGAGTTGCTATGGACACCAATCTCCCACAGACTGGAGTTTTAGGGAGCTGCTTCTGTTTGCTCCTGAGGAGGCCTGCAGACAGCCCGGAGCGCAGGCCAGCTGCACGTGAGAGCCCCTAACATGGAGCCTGTCTCCCCTGCATGGCTCACACCTGTGAGGTGTGGGCAGCGGTGGGCGGGAGGCCTGGGCCTGGCTTCCCAGCTCCCTGGGTGAAAGGAGTCTCCGCCCCAGGGAGGACTCCAGAGGTTCCAGGTCCAGATTCAAATCTTGGTGTTACTTTTCTTTCTGTGTGATCCAATTTCCTTCTGATTACTCAGCAGGGATTCTGCATGGCTGGCCCTCGGCTAACACAGTCCGGTGCTATTGAACTCTGAGAACAGGACCAGCAGTTTCTTGACAGGGTACTAAATCAGCTCCCAGATAGTTTTAATACCAGAACATAAACAAGCAACATGATGAAAAGCCGATATCAACATTTTTTTCCAAATCAATGTGAGACACAATTGAAAGTAATGAATTTTCATATTTTTATTAATGTCTGACAGGAGCTTTCTTTCTATCAGTAGGTGAACTACAGGTTTAAGGGACACAGGGTAAGCCTAGAGAACTGCTGAATGAAGAAAAGTATCTTATTTGTCTTACTAAGAAATTATTCAGTGCTAAAAATAACCCCAGAAATTATTCACCGCTGAGCCTGTGTACTTTTTTTCTGGTTTAATGTACTGTATAGGTGGTTCTTTTCTGTCTGTGTGACCTGTCTTTCTAGATCTTTTAGCAATAGTAAGTTCAGTCTTTGTTCTGAAGGTTGAAAACCTATCTTTGCCTGTGAACCTAAAGTCCAACTTTAAAACGGAGAAATTCTGTTTTTCATGTGTTTTGTTTTTATATATTTTTAAATCAAATATTCAAAAAGATTTATAACATAAAATTCAATGTGTTTGCAAGTCTTTCTGTTTTTTAAATGGTTACGCCAAAATTTTGACCACCTATCTATATAGTAAGTCAAACTGCAACTGGAAAACAATTAGCCTTTAACTATTTGAACTTGGTTTCCCTCTGCACTTTGATTTTTCTCTTCTGGAAAACTGGATCCAATAACCTTCGAAAAAAGAAAAAGATAAGAGGGTCTCTGGTAAGACTACAGGAGGTCCAAGATTGGGTTAGATTTGGATTTGGGGCTCAGTAGCAGGAAATTCAAATGCATTTTGCTCACATATAAAACAGGACCAAATAACAGCCATACTAAAGGCTGAGGTCTGAGAAAGCCCACAACGTCCCAGCAGTCTGCACACACACCACAGGTTGCTGTAAGTGTTAGGATCATGTTTTAAGGTCAAGGGAAACATAAAGCTGAGCACATGATCTAACCTAGTAATTTCCACACTGGCACTGGGAGGAGGCAGCGAGGGAGCTTGTCAGCGTCCTTCACCAGCGAGGTGGACTCTGCCAATGAAACTGGAGCTGTCAGAGCTTAAAAAGAGAATGCCATCAGGGCAAAGGCACCACATCCTGGCACCAAGTGCTCCTCATAGTTTCCACCGTCACTGGGTCCCCTTCCCTGCCCAGCCCTCCCTCTATTTAAGCCCCGGCTCTTCCGTGGGCTGCACTTACTTCAGCCAATGCCGGACTCAGTGGGACAGGCAGGGGACAGGCAGCATGGCACCCGGAGAGAAGGAAAGCGAGGAGAGGCTGGCCAAGAGGGCCCTGCGCAAGGTGCGCACGGCCACCCTGGTCATCAACCTGGCCCGCGGCTGGCAGCAGTGGGCCACTGAGAACAGCACCAGGCAGGCCAAGGAGCCCGCCGGCTGGGTGCCAGGAGGGACCCAGGACACCGCTCCCATTCCCAAGCCAGCCGTGAACCCCACTGCCTTCCAGGAAGCTCAGAGCACCGCCAAGTCCCAGTCCCCACAGCCAGGGGGCGATGAGAATGGATGCGGCCCGGAGGAAGCCACTGAAGCGTCGCGCATCAGGAGGAAGGAGGTGAGCAAGAGCGTCGTGAGCAAGGCCTACGAGAGAGGGGCCGACATCAGCGTCCTCAGCCACAGGTATGAGCAGCAGGGCGGCCCGCCGGGCCCCAAGCAGCCTGCGGATGCTCTGGACAAGCTGCTCCACAGCCGGGAGTCGCCGACTCGCAGGAGGAAGTGTGCCCGCCTGGTGTCGGAGCTGAGCAGGGGCTGGAAGGAGCTGGGGCAGGAGGTGCCCACGTGGAAGAGCGACAGCGTGGACACGGAGGACAGCGGCTACAGCGAGGCCGAGGAGAGGCTGGAGCCGGAGGCAGGTGCCACCAAGATCAAGCGGCCCTTGGGCTCTCAGTAAGTGGACGTGGCCTGCGCTCCAGGCTGGGTTACCAGGGGTCTGGGAGCAGGGGGCGGCTGAGAGCCCGGTGGGCCCAAGGCAGTGCCACCCCAGACCAGAGCCTGCAGTCCCTGCCGCCCCTCTCCAGGGTCCCCCAGGCACTTGGCATTGCTGGAGTGAGACTTTCTGGAGGTGGTGGGGTCACGGTCCCTGGGCCTCCGATTGTCTGTGTCCCTGTCTGGTAGTGAGGTGACGCCCCATGCCATGGGGGTCATGTTGACAATCACACTGTGAGGGCCTTCGTGAGTTGTACCTGGCCACCAGTCTCCGGCTGGGGCCAGGTGGCCAAGTCCTCCTCTATTGGTGGGTTTTTTTCATCACTGAAAATCTGACAGGTGCCTAAGATGGTGCCTAGAAGACACCCTAATAAGGGTGAGGTGGTCACAGCACCCCCAGCTCTACATGGGTGGGCAATGCTGTTTCTCAGTACAGGGTTGGACCACAGTTGGTGCTCGCTTGGGAGACAGTGCGAACTGGTGAACTGCACTGTGAACTTTCTCCTGGGGAACTTCAAGTCTCTCCTGGCGGGAGGCCCAGCCTCAAGGTCAAGGGATTTGGGTCCGGCCAAGACAAGGCGCCCCAAGCCTTTTGTGAAAATGTTTCCTGGCCTTGACCACCATGGCTGCAGGGGACAGGGCTTGCTCTCTCATGGGCACATGGCACTGCGGACTGAAAGGGCATCCAGCCACAGAACCTTGGGCCTTCAGCCCCGTCTCAGATGTAGAATTCAAGTTGTCAGTTCCTGTATGCTGTTTTCCCAGTTAACTCTGGCCCGGTTTTCTGCCTGTGGCTACAGAGGACAACAAAGCTTTGTGCAGCAGCGCATTCCCAGATGATTCCAGAGGGGCAGTGAAACACGGAGCAAGGCCAGGGCTTAGGGAAAAGCCTGGCAGGGAAGAAAGTTCGCCAGCAGGAGGTGTCAGTCCGCCTCCTCAGAAAGCAGTGTGAGGTCACCTGCTGTGGTGTGCACCTCCGTCTCCTGGCTGTGACAGCTGCTGGAGAGCGCCGGTTGTCACACTCCACCATCCTGGCAGGGCCTGAATCTGGGCCATACCTGAGGCCAGGCCTCCTGCCCAGGAGACTAGACACACCTTGGAGAGAATGCAGCAGTGCAGTCCTGCCTGTTCAGGGCTTCACTCAGTGAACGCGGTGGGCAGGCAGGCCCTCTACCCAGGTGCCTCAGCACCACAACACCTCCCACTGGGTGGCAGTGCTTACCTCCAGACACTCATGCGGGCAGGCAGGGAGGGCAGAGAGGAGGGATGCATCTAATAGACTGGAAATGTCCGAGTGGTCGGGAAGTCTGCTTTGGTTTTGCTTTTCTGACTATTCCAGGCTAACCTTGAACTCACAGTCTTCCTGCCTCAGCCTCCTGAGTGCTGGGATGACAGGCGTTGTACTACAACTGGCTGGCAGGAAAGTGCTTTAAAAACAACATTTGATCATTTTAAAATTAGGCCAGCGCCCTTATACTACTGGTGCACTTTGCAAAACTGGGTTTTGATAAACAAGGCTCACAGGGTACACAGACACTTGACAGAACTCAGTTCTCAGCCAGTCCTGCCTGAACCCCGCCACCTCCCAGCGCAGGCCACCACGTTAGCTGCGACGAGGGAAGTCAGTTCCCCAGTCGAGGGGCCTGCAGAGCAGGACTGCGGTACCACGCTGAGGTCGCGGCAGTAGCAGCCGAGAGCGTTACAAGGGCAGCGCAGGCTTCGGTCAGTGCCACCTGCTCGTCTGCACACCCTGCACCCCGGGGACAGCTGTACAGATGTCCTTGTTAAACCCCACACGCGGCTCTGTGGGGCTGAACAGCACAATGGATGTGCGGTGGCGGGAAACCTGGCTTTGGGAAATAACCAGTCTCGGAGGTCCTTGAAGAAGCGGATCCCCTCAGACACTTAGAGTAGTCCGGCTCCTAAAGGCCACTGACACAATCTGAACACACACACATTTGTATGAATTTCGCGTGAGGAAGTTAATTTCTCCTCAACAGTTTCCAGTTCAGTTTATTACAGAGAAAACCCTCTAGAGCACACGTGCACTCTGGCGGGCACGCGTTTCCTCCTTCCCTCCCCAGCCTGCAGGACGCTCACTCACACATCTACAGGAGACGCCACTTTCCAGGGCCGCGCTGTCCTGACCCTCTGCCCTCTCCCCCGCAGGGCCAGCAGGTATGCGGAGCAGCTCAGCTGCAAGGCCCACCGGAAGCTCAGCCAGGTGGGCAGCCTGACGGGCAGGTGGCAGCAGTGGGCAGACGAGCACATCCAGACCCAGAAGCTCAACCCCTTCAGCGAGGGGTTCGACTATGAGCTGGCCATGTCCAGGCGCCTGCACAGAGGGGACGAGGGCTACGGCCGGCCCAGGGCGGGCACGAAGACGGCAGAGAGGGCCCAGCGTGCCGAGCAACACATCCACCGCGAGATCCTGGAGCTGTGCCTGGTCATCCGCACCATGGCGCGCCACAGACGGGATGGCAGGGTGCAGGTCAGCTTTGGAGAGCTCTTCGACAGATACGTCCGCATCTCGGACAAGGTCGTGGGCATCCTGCTGCGTGCCAGGAAGCACGGCCTGGTGCACTTCGAGGGGGAAATGCTGTGGCAGGGCCGCGACGACCACGTGGTCATCACCCTGCTGGAGTGAGCCCTCACCAAGTCAGACGCGGCCCACCCCTGTCCTACCATTCAACACCAGCTTAGTAAAAGCTAAAACGCAAGTTGGTCAGTGACAAGTTAGCAATATTGAACAATCTTTACATAAATGAACTTTGCCCTGTTTCTGAAGAAGCTTGAAGACAAAGCATAGAACATTTCAGAAAGCACTCAGAATGTTATTACTTATTACAAGAGTGTTAATATTTAAAACCCCACCTACCTTTCTAGAGAAAAATATTTGGCTATCCACTGAAAAAATTACTACAGATTTTAATATTAGTTAGAAGAATGCTGACTTCCGATAAAGACTGCAAAACATGTCATTTTTTTATGAAAAAAAGATTCCATTAATTTGGTTAAACTACAATTTCAAAGAAGTTGGACCTGAATTACTTCGTTTTTTTTTTGTTGTTTTCTGAGGCAGGGTCTCATTACATAGTTGAGACTGACCTGGAACTCACTATGTAGCCCAGGCCCGTCTCAAACTCACAGCGATCCTCCTGCCTCAGCCTCACGAGTGCTGGGATTACAGGTGTGCACCACCATGCCTGGCATCCTGTATTACTTCTTAAATCGTAGCATCTCTTATAAAAGTTCCATCTTCAGTGAGAGGCTGAAGCTGCTGTGCTTCCTCTGTGGGCCGGGACTCCCCAGCTTCCTGCTCCCGCGGGAGGGAGCGAAGCCCTGAAAACAGGCCCCACTGTGGCCTCAGGACCAGGAAGGCCGTCACTTTCACAGCGGGCCTGGGCTCCCAGCCTCCCGGGGACTTCTCGGACCAGTGTGTTCCTCCTCAGTCTTAATGAATCACGCTTTTTACATTTATGTTAAGGCACAACAACAAAAAAAAGACAGTGAAAGAATCATCAAGTCATTGAATTAAGAAACAGTTTAAGACATTTTAATTTTCTTTTGTATTTTAACACAGAAAATTTTGTCTAAAAGTCATGAAGAAGTATTAGCCCTGCCGAGGCATTAAAAAAAAAAGGTACAGTGAACATGAAGGCAGGGAGCCACCTAATTCACGTAACCTGTTGTTAGTTTCTCCTTGACTAGATTCAATGGCCTTATATAATCCTAAAAACAAAGTGGATAAAATGTGCGATACAACTCTTACCATACTCAGTGAAGGTTATAACACATTATTATACTATTCTGGCGATAAATACAAGAAAAAAGATCAAATTATTATATCTCAAAATATTTTCATAATTGTTAGGTTTAAAATAAAACAAACTACCTTAAGCCATTATCTTTTCATGTATGATTTGCTTTCAAATTGAAAGTTCCATTTTCTCAAAGAAGAAAGTGTTCATTTTTGTTTCCATAGATTCATAAAATTGTAAACTAATGGCAAATATTTCTCAGAATTATAGAAGTGAAACCTGTCATTTTTTAAAAGGTGTAATAAATGATGCTCGTATTTTCTATATTTTTATACTAATTTTAGATTATATTCTACAATACCACTCATGTTTGAAATACAACAAAATATACAGTATAACCTAGGTTTCTCCTAGAATCGATAGACTATTTGGACCAACCCTTCAAGAGGTCTCTCACATCCAACTATAAGCGCTAACTTTATGTAGCCATTGACAGAGATTACTCACTCAGGCGATTTGAGTTTGAGCACGGAGTAAAAGTCCCCTTCTCAGGTAGCTGAGACATACAAACACTTCTGAATCAGGCCTGGCTGTGATCTCAGGATACTGGGCTCTGGAGGGGACAGAGTTGGTATCACCAGCAGCCCGTCACGAGGTGGGTGTCACTTAAGAGCTGTTCCTGCGACACGGGAAGGGCTCATGAGCTGCCATTTGTACGTTATTATGCTGAATATGTAAGACCATTTGATCTGTTTCTTGATCTGGAACCCAAAAAATACTCTCTCCTAAATCAAATTATTCTTCTTCTAGAAACTATGACAGGGAAATTCACAGCTGAAAAACTGAGGACCTTTTGATAAACAGTAGTACAACTCAGCAAGTAAGCTTTAATGGAAATTTTATTATCAAATACAAAATAATTATTTTATAACTATTAATTCCTAGTAATAGGTAGTATACAATTGAGCTCCCAATTTGTATGGTTTTCCTGTACCAAACTTTCAGATGTATCCTGTACTTTCTGCAGTGATGTTTTAAGAGATTAAAGATTTCCTAAGTTTTCTTCATAAACAGGTATTGAATGTAATTTTTTTTCCATCTATACATTTTTTTGGTACCGGGATTAAAGTCAGGTCCTTGTGCTTGTGAGGCAGGCGGTGGAACCACTGAGCTAAATCCCTGGCCCCAGATACTATTTTTTTAATGTGGTAAAGAGCACCATGTTAAAAATGTTATGTACTCTAGTTCCTAGAATTTGGCTATGAAGCATTTTATATATTGCCAAATTTCACTTTTAGAATTTTGCAGTTCTGTTGATTGTTCCTTAATTTTCTATTTCTATGAATATTTTAATATTTTGGCATTAAGGTCACGCTAGCCTCAAATGGCATTTTCAGAAGTGTTCTTTCCTCACTGCTCTGGAAGAATTCATTTAAAACAAATAGTATTACCTTAAAAAATCTAGAAAAAATTACCCAGTGGAACAACCTGGACCTGAGATGTGTGTGTGTGTGTGTGTGTGTGTGTGTGTGTGTGTGTGGAAAGGCCATCCCCCCCCCAACTGAAAGATTCAAATTCTGTAATATAAAAATGTAATGTTTCTCCATGTTCCCTCCACTGGCAAGCTAAATGACAGAGTCCAAATGCCCTGTATCTCAAGGCCTGCAGTGATTCCTTGCACTCATAATGGCCACTTACTGCACTGCCCCGTGAACTACAGTATCACTGAAAATTGGACTGTCCGGACTGTGTTGTGTATTTACATTTAAACTTGACTTCTACTCATATCTTTATTTTGTCCCACATTCTGCGGGTTTAGGTTCAATTTGTTTTAACTTCTTGAGATGGAAGCGTGCAGTCTTTGCTTCTGCCTGTCCCTTAGCGTTAGGATACCATAAACATCAACCTCAGACCCCTGTCTGTAACCTGGACTGTGATCTGTGAGGCATCTCATCCCTAGGTACAGCCTCAGGTCGACTTGTACGCAGTTAACTATTACAGCATTCTATCTTTCAGAGTGGGATACTGAATCGGTGCTCCAACACCTTGAATCACACTGGAGCGTCCATGACTAGTCATTCCGCTGCCCTGCCAGTCTCTCTGGCCATCTGCAGCTTGTGGGCCAACTCCCAAGTGCTGTCCTTAGCTCCCTGTCTGACCTGAGCACCATCCAGCTCATAAATCTTCCAAACCCACGTGTCCTTCCTCACACTTTTCTCTCCTTACGACAGGTTCCTATCCTGCTTATCTCCAGTCTTGCCTTCTGTGAATCTATCTTTCAGAGATGCTCCCTCAGTGCAAACTCCACCGTGTCTCTGCTCCACTCTGATGGGCTTCCTTGTTCCTGTGGGATAAACACCTCTCTTGGCAATGCATACACAGGGCTTGTCATATACTCAGCCACACGGAAAGCACACTTCAGGTATTAACTGCTGTGCTCTGCCATGTGCCAAGGGCCCTCTTCCTATTTCTGAAAACCAGTGTCCTCTAGCTCAGCACAGCCTTTGTCACTATGACCACTCACCTACACACTGTGGGCTAGAAGCACTGGTTCAAACAGACGACAGTGTTTAATACATGAAAAGGACTTGACTATTAAATAAATCCAAACTCAAGACTGTATTTATGTATTTAATTTTATTTGGTATACACCAGTATGACCTTACTGTATTGAAATCCATTATGGGATTTTTAAAATTTTATTGTATGATTAGTCAACTCCACAAAGACAATAATACTGCTGTGGAAGACCAAAGGGAGAAAACCTGCTATGTCTATGTACAATTCCCTATGCTGAGGACATGTAATCTATACACTGCTGTTAACTCACAACGAGAGCTGAGGAAAGGATGCCCTGTGCTTCCATCCACACTCACCCATAGCATCTTACAGCAGACAGAGGTCTGCTTCTCATTAGGGGATTGTTACCACCTCACCAAATATCAGTAAGTGTTTCTCAACTGAACTACGGAAGCCAACACACTTGGCTTATAATTTCATTTTTAGAATAAAGTGCTATAAGCAACCTGCAATCAAGACTTTCTGTAAGAACAAAACTACTTTGAACATTAATTTACAAGATATACAATGTTTATCTGGAATTGCTGAAATCTCAGCACAAAGTCACTGTCACATGAATAACAGCAGGGTTTTTTGTGTTTTTTTGCATAACATGAAGCTCTGAAATTTAACTGACGAATTATTGCCACAATGGCTTATTACTGGTTTCCTACAAAAGAGGGTAAGAACTACTAGTGTATTCTATCTTTTCATTTTTTTGAGGTCACTTGACAGTGAGTTTGCATATTCACCATGTCTACTGAGCTACAATGTTGTCTACTACAATCACTGCCCTTCATTAGAGCAAATGCTAATGAAAGTAACATGTACCACTAAAAAACAAAAACGAAAAAAAAAAACACTTTTGTCATTTTGAACAGAAAAAAGCCTATATTTTAGGGGCTGGTGTGCAACAAGGCTAAAACAAACTACGAAACAGGATACTGACACAGAAAGTTGAGAAATACGCAGAGGGTGCATCCTTGTGTGGTCTGTGTACTTATGATAATGCC
The DNA here is from genome assembly GCF_012274545.1 of Fukomys damarensis. Classification (NCBI taxonomy): domain Eukaryota; kingdom Metazoa; phylum Chordata; class Mammalia; order Rodentia; family Bathyergidae; genus Fukomys; species Fukomys damarensis. The sequence goes on from NW_022900917.1 coordinate 1,540,670, forward strand.
CTATGAAGCTATAAATATGTAAATACTAGAATTTCTTGCTTAATATATTAAATCCAATAGAATCTCCTTTGTCAATTTGAGCTCTTTATCTGAGAAGCCAGTGATGAAAGCATATGCCCAAACCTGCAAATCATGTGCACTGCTGTACTCTTTGACAATCAGAGTTCTCCTCAAATTCCATTTTCTTAACATGAAATTGAGAGGACTTGCAAAATTAATAAAGAGAATGTCATAGTGTGGATCAAAACTAGAACCCAGTGGTCTATGAAGTGCATGCTCTTCAGCATGTGGTTTCTCCTTCATAAGAGGTGCGCGGGTCCCCACGTGACCCATGCCACCTCACTTGGAGGAAGAGCCCGCATTGCACTGTTCTAGTAAAACAAACAATGGAGTTTTAAAAACTGGGATCAACAGAAGAGCACCATCCTATTAGAAGACTGAGAAAACATGGATTGAAAACAAAGTGGTCACTATGATCAAAATGCTGTCAAAATTCAGATGAAAAAGCTATCACACAATGTGGACCCAGCCATAGGCTAAACCTAAAGAACTCTGGGACAGGAACATGATTGGAAAAATAAACTACAAAATTATAGCTGTAGGAAATGGTGACAGACTAATTTTAAAGCACGAGTGATATGTTATGTTGTATTGCTTCTTGAACATTCCAAACAGTGCCTGTCCATGTCAGGTTTGGGCCATTATCCTGCTGAGACAGAAGCACTGTATTTATTCAAAAGCCCAGATTTCAATGTCTTGGATAAAGAAGTCTTCCTTTTTAGAAAGTGTATGATTCCCAAATGTTTTACAAGAATGGCTTCTTCCATGGTAGAGATCTCCATCAAGCCAAAGGGCAAATTCCCCTCTGTAACACATAAAAATAACAATCTCTTAACACTCTTCATACTGTAAAATAATTCAAAAGAGGCATTTCAGTATGCAACAGGACTAGAACCATTAATTTTTTCAAACTCTTCCTTCTCTTTCTTACCCTCACAAGCAATTTTCTTTTGTTCTTATCCTGTATAAAATGTACTCCCTGTACAGACCAAGGAGTGAGTCATTTAAAATTAAATTTATACAGAATTAGCTTTTGAGACAAGTGACACTCTGTTATTCCCTACTTGGCTTTATAAGTTTCTTTTGTCATATGGTTTTAATATAATTAACATGATTTCTTTAAGGTATAAACCTCTCTATATGTCATCTAAAAGTACAATTAATGTTAAAAGTATGGTGAATAAAGTTTATACTATTTTGAAATATCTGGAAAGAGAAATTTTACTGTTAAAAATGATTAGTATAAGCAACTAGAGTTTGTTTTCCCCAAGATGCTAAACTGTTTGAAAATAATTTTGCTTTTCTGAATAAGAAGTAGTTTAATAAAAGAGATCAGTTTGAAAGGCTTCAAATGGATAAAGACATAATAATGAGATTCTTTAACAGAGGGACAGAACGCAGGTGTAACAGGCACTTAATGAAAGCTAGATAATAAGGTCCAACTTATCTAACTGAAATGCAAACCTACAGAGAAAATACAACTGCTCTGCACCCTATGGGGAACTTCTCCCAGCCTACAAGAGGCAAGTGGACAGAGTGCTCATTCACACAGCATCCAGAGATATTCCTGGCTCTAAACTTCATCTCAGATATCAGAGGAGAGGAAGACTTTTAAAAATATGACTAGTTACATTTCAGTGAAAAGAACCATACATCTATGTGGCAGGCAGCAGAGGAAAGTTTAGGCTGTGAGGAGCTTGTCAAGGTCTCTTGTGTAGTGTGATGCCGCTGGAACCCGAAGCAGGTCATGTGACCGCACAGTCCACGGGAAGCCTGCCAGGTCACAATCTCATTTTGGGGAATGCTTGAGGGTGCCCCTGCCCCACCAAGGTCCATGCGCTAGAAGTGTGGTGCACAGTGCAGCTATGTTGAGAGGGGTAGAACATGTAAGAGGAAAGGCTGGAGGAAGCAGTTTCCTCCCTATGCACGGCATTACCCCAGAAGGCTCAGCGGTTCCCATGGGAACCTGAATGATTCCTGTAAAAGCATCTGTTCGAGCAAGCCTGGCACCTGAGTCCCTGGGATGCCTGTCTTGCCAGGCAATCTCTGCTGCACAAGACTGTTTCCCTTTCTATTTCTCTGCTATGTTGTGATGCAGCTGCAGGGGTCTCTCATCAAAGCCCAAACAGATGGGCTGCCCAGTCTCAGGCTTGCAGCCCACAGATCTGTGAGCTAAATAAAACCGTTGTCTTTGTAAGTACCCGACTTCAGGTCTTTGGCTCTAGCAACAGAAGATGGATTAAGACATAAGGTTCCTGCTTAGCATTCCAGAGCATTCAGTTCCTATGGTTTCTATTTTCTAAATCTATACTTTTTCCCAAAAGATAGGTATTTGTCTTCTTATCAAATGATCCAGTGGTTACTTTAGCTTGGAGGAATCATGTTATAAAATCAAAATCCAGTTTCAGTGGACATCAGCTTCAAATCATATCATGACTGTGAGGCTTTCCCGGAGAACTGTAAGAATCACATGAAAGAATACCACTTAGGGGAGAGCTAAATGATACTCTCTCCCTGACAACAGAAGTGTGATTGGGCCACATTAACCATATATGTTGAGTCCAAAAACCAAAAATTAACCCAGAAAGCTAGTATAATCACTGTTTTTTAATCACTGTGATTGTGTCTTCAAAACACCTATTTATAAGGAAGTTGTGAAGAAAATTTGTTAGAATCACCTAGGATGATAAGTATTCTCATAGACCAACAAGATTCTGTGGCCTGAAAAAAATTATAATTATAGATCCTTAATTGCAGGCTATAGTACCATAACACACTTACAATCCTGAAGACCATTCAGCGTCCCTGTGCCCCACAGCAACAAGGAAGGAGCTGGTGTCCTAAGCCCTGTCAGAAGCTGAGTCTGTCCTAGAGCAGCACAGGCTGCCTCTCAACACCACAGAAACCAAACAAAAAAGAAATCAAGTTGCTCCAAGTGCTTGGGTTGCCAAGAGTCCACTGGATTGATCCGTACTGCTCAAACAGACCAAAATCCTGATAATTCAGGGGTCACAAAAAGTTTTTGCAAGAAAACAAATCTCTACTATTGTTTAAAATATTAATCTAAATGGCTTCCAGAGGAAACTAATAGTAACACTCTTGCATTTGTTCTACACATTGAGAAAAATGACATGCTACCATGTTTATGTGAAAATTTTAGAAGTTCAAAGGAAGCACAGCAGTTTCCTTTCCAATATCAAAGAGCTACTATACTCTAAAGTAAAAGATGGGCTATAATTTAAAGGTTATGAACTAAATAGCATTTTAAAATGAAACAAATACTTTACCATGTTTCAAATACTATACTTGGTTATCGTCTTATAAATATACTTTCTTTGCCATGACCTACAAGTTTGGATTCTAATGTCAGGGTTTTCCAAAGACAACTGCTTTTATAAATAATTCCAATGCATTCTTAACGTCTGTTCAAAAAAGATTAGCAAATGAAAATATATTCTTTTAAGATAATACACAATGTATTCACCAATTATTATTCTCTAATTATTTTTGTTACAAAAATTTTTTTCATAGAATGGCATTTATATTTTCTTTATTAATATCTACTTGTATTACATTAAAATAATTTTTTAAATCTCATGGTGAAATGCTCAAGAGACTTACCCTCCACCACCAAAAGCTAATGAATCCATGTCCCCTTTGATAAAAAACATATTATCTCCCGTCCACTTAAAGACCTATATGAATAGGAAAACAAAGCTTTACATGTACAGATGACAATGCTCACTATGCAGCTAGTTCTCCAAAATCCAAGAATTAGGGAAGTCTACACTAAGTAACACCAAAAGCTTAGCAGAGCAGGGTCCCAGCGCTCTGGGTTTCGGTGTCTGTGTGACTAACCCTGAAAGCACACCCTGTCCTGCAGGGTTACTCGTCCCGCTTCCTCAAATCTCGTTAGCTCTTCAGACACACTTCTCTCTTCTGACGTTAGCTGAACATTAAATATACATGTACAGTACTCGGAAACAGGGCCAAGGTCTTTTCTACAGGTATGGATTTGGTATTCATCACTCTTACATTAATCATAATTATGATGTATATTTATATTTCCAGTTTCAATTTCTCTGAAGAAAAGTAAAAAGTTTAAAACATTTGAGAAATCTGAGAATAAAACTAGCCTTTACTATTCTTAAATATTTTTTCTAATCTTTTGTGTATTTTACGTAAACCTAATACATAGCAATATGTAGAACTTCAGCTTTACCATGGTTTTCAAAAGTATTCATTATAGCTTTCAATAAATCCTCCTCTTAACATTGGTATTTTCACACTAAATGTCATTTAATGAACATTATTACAGTTATGAGGTAACGACTTCCCAACAAGGTCTGGGAATAAGCAGAGAGGCTCAGGAAGTCTGCAGCAATGAGGAGCTCTCGGGTGTATCCGCTGCTGTGTATTACAGAGGGAAGGGAAAACACTGATGAACATGGACAGCCAGGTAAGCACCGGTGTTTTAAGACAACTTCCGCTGTGTTAGCAGAGCCTTCCCATTTTGTTCACAGACACTACTGGTAAAGAACACACACTCTTATTTTTTTAACTGACAATATTAGTCCATTTCCCAGGATTAAAATATAATTTCAGCTCTTAGGGAAAATCTGACATTTAAACCTAAATGACCATGAACCAAAGCGCGTGTTTTCTTCGCTATGCTCTCTTTATATAAACAGATACACGACAGTGTTCCTTACCTCAAACTCCGGACAGAACGTGAATACAAAGGTCTCTCCTGTCCCATAAAAACCATCACTCACTTTGAATGGCTCTGATGCTAATGCGCCAAAGACCTAGCGATTACAGAGATGTTCAAGAACATGGATATTAATTTGTTTCATTAAGCATTACCCTTATTATTCATGCTTAAATAAAATGCAAAAAATGGAAATCTGGAATAATTTTATGTACCTGTACGTAAAAAGAGAAAAATGATATATCATTCACATTCTTATCACATGCAAAGCACATCAGCTCTTTAATAAGGAAAAGTAAGATGTCTCCTAACTTTGAAATCTAAAAACATATTATTAACAGTTAAATAGACAATTTAAAAAGTGAATACATTTCCGGAGGACTTACATGGGCGATATACATATAATATAGAAAACATGCTGTCATAGAGCTCAGGAAAGCAAAAATCCTTCACTCCAGGTAAATGTTCTAAGATGAAAATACAGGCTACTGTTCTCTGCATCATTAGAAAACCTCCCAGAAGCAGGCTCTGGTTTGGGCTATCGATCATTCAGCCTTGGCCATGTACGGCACACAATACACAGCCTGGTATCAGAAGCGATGACCATGGGAGGCAGTGGGATGTGTTGCTTCTGTGCCTGGGCCCTCAACTCCACATCACAGCAGACACTGGCAGCAGGTAATTTTTCTCCTCACAGTCTTTCTTTACACTTCTAATTTTTAAAAGATGTTCTGACTGAAACATTAATCCATATGTAAGGGCAAGTCCATGAAATGCAAAAACAGTCTCTTTGGAATCGTCACAAAGCCAGACTGACACGAGAATAGGTGAGGCTGAGAAGCTCCCCGTGCCTCTTCTGAGCAGCAGCCCACCTCCCAGGGAGGAGACTGACACTACACAGATGCAGCCTGCCACTCATGGACAGTCTTTGAGTGGAATCGTGGGGTCTTCCTCTCCACAGGGTGATTTTAATTTAGTACCCTGCATGTGACCCTCCTCTATACCACGGCTGTAGCAGGAATGCACTGTACCAGAGCCTTCTCCTGAGCGCATAACCTTGGGCAAGTTAACCACAAACAGGGAGGACTGTGTTCACCTCCGCAGGCACTGGTGATCAAACAGGGTGACGTGGCGCGCTGAGCAGCCAGATGGCACACACCAGACACTACAGCTACAGTAGACCAGCACTCCGTCTTAGTAACACTGCCGTTTCACTTCCTCACTCCTCTCCAGTGCTAGAGACACACTAATATTTTTCTCTTCTGTGATTCTGTCCTTCCTACTATCAAACAATCCATTTTTAAAACAGTACTGGGAATTGAGCCCAGGGCCTTTTTACTGAGTTACATAGCTCAAAACTTTTTAGTTTTTACTTTGAGACAGACTCTTACTAAGTTGCTAAGTTGTCCAGGCTGGGTTTGAATCTGCCACCCTCCCAAGTAGGCCTCCCAGAGTCTGGGACACAGGCCTGTGCCACCACGGCCAACCGCAATTACCTTTATCTATCAAAACTCTATCCAGTCTTCATGACTGCCAGTCCCTGCCCTTCCTATGAACTCAATGATAAGAATGACTCTTAAAACCCCGCTTTCACGTTTTCTGGACTCTTACTATGCATAGTACATTTTGCTTAGCAACAAGGTATTAATTAGATGTTCTTTTCTACCACACTAAAATCTCTGTGAAGACAAAACTCTGTTATTCATATTTATATTACTCATATTTATCTTCTATTAGATTAAGCAGTAACTTGCATCCTAAAATTAATTACCACTTACACAATACAAAGTGCTGTTGAAGTAATTTTTCTCAGAGAAAGATGCTAAGTTATTGTCATGGTGACCCCTGATGACAGGGCCCCTGCACAGTCAGTGTTCCTACCTGGCCGTCACTGTCTTTGATCACAAGAAGCACTGGGGTGTCCAGACCAGTCATTGTCCGGTAAAGGGTCTTCAGGCTGGTGCCATGTTTGCCTGTCCCATACACCAGAGTCCACGGGTAGCCAATGGTTCTTGGTGGAAGATGCTTGGTGAGCTTAGGGGAAAAAAATGCCAGCTTTTACTAGATAGCCTATTATCAGACAGGTGTTGGAACTTAATTTTTCTTAGAAAACGTAGGCTACAAAAAGAAAAACCAGTAGTTTATCATTTTCAAAGATCCTGAGATACTTAAAAATTAATCATGTATTTTTCGGCATGAAATATTAGCTGTCCACTAGGGAAAGAATCATGAAGAAGGAGAGGTAAGAAAAACAGATTACTTTTGCTTGGTTCCTCTGTATTGAACTATCAAAAATATTGGATGGGCTGCTCCCTGATTAATGAAACACTTCTCAGATAATGGGCTCTAGATCCAGATAATCAGAGTCAGAAGTCAGGCTTCAGTAATTTCATCTATCTCAACAATTTCTTCCCTTATAAAAATCTGCATACCGCCAACACCCAACTCCTACAGCTGCGGTCAGGACCACGTGAGATAAAACACAGGGAACAACAGTGTAGAGGGACGGAATGAGCATGGGCCATGACTCAGGCTGTCCTGGGCTGCTGTGGGTCCCTCCTCCTCATTCACTTATGCCCAGCAGCCCCGAGAACAGCACACACCCATTACGCATGCTCACAGATGGTCGTACCTTCTCAATCTGGTCTGGCAGCAGGAGCTCACTGGGGTCACTGAGGTTAGGTCGGAAAGATTCAGACTCTAGCTCTGCTCTCGTGGGAGCAGCCTGCTTTGAACTGATGTCTTCCCTGGTGGTGATCTGAGAAGGAAACAGGAGCAGTGCGTTACTACACCACTGATAAGATCTCCAGTGTTTCAGTCTTTTGCATAAGTAAACTTTATACCTCAGAACAAGTGGCTGAAGCTTTAGCTGAGGGTTTCAGCAGGCTAAGATGCCCATCTGCTATCAGAGGTGTGTCCAATACATACAAAAACCTTCAGACACTTTTCTCATCCACTATATGAGGAAGAACCAGTAATGAATTTACTGGTCACCAGAGTTTATCTGGACTAAAGAGCCTTGTCCCATATTTCTGTTTAATGCGAAACAGTTCCATGCAAACTTTAGCCCTTGAAACACAAAAGTGAGCAGCTAGCTGGTTTTTAATTAAGTGCTACTTAAAATATGTAGGATTATTTTTTTCATACTGAACTCAACATTTATCAAAAGCAAGTATGAAAACTTCCTGGGAATCAAAACTTTAAAGAACAGTATAAAAAGCATGTCATTTTCTTCTCTTTGGTGTGTATGTCTACACTTATTTGCTTCACTGAAAAAGTTCCCATTTTGAAAAATGCCTTCAGTTTTTAACTTTTCAAACATCGCATTTTTTCTACTTGAAACAATAAATTTTGAAGTTAATTTGTTCACAATTTTTAAATAATTAGATCAATCTCCTGCTTTGTTATATTCTTAAAGTGATGTTAGCCTAAATGTTAAAAATGTTGACTAATTTAAAAACTATACAGTCTATTCTCTTAACACTTACATTTTGTATTAATTTTAATACATAAACATTAGAAAATAAAGGATATGAAATATAACTATTATTGATGAAACCTTTAAGTTGGAAAACACAGAATTCTGTGGAGCAGATCACTAAAATGCAGCAGAGCCTGGCCGCTGACTCCACACGGGAATAGAACTGCTTGGGTTACTCTGTCCTCTAGGGTATGTCTTCGCCAGATCTGCATAATGCCTGTCTTCAACAAATACATGCTATAAAACTGCACAGCATATGATGAGAAGCTAAATGTGAATCCTTTCACATCATCAATGATGTGAAAATTTAAAGAAAATGAAAAAGAAATCCAAGGCAGCATTAAAAGAAAAGAAAAATACCCAGTAGGTCTAGCAAAGCCATGAAAACATACCTTATTTACTAAGATGCTGGAGACACACAGCTGATAATGCAAACATTGAAAAATGAGTTTTCAATTGCATACCTTGTTTTTTTAAAAAAATAATGAAGATTATTTCATACAATTTTAAATAATTTATCTTGTTCTGGTGCCTAATGTATACTACTCCAGAGTATTTCTAATACCAATTAAGAACAAAAAGAATTTGTTCCCTTATGATATGTGATGTGGAGTTATACAACTGAAATAGTCTTAAAGAGAAAAAAACTTTAAGCCTTGCTGCCCATTAAATTAAAAAAAAACTGTCCCATAAACCTACATTTTAAGATTCTGTTTCATGGTAAATCTCAAATCTAAGACATTTTTCCAGTGTAAAACTTAAATGAAAACTCATCGCTCAAGGAAACACACAGCGCTGAGAATAGTTCTGAAGTGAGAGAAAATTATTCTGAACATTATTTCAAATGAAAAGATGACAGAAAAGATAATCCTACAGCTCTCCAAAGCAATACTGCATTCTTCAATACCAAAAGAATTTTGTGATGGGTTACTTTAGTGCTGCAGTCAAAACAAATCCATCAAATGTGAGATCTGCCCTGACAAAGGACACTAAAGCCAGGGAGTACTTAATCCCCAGAGTGGGGGAACTATGGAGGGCACCTGGAGACGTCTGCAGAGAGTGCGCAGTTCTTCAGTATTTAGAGCATCGATCCTGCGGTGATACTCAGCCACTGACACTACCTGAATGTGGAGACAGGAAGACAATAATTCCACTGACAGTTGAGAAAAATATCCCAAAACAAAGAAAGACAGAGCGGGCAGGGAAAGAGGGAGGGAGAGAAAAGAGAGCAAAGAGAAAAGTAAAAAGGAGAAATTCAAACAGAAAAAAAGAATTGTAATCAGGTTCTTTTCCCACTCCATGCTGAAAAGTCAAGAGATTTATCTATCAAACTAGAGAAAAACACACAAGAATGAGTTTCACCACTACATTCAACAAACTGGAAACAAAGGATTTATTTTATGGACTACTTCATAGAGACTGGACTTGACAGATACTGTAGTTTTTACATAGCAAACACTACTAAATCATAACATGCTTTACTAACATCAAAGAGAACATCTGAAAATCTACTAGTCTTGCAGTTCACAGAGAAAGTGGTGGTTTTAACTATCTCTTCAAATCAACTGAGCTCAAATATTACACCCTAATGGTCTTGTAGGAAGAATTTCTTCTAGGCATAGGTGACGAATATGCTCATCTGTATCAGAGAGAAGGGAAAAGAGGCAAGCAAAAGATAAGAAGTACACTGAAAACCAAGGCAATAAAAAAATTAAGCTTAACAAAGTTGAAATTTAAATTTCCAAAAAGCATGTCTAATCCACAACACCTTCTCAGACATGTCTTACTCTTTTATGTATTTTTCTAGTTTTTGCTTTTTTGTTATTTGTGACCAAGGCTTAACAACTTTGCTAAAGCCTAATTTCCTAAGGGAATACTCTATCTTCCTTAAGTGCCTGGATCATGCTCCTGCTTGGTGCTGAATTTGAAAGCACATATGACAGATCTGTAAATACAGAAAAATCCACACAAACAAAAACCCATGAGTTTCTTCAGGTTAACAAAACAGTTATGATGACATAATAACAAAACTGTTTCCAGAATACAGTGAACTAATGGCCTCCTAAACAAGTGCTGGTTCCCTCAGCCATGGCTCCTCCCGTGATGGATTAGAACAGCATGTGGCGGCTGCAGCCTCAACATGCAGGGAGATCAGCTAAGCCAGAGATTTAGACTCCTAAGGCAGGTTTTAAGAGGTTCTTGTGCTAGCCAACTATGCATAGCTTGTTGAAAGCTATAAACACAACAGAAGAAAGGAAGACAACCAGGACAGATTTCTACTCTGGCCACTGGTACAATACTGACTCAAGTGAGCAACAAGGCATCCAACCTGGAACTGCATCTGGACTCACTGCCCGGTCCATGGACTACACCCTCCAGCACAGGGGGTCTGCATGGACAGAGGTCACAGTAATGTATGCCAGAGTAACTGAGTGTTAAGTGAGGAGATAGCTGAGTGCAGTGCCCAGAATTCTAATAAGAACAACTGTTGTTAACATATTTTTACCTGATCACCTTTTACCAATTACCCTAAGGATTAAAGAACAGTGGCTGAAGAGCCCCTTTATTTATTTTTGGCATTAAAATATTATGGGTTTGAGACTAATTTATATATTTTGAATAGTTGATCTCAAAAATATTTCAGCATTAGTTAAAAATAATAAAGATCTTTCAGTTAAAAACAGAAATTTCAATAAAGAATTAACAGGTACCAGAAATGAAAACTAATAGCCACGCTTTTCTTTGGCCAGAAAAAGAAGTCTCTATAAAATATTTCATGGCCAATTATATATATATTTTTTCATGGTATTCCTTGGACAAGAACTCTCAAACCATGACTTACTTATTCCTCTGCATGCTTCCAGTTAACCCCATTGTGTTAGGTGTTTATGAGCCATATTATATTCTTTGGATGGAAGGAAACAGCCATGTTCACAGTTACAGTCTAGGTATCACCAGGTGTAGCAATTAATGAAGAACACGAACGGCCATCCTGAATCTAAGCTCACACCGTGGTAAAGCACAAATGCCACAAATCCACCTTCCTATTTATATTTTTAAATTGTAATTTTCCTAGGGCTTAAAAAATTACTCCCCCTCAGACCCTAACGTTTACTCATGTCTTGATGAGTGAATATACAGAAAATTGTCATAAGAAAGTTTGAATTAAAGAGGAAAACGAATATAAAAATATACTTCCACCTTTCAAAAATGGGTATAAAGAGGTGTAGATTTCTAGATTATGTAAGAGAACTTGAATGGTCTTACATTAAAAGTTGTACACTTGATAAATCACAGAATTTGTCACTGTGCCTCAAAGATTATGTCTAGTAGCAAACAGACACATTTCCTTAGACGGTCCTACCTCGCACACCAAATAACTAGGGTACACACTGAGGACACAGACCTTCCACCAAGGAGCACAGTCACTACCTTCCCCCAGTGCTGCTGGGTGGTAACGGCAACTATGTCAAGACTGCAGAGCCAAGTGCTACCCTCCAGTCTCCCCAGTCTTTGACAGAGGACCCTCACACGTGGTGACTACTTTCCGAAGTATTTCTACAGAAGCACAGAATTGTCATGTAGGATTAAATTCCCCCATCTCTGTTACACATGGCCAGGCAATGGCAATCCAACAAGGAAAGAAAATCCGCAGCTGCTGGAAGTCCTACCAACATGAACACGTTCACCGAGGAGAATGGTGCTTGTGCTCTCCTGGCCCACGTCCTCCTTATGGATGCTCCAGCAGGTCCCTATGACACGACCCCAAGCAAACCGAACGCCCATTCCCTGCTTCCTCCACTTGGGAACCAAGGAGCCAGCTTGTACACTCTCTTAGTAAAACATGTGGTAGGAAGAGAATGCTATCTAACCATCGTTATGTAGACTGTGGCATTTCAAACATATGTTAAAGAAGGAGGAACTACAAGTCTCAGCTACTGTGACTAACACAATGGGCCTACAGCAGCATGCCCTGGGTCACACGAGCTTTCACTTCGTCATACAGAGCAGTCTTTATTACAAAGTAAGACCTGGGTTGCAATAAACCTTCACTCCATTTTACCTAAAGTTATTTTGTTTTTAAAATAACCCTATGTGGAACTACAATAAAAGAGACATAAAAAGAAAAAACAAAAACTCATAAATTAGATAATTGAAAAACAGAATTGTTAGTGTAACAAAAAATTAAATGCAGAATGAATTAAAATAGAACACATTAGTATAGTTTTGATTTGAACAAATCTTCTGCATTTAAACATCATTTCCTAATAAAATATATTTGCAGATGAGAAAGACTTTCATGAGAAAGCAGACCTAGTCACTGTTCTTTTAGTCAAAGAGAAACCTATTCTTAGTCAGAACCACCGAGTTACAATATTTATACACTGTATTAGCTTCCTGAATAAAAACTTTTTAGAGAGTCTCATAAAACAGTAATAATCTTGTGCACTCCAAGCTTATCAGGGGAGAACAGTCACTACACAATCTTGAATTCCTCAGTGTTCTGTATAATCTGAGGAACAGAATATAGTTTTGAAAGGGTTTATTCTCGACATTTAATTCTTTTGGATCCATATGTCTTTTGATAAATGAATATAAATTTGTAAACCCGAGTTAATGGGGTTTTTGTGAAACTTAGCTTTTCCATTAATTAAAATTTAAAAGGATAGTAGTATAGTTTAAAAATTAATATTCAATATGATTTTAAATTACTGACCCTTTTCATTCAGTTTATTCTTTCACTTTTATCTTTGATTTCAACAAATATTTTAATGCATCTAACTTATATCTCACCATTGAAAAAAATAAAAGGAGAAACCTGACACCAACCTCAAGTCCCTTGTGAGCAAGTGACTCCAAAAGATGATTAACAGACACAGCACAGTCTGTGAGGAATACACAATCCTGGGGGTGGTGCTCAGTTATTAAAAGTAAACAAATATGAGGACTTCTGCAAGGTAATTTAACTTCACAAAGCCCAACAAAAAGCAAAACACTGAACCAATTTAGGTGTTGAAAGCATCAGACACAAACCATGTGTGAAATGCTAAAAAAAAACCACCAAAACCCCAAAAACAATCAAGCAAGAAGATTAAAAATTGAAAAGCACAACTAGAAAATAACCAAAGAGAACTTTTATGGAATAGTAACTGTTGAAATATTTGTAAAAAATCAACAAATTAAAAAGCTGACAGGTGATTCAGCAAACTAGGAAACAAAGCTGAAATTAGCTACAATAATTACTGAGAACAAGGAGATGATAAAAAAAGAGAATGGGAGACTTGTAAATAATAAGATATACTCTACATCTGCTCTGATCAGAAAACTTTAAACTAATACTTGAGAATTTTCCAGAATTAAGACAAGAATCTATAGATTCTAGAAGGGCTCTGTGAATCCTGCAGAAGAAATACGTAAACAACACTCTGAGTAAACATCCTAGTACCGTACTTAAAGAGATATCCTTAATGGCAGTCAGTGAGTTAATTTCTGAATCCCAACTAAGCAGGAAGCAGGATTGCTCAGAGTCAGCACAAACCCTCCAAGAACAGCCTCTTTAATCCAGGCCCCAAACTGTCATTTCAGTGAACAGGAGCTGAGGACGGAGAATGGTCACAATGAAAGGTCACAAAACACTCAGTTCCCCGAGGACGAAATTAAATGGTCAATCTATAATTACTCATCAAAGCAAACTAGTTAACAAGATGTGAGAAATAACAATGCACCTGTCTCCCTCAGTAATCATAAGGAACTGAGCCCAGGATCCTGTACAGACACAAAATTCAGATGTTCAGGTTCCTTGGATAAAATGGTGTAATATTTGTGTAGAATCTATACACATCTCCTCATATACTTTATCATCTCTAAATTACTTGTAATATTTAGTACAATTATTGATGCTTAGTAAAAGCTACTGTATTGTTTGGGAATAGTGACAAAAATGTCGTACATAATCAGTACAGACCATTTTAAAATAATTATTTCATGTATTTATTAGAGTATGTGATACAAAAAAGTTGTATTTGTTTTGGGGAATTAATTCATATATATCGTATCTTGGTCCTTTTTTAATCCTTGCCTTGCCCACCCTATTCTATTCCCCTTTCCCAGATACCCTTCTCTACATCCAAAACACCAGCCTCCCTGGTTCCTACCATCACTCATTTATTTTGCTCTTTAAATTATTTATATTTTGGGTTTGTCATATAAGAGAAGCCATATGATATTTCGCTTTCACTATATGTCTTGCTTCATTACACATTATTATCTCAAGTTCCATTCATTTTCCTACGAAGACTCAAATGTGTCCTTCTTTACGGCTAAGTAACAATTATATATATCACATTTTCTGTATTCATCCACTGATGGCCACCTAGGCTGATTACATAATTTAACTCTGCTATGCATGTTATCACCATAATATGATATCTTTAACTCTTTGGGGAAGATACCCAGAAAAGGTATAGCTGGGGCAAATCGAATTTTCTATTATGTTTTTGAGGAACCTTCAGACTGATTCCCACAGTGGTTTGCTAGAACTCCATCCCACCAACAATAAAAATATGTTGTTTATTCATCCTCATAGGCTAATATTGCTTTCTGGAGTCCCTGATGATAGACATTCTTATTGGACTAGATGGAATCTCAGTACTGCTTCAATTTGCATTTCTCTAATGTCCAAAACACTGAGCATTTTAAAATGAGCTTATTGGCTATAACTGCCCATTTTTGGACTGGGTGTTTCATGAGGGAAGTCTAATTTTTTTGAACTCTTTATACAGTCTAGAAATTAGTCCTGCATCAAAATAGTAACTGGCAAAATAATTTCTCCCATTTTGTAGGTTGTCTCTACCACCTGTTGGCTCTTTGCTCTGAAGATAATTTTCAATTTGATATAATCCTATTTATTGATTCTTGGAATTATCTCTTGTGCAAATGGGGATCTGTTCAGGATGTTCTTGCCTAAGCCTTTGTCTTCGAGTGTGTTGACTAGTTTATCTTCCAGCAGATTCAGCGTTTCTGTTTTTATATGCAGGTCTTTGATCCCCTTTGATCTGATTTTTGTACAGGGTGAGGGATATGTGTCTAGATTCATTCTATTGCACATAGTGGATATCTAATTTTCCTGGAATTGTTTGTTAAAGAGATTACCTTTTCTCTAGCATTTGTTTTTAGCCCTTTTGTCAAAAATCAGATGTTTGAGGGCCAGGGATTTAGCTCAGTGGTTTGGTGGCCTGCCTTGCAAGTGCAAGGACCCAAGTTCAATCCCTGGTACCAAAAAAAAAAAAAAAAAATCAGATGTTTGAGTGGCGGGGGGGCTGTGTCTATTTCTTCTATTCTTTTCCACTGGAGTATGTCTCTATTTTTGTGCCAGTGTCATAATGTTTTTACTACAGTAGTTGTGTAGCATCACTTGAAATCTGGGATTAACATGCTTCTTGTTTTGTTCTTTTTGCTGACGACTGCTTGGGCTACATATATGGCAATATTACTTAAAATGATATGCAGATTTAATGAAATTCCTATTAAAATACCCATAGTCTTCTTCACAGAACTAGAAAAAACATTCAAAATATTCACATGAAACCATTTTTTTTCTATTTTCAATACATGGATGGTTGAATCTGCAAATGTAACATTCAAAGATATGAAGGCTGACTGCATTTTCAGATAAACAGAAACTGAAAAGTGTTAACTCTCAAAAATCTTCACAGAAGAAATTTCCAAGACTATATATATATATATATATATATATATATATATATATATATCACACAAAGAAGAAAATTAATCACAAAAGAATGGTCTGAAATACAAGAGGGAAAGAAAACAAACAGCTAAAATGGTCAAGGTTTATGTAAATCCAAGCAAACACTGTCGGAATAAAACAACAATGTATAATTTGCAATGCAATAAAAGAACAGAATGAACACAGACTACAATAGCGAGCAACTGGGAAGAAGGGATTGATGGGCCAAAGAAGAAAATTAATCACAAAAGAATGGTCTGAAATACAAGAGGGAAAGAAAACAAACAGCTAAAATGGTCAAGGTTTATGTAAATCCAAGCAAACACTGTCGGAATAAAACAACAATGTATAATTTGCAATGCAATAAAAGAACAGAATGAACACAGACTACAATAGCGAGCAACTGGGAAGAAGGGATTGATGGGCAGTAGGGGTGTCAAAAATTCTTTTTTACTGCTCTTCAGGAAGGGGTATAGAGACACTCATTAACTTTAGGTTTCCTAAAGAACAAAACAGAAAAGAATTTCACTAAGAGTATAGAAATACATTAAACCATTAACAACAACAACAACAAACAAACAAAAATTAAAACTAGAATAATAATATCTTCCTCCCTGGGTCCACAGAGAGATAAAACTTGGTGTATGAGATATGAGAGTTGCCCATGGAGCTCAGTGATGGAGCAAGCCTAGCATGCACGAGGCCCAGATTCAATCCCCAGCACCACAAAAAATAAAGGAAGAAAAATAAAATTTAAAAATAATAAATGAAAACTTTTCTGTATGATATATGGCATAGCATATCCTTAGGAAAACATATGTGTTACAAAGAAGTGTTAGAAGAAATGATTTTCTATGTTGAAAAGTAGAGAGGGAAGAGAAAAGTTGCTTTAAACTATACTTTTTAAAAAGGGCATTGTAAATTCTAGGACAAATAGTAAGAAAAGTTAAAAATATATATAATTGATATGTTAATAAAGAGTAGAATTACATAAGATTTTCATTTAAAAACAGAGAAGGCAGAAAAGAATGGAAGATCAATTCCTAGAAAGATGCAAATCACCAAAAATCACACAAGAAGAAACAGATCATCTGATTAAGCCTATGTCTACTAAGTAAATCGAACCAATAGTCAATAACCTTTCAAAACAGAAAACAACTGTACCAGATGAATTTACTGGTAAATATCAACATTAAAGGAAGAAATACTAATTCTCCACAATCTCTTGTAGAAAATAGAAGCAGAGGGAATACTTACTAACTCATTCTGTGAGGCCAGCATTACCCTAATAAAAAAACAAATAAAGACATTACAAGAAAGGAAAACTACATATCATAATCTCTCATGAAAATACATGCATAAATCCTCAAAAAAGTATTAGCACATCATTCTGTGAGGCCAGTATTATCCTCATTAAAATAAACAAATACAAACATTACAAGGAAGAAAAATATAGATTATCTCTCATGAAAATACACGCACAAATCCTCAAAAAATCAGCAAATTGAATGAAACAATGTATAAAAAGAATTATATACAATGACCAAGGAGGACTTATTCCAGAATGCAAGTGTGATTCAATATTTGAAAATCAACTGTTGCAATCCATTACATCAAGAAGCTAAAGAACAAAAATCATGCGATAGTATTAATAGGTGCAGAAAAAGCACAAGTTAAAATCTAATACTCATTTATGATAAACACACTTAGCAACCTGGGAATAGAGAAGAATTCTCTCAACTTGATAAAGAATATGTACAAAAAAAACCCCACTGTTAATATCACAAATAATTGTCAGAAACAAGATTCTTTCGCTCTAAGATTGGGTGCAAGTTAAGAATGAGCCCCTCACCAACTCCTATTCAACACTTTCCAGGAAGTCCCAGGTCATGCAGTTAAGACAGGGAAAAAAAGTATACAGATAAGAGAAGGAAGAAACAAAATGGCCTTTGTTAGCAGATGATATGATTGTCAATATAGAAAATTCCAAAGAATCAGCCAAAGCAACATAGGAATACATTAAAAGTTTTCAGGATATGTAAGATTAATGTGCAAAAATTGATAACTTCCCAAGAACAATCTGGAATTTGAAATTTTAAAAAATGCTGTTTATATTAGTGCCACATAAATGAACTACTTATATGTAAGTCTAACAAAATATTTAAAAGACCTTCATGAAGAAAGGTGCAAAACTCTGTTAAGGCAGCAAAGATTTAAATAAATGTATCCATGTTCATGTATAGTAAGACTCAATATTAGGCATCAGTTCTTTCCAACTTGATCTATAGATTCAACACAATTCCAATTAATTTCACCAAGTGATTTTGTAGCTACAAGCAAAGGGTTTCTCAAGTTCATATGAAAAGTTTATAGGAAAAGACCAGAATAGACCACACAATAATGAAAAACAAAGTTGGAGGACTGACACTACTCAACCTCAATATTTACTGCACTATAAAGCTATAGCAATCAAGAGAGTGTGGTCTTGGCAAAAGAAATGGCAACTGGGTAAATGGAACAGAATAGAGCAATCAGAAATAGATGCACACAAATATACTCAACTGATTTTTGAGAAGAAGCAAAGACCAGTCAATGGGAAAAAAATGGTCTTCCCCCCAAAAGGGCTGAGTTGCTGAAGAATGCAAAAAAATATCTAGACACAATCTTTACAGTTTTCATGAAAATCAAATTCAAAACTACAAAACTCTAAAACTCTTTGAAGATAATATATGACAAAAAATTCTATGTGACTTTGGGTTTAAAGATGCACTTTAAGATGAAACAGTGAAAGCATGATCATGAAAGAAAAATAAGATGTTGGCTTTTTTATTAATAGTAAAAACTTCTGCTGTGTGAAAGACACTGTCAAGAGAATGAAAAGGAAAGCCACAGAGTAGGAGAACATCTTTGAAACATACACACCTGATAAAGCATTTTTATCCAAAATAAATGAATAATTCTTAAAATTCAACAGTAAGAAATCAAATGACCAAGTTAAAACATGGGTAAAAGATCAGAACACACAACTCACTCAAGACTTGCAGATGGCAATATCATTAATCCCCAGGGAAGTGCAAGTTACAAGAACAGACCACTATGCTCCACTAGAATGGCGAGATCTAGACTTGCACTCATTGCTGGGATGACAAAAATGCTCCCATCACTTTGGAAGACGTTTTGGCAATTTCTTATAAAAGTAAGTACACTGTTCCCACATGATCCAGTGATTGTACCACTTGAACACTTATGTTAACACAAAGCCTACAGGTGAAAGTCTGGGATAGCTTTGATTCATACATGCCAAAACTCAGAACAACCACTAAGACATCCTTCAGTAAGTGAACTGACAGAACTATAGAGTGTAATTCTGGGGCGGGTACTGGGGATTGAACTCGGGTCCTTGTGCTTGCAAGGCAGGCCACCGAACCACTGAGCTAAATCCCCGGCCCTAAATATTATTTGACTATAAAAAGAAATGAGCTGATGAGCCAAGGCAGGAGGAATCTTAAGTGCATACGACTAAGTGAAAAAAGCCAATCTGAAAAGGCCACAGACTGCATTCTTCCAATTATATGACAATCTTGAAAAAGCAACACTACACAAAAAGTAAAATTATCAGTGGGTGCCAGTTGTGCAGGGGGACAAATAAAGCAGTAAGTGCAGCACAGGGAATTGTTAGGGAAATAAAATTATACAACATGATCCTGCAACTAGAGATAAACATCATTAAATGTTTGTCAAGTCCAATAGAATATATAACACAGAGAAATGAACCCTATGCTAACCACAGACTTTGGGTGATAATAATGTATCAATATTAGTTCACAAATTGTAACAAATGTACTGTAGAAGTGTCACAAGTAAGTAATGGGAGAATTGTTTTTAGGAAGAAAGAGGCTTAAGGGAACTCTATTATCTCCATTTAATTTTTCTGTAAACATAAAATTGTTTTCACTTGTAAAATCTATTATTTTTTTTTAAAAGACAAGGAGAGCATAAACACAAAATTGAGGGAGGTGATTATCAATTTGGGGGAAGACAAAATAAGATACAGAAAACAGGCAGGTGCGATTGCATCACTGATGTTCTAATTTCTACACTGAGTAGAGGGGGATTCAAAGATACTCATTAGTATGCCTTATAATGTGCATATTAAATAGATACATTTTTCAACTACTGACTCAAATACAAAACCAAATTCTATACTGAATATACGCATAAATCTTTTTAATTAAGTTGGATCTGACAACAGAGCAAATGTTTTACTTACAATAAATCGTATCTAAATACTTGTTAATATCCTGTGAATATCTACTACAGATAGGTATGTGAAGAACTGCTACTCTTTTTCAAACCTCATTTTCTGAAGTCTCTCCCTGCCCCAGAGCTCCTACAGTAAAGAAAACAGCAAGATCACCAGTAGCAAGCTTGCCTACCAATTGAGAGACACACTGCCCCATTCTGGAGACCCGTAAGGCCGCCTGGTAAAGCAAAACGATGCTAAGGATCCTCTGTCTCTATTCTAGAGGATACCAAGAGGCAGAGACTGCCTCCCAAGATGGCAGTGACCATCCTTTAAGAGCACAGGGAGCATCCCCCCAAGATGGCAGTGACCATTCCAGCCCCAGCTCCCTCAGTTTCAAAGTGGGAAGTAAGAGCAGTATACTTTCAAAGTGACTGTGTAAGTTCAATGAAATTACACATACAGATGTGTGTGCACACACACTCACTAAATGTATGGGCAGAGCTGATGAGCAAGGGGAAGCATAACTGCTCAGGAAAAGGATAAAAATATGACAAAACCATGTCCCAGCTCCTCTAAGAAGGCAGCAGGGAGTCTGATGAGTGCATCACGCACATCATACTGACCTACTCAACTTAAAGCAGCCACAATTTATTCTGCTTTATTTAAAATAAACTGTATGAAGTTTTAGTAAATTTATACAAATATGTACTCAAACTAAATAAAAAAATTCATGAATAGGTACACTGCTCTTGGTTAAAACAAACAAACAAAGAACTGTGCTAACTATTAATTTGGAAAACCCAATCACAAATTTAAAAAATGTAATCATTTCAGGTTTCTAACCCCTTTTGTGCTGATTCTGACATATAACAAAAAGTAGAAATTATGATTAAAAATAACAACTGCCGCTTTTTGGTATTCTGACACGCTTAACATTTCAGAGAGGACAGATGCTTAGGGGGCATTTCCGGTCACTCTGGTTCAGAGTTTCTGTGTGGCCTTCTTTAGCCCATCCATAAATATAGTAAAAATACAGTTAACACTCAGAAGGAAAAATATGATACTGAATTACCACAGGAAAAGCAATTGGCAATACTTTTAGAGCAAATATGCACATATATTTACACTGAAAACTACCACTCTTTAAAACAGTATGGCTGGTTGCTATTTTCCTTTATAAGAATATTTTTTAAGATTCTGGTTAGGTAGAAGTGCTCAAAAACTTTTTTAACAGCTTTAAGAAAAATTTTTTCTCAGACTGCTGAAAAGCAATTTCTTATTTTAATAAATACTAAAACAATATCTAGTTGGATCAACAAAATTAAGAGATATTTATTGTTTTCCATTTTTAAACTAGAAAAGCTCTGAATATTTTCCTACAAAGTTAAGCTCAAATAAAAAGATTTAAGGCAGCACTTAAGATTTTGTGACTTCTTGGTGAGAATAATAAAATAAAAAATACTTTCACAAAATTACATTCTCTTATTAATGTCTTTTTTGAATATATTTAGAATCAACAGAAATAAAGGTATTTTCTGCAATGATATAATTTTGTATTCTATAAACAGTTATGCTTATACTTTCATAAATTCTATAATTTTACATAATGCTACCATACAAGGACTAGTATATATAGAAATGAAAATAACCGACAAAGATTTACCAGAGTATATTTATGATTAACTGGTTCATGTCTTCTCCCTTTTTTCCCATACCAGAGACGAGACATTTCCTTCCCAGAGCAAGTTTAGTTACATCAAACCGGGTAGGAACAGTTCTCAGAAGCATTCTTCAGTCAAAGCTGAATTCCCAGCACCGGAGCCCTACTACAGTGATGAAATAGTTTGCTGGGGTACAAAGATGTGATTGACAAGAGCAGGAGCTAATCAGTCAGGAGCAGCCAAGCACAGACAGTGCTGAGTGGAGTGTGCAGGCTGGGGAGGGAAGAGGGTGTTTCCCAGGCTGAGGTTTGGTTGCACTGCACCCCAATGTGCAGCTAGGGCTCAGAAGTTTAAAGACACAGACACGGATTTCCAAATCCTGTATGCTAACAAAGAGACTACAAGTAACTCAGACACAAAAAAAGTAGCAAGCACAACTTCCCCATTCCCTCTTAAATTACACAAATTATTTATTTCAATTAACATTTTACTGTTTGCTCATATAGTCATAAAATTCTGTAAGAATCCTATAAAATTTTGTACTTTATGCAGACCATTCTTAACATGTCCATTTTGAACAGTATTTACTAGCATCTATTTATTGAAAAGTACTTATATTCAATATGTCTCCATATACTATATATACTCCACTAAACAGTGGCATGTTGAATTATAGCCAAAGTGAACTTTTAAAAGATCAACCAGCAAATATAGTTGAAACATACGTAAACTAAGATTATTTGGGGCTCACTGCAAAATAACAGTGCTGTCGTGTTTCTCCCACGTGAAGAAACACCTCGCCCTTCCTCCTACAGACACAGCGCCCCTCTCCACCCCATGGACATTCTCAGGCAACAGCCTCCTGCACCCCCACACTCCTGCCGGTCACCGGCACCAGCTCCACACGGCCTCAGCAGTCTCCAAACACAGTGCCATGTCCTGTCCGTTCCTTCCATGCTCGCCACACAGTAACTACCAAGATTATATCATTGGGGGGGGGTGAAACCTGGGGGAACTTCTACCCAGACTCTGAGATGAAAGACATTAACAGTGTTCAAACTAAAGTATGAGATATGAGAAGCAGAACGCCAGCAGCAGCCTATTCTGCGGGAAGTCATCCTGCATCCATCCCTGGGAAATGTGATCTCTTGGCATGGCTACCTTAGACAAGAAAGCGGGAAGTTCTGCATTTGTTGTTTGGCATACTGACACAATTTTAATTTGGGTATTATTTACACTTTAATAACAACAAAAATGTGTCTATGAAAATGAACACCAGAACATTCATGAGCTGGCAGTTTATAGAGAAGACGACACTGACCCAACAACTGAAGCTTTGACAAGTGCACCTTAAAAACTGTGGCAATGCCACCATTTACACCTCTTTGGGAAATGCAGAGACCACGGCAACAAGTGACTGCCATGCCAACCAGCACCACGTGGCACTGGACAGCTCCAATCGCGACACTCTGGGGTGCATTCCAGGGCCTGCTATACTAAGCATAGGTTAAATATTTTACTTACTTTATACAATTAAAATGAAGAACACCAAAAATTAGAATCAAAATGGGAAGATCACGTCATTTTGTTTTTTGTTGTTGTTGTTTGAGACAGGGTCTCACTATGTAGTTGAGATTGACCTGGAACTCACTATGTGGGCCAGGCTGGTCTCGAACTCACAGCGATCCTCCTGCTTCAGCCTCCCGAGTGCTGGGATTACACGCATGTGCCACTATGACCGGCTTCTGTAAGCAACTTTTAAAAGTAATCTAGAGGGCAGACTGTAAAGTGTTCTGAGTAATGGTTTAGTTGTAATTTTTAACATATTTACATTTATATTTAAATGAGTACCAGAGCTTTGATGGATTAAGAAAATTTGAGTAATCTAAACACCTGCTGAGGAACAATAGCTCAGAACCACAACTGTGTGGGATATCTATCTTTTAGTCAGTGCTTTGGCAAGGGTGAGAAGCAAAGAGTACAAAGCAGTTTTCTTTTAATACTAATCATTTCAAAATTGAAAAACATTAATATGTTACACAACTTACTGACTTATGATCTCAGTAACACATTTTCTGATCAAAAAGCACAAGGCAAACTTCTAAATAAGTCAATTATAGCCAAATCAATGACTCCAATTTCTATGTCATTTTTAGCTATCGCTTCTAGCAGCAGTGCTATTCAGTGAGTCAAGTATAGGAAATATGGAGCTAAAATTAATTTCAGGGATAAAAGTTTTTGGAAGATTTTTTTTTTCTTGCAGATCTTATTGGAAAAGGACTAAGAAGTCAGCCCAAAAGAAGTGGAACAAGAAAAGACTGTGGCCTACAAAGGCCCGCTCTGAGGCTGGCGTGGTGAGACCCAGACCCTCGACAGCGCAGAGCCCAGTGGTGTGCATGCCGAGTGCACAGGACACAGCTCAGCAGGATGGGGCACTGCGGCCCAAGGAGAGCTGGCGCATCCTAATGTCACATCCTTCTTCCTTCACAAGAAATCTAACATTTTACATTTTTTTTTACTGTTATCAGAACATGTTTGCAGTACACAATAATCACATTCCCCATGGGGAGTTGGTATGTGTGTCACACATCTTAATTCTTTTTTATTCTACCCCCTCCTTCCACCTCCTTATCTTCTGTCCATTTGAGAAAGATCTGCCTACTTCCTATTTTCTATCTTCTATTTTGCTCTCTTCCTATATTTCGGGTTTCATGTGGTATTTAATCCTGTGTGTCTGATTTTTTTTTCACTAACACCACATTCTCAACATGCATCCATTTTCCTACAAGTGATTCAAGGTTATCCTTCTGTACGGCTGAGCAGTGCTCCATTGTGCCTAAGTATTCCATTTTCTGTATCCATTCACCTGTTGATGGACATATGGGCTGCTTCCAAAACTTAGCTGTTATGAACTGTACTGCTGTAAACAATGTAAAGATTTATATGAATCTTAAAACATGTCACAGATAACTCAGGCTTCCTGTGGTTTCTATTTTAGGATATACCATGGACTCTTGGGGACTTGGCAAGTATATTAAACTTTAATGGATATTTGATGGACAAAGCTAAAAAGTCACTGGCTTACAGCCTGGTATATCTTCCCCCCATCTGTGTACTCTCTCTGAGTATACAACAAGTCCTTTGTTTGTAAGGAAGCTATGCCAAAATTAATTGCATCTGCATGGCTACAACTGATGTAATTTTTTTTTTTAATTGAGGCACAAACTAGGTGTGGAGCACACGCCTGTAATGCCAGCACTCTGATAAGCGGAGACAAGAGGATCCCAAGTTCAAGCCTAGCCTGGACAACTCAGTGAGACCTTATCTCAAAGTAAAAAAATAAAAACACTTTGGGGTGTAGCTCAGTGTAAAGGTCCTGGGTTCCATCCTCAGCAATACAAAAAGTTTTAAAAATCAAGGCATGTGTTGTGGCTTGTGTCTAGATGTCCCCCCAAAGCCTCATGCAGTCTTTTTCTAAGGTAGCTATATCCAGAATGTGAGATGCTAGGATTAAGGGTACATGACTACTAAACCACTGCACATGAGTGACTGGTTGGCCCCACCCTAATCCCGTAAATCTCAATAAGATAAAAGTTAGCAGAAAGATACTGTTAAAGTCTCTTGTTGCTGCTTTTGCAGGCATGAACTGTTGCCCCTCTGCCATCGTGCCCTCTGAACCATAAGCCAATTAAAACTTTTCCCTTTCAACTTTGGATGTTGGATATTTTGTCTCAGCTCTGAAAGAAAAGTAACTAAGGCAGCATGGTGGTGGATACTACTGTCTCATCACTTGGGAAGCTGAGGTAGGATGATGGGGAGTTTGAGGCCAGACTAGACTGCACAGCTAGATGGAAGCCAACCAGAGCTACATAGAAAGATCTGTCTTAAAGAAAATGAATGAAAGAATGAATCAAGGCACAGAATGATTAAAGAGACCTTTATCTATAGTGAACCAGTTTGTTCTGGGTGCAGCACCCAGATAAAAGGAATACTGTGAAAAACATCTTGTACAACGTAACTTGCATAACAGAGACTGTGAACCTAAACTGTACTGTGGCCCAAACAGCCTAGAGGATGTCCCCACTCTCAGTGTTTCTATGTTGCTGGCTTGGGTTAGTTAAGTACAAGGACTGGAAAGTATAACCACCTGGCCAATCTTCAGGATGCAAGGATATGACTTAATAGTTCTGGAAGGTACCTGAAAGCTCCTTTAGATGATTCAAAGACTGCCAAAGTTAATAACCTGGTGTGGACTAAAGAACATGGCTTCTAATTAAGAGACATACCACTATGACTTTTTACTTTGAAAACTTCAGCTAAGCAAGAAATAAGCTGGAAGATGGCGACCTATTCTTTAAACTAGCCCATGGTCTAACGGTCACTTTACAGGAAATTTACCTTAACAGACACCATAGGGATGCAATCAGGAGAATATGATTTGTGGACTTTCTACGGGAAAAGTCTGATTTCTTATAAATTAGTATTAAATAAATTATATATTATATATTAGTATTAAA